>NC_142410.1:6057243-6375993 GCF_059441095.1 Idiotropiscis lumnitzeri
CTGACCATATTCATATTTTGTGAACAGCAGCAGCGATGTTGTTTATTGTATTTTATTTTCATTTGAAATTTGCATTGAAAGGTTCTACTTCCGGTTTACGCTACGTGCTTTTATCTTGAATGCGAACTTCCTGTTTAGTACTGTTCACACTTAAGGTAAATTAACGAAGAGTACGGCAAAAAGTTTCATATTGCGCCTCAGAAAACGGACGTTTATTTTTCTAGCACCCCCTCCGAAGAGGCAAAAGGTGTGTAAACGATGGATTTAAGTATTTTGTGTTTGTAAATATTAAGTGTTGAATGTGAAATATGTCAGCTAATTGCGTGCGTATGTTTTGAACTGTGTTTCACCTCTTACGGTGATTCGGTTTTAAGGTTACACGGTTATGGATGCATCTTGCTAAAAAATTAACCACAAAATCATCAGTAAAGTTTCATCCTTGGTTCGGAGGGCATGCTACAACAACTCTTATTTTAAAAATCGACTAATCTGTCCATTAGTATTTTTGCTTAATCACATTATATTTGCTATTCCTTATTTCCTACCCTTTTTACTTAAACATATTATTGCAAAACAACATAAATTGTGATTCAGGTACATTTTTTTGTAACAAAAAAAATGCTCATCAGTCTTGTCTTTTGAAATATAGTTGGAAACATGTAGTTATAAGCCTTGAAACCTAAGCGTGGCACCGCCCTCTAGTGGTGATAATTGGAAGCGCGGAACGAGTGGTTGCTTCTAACTTAGAACTAGTGACTTGGATGAGAGACGCTAAATATTTATATTTGACGCAAACTAGGTTTAAAAAGCAGCAGAGCCCTCCTTGCTGACACATCTCAGTGAGTCTTCTGGATATGTTTGGACCACAGACAGCCAAGAAAACAGTCGTTGGAAGCCTTTTGTGATTGACTCATCAGCGATTTGATCGTGGTAGCACATTTTTGTGCTTGGGGACCTTCATGCACAGTGACTGGTAAGACGACGCACATGCGGAAAGACGACGAGACGACGCACAAAGCACATGCAACTCGCTCGCGAAGCCACAGCGGGAAATTTATTTTTTTTTTACAACCGTTTGGCTTCTGGAACAGAAAGATATGAGTGCAGTGGAACCTGTAGTTCAAGTCAGACAATCTGGATGTGGAATTTTTGGGGCTTTTGTGGCATGACAAAAGGGAAAATTGTGATGATCATACTAAAAGACAATTTTAATTGACATTAATACTGTCATGACAAAAGTCCAAAGCAAAGTTGGCTGGCTTCTGTCCTTATGTGGAGATTCGCCTCTTTGCCACAATGCTAACAAATATATATATATAAAAAAAAATTATGATTTAAGAGGCAGAAAATACTGTAAGAAGTGCAGTAAAGCTCCACGTGATTCACTATTTGCATCGTAGCTGTCAGATTTATGTAATATTTAATAATAAAATTTATTTATTTATTAATTTTTATCTCTATAAAGGCAACAAAGAATTTGGAGTTGCGTTACGTTACTGCTCCACGTGTTAGTCGCAGTTGTTTTAAGGTTTCCACTAACAACACATCGATGCTAACTCATTTATAAGGCTAACTTTCATATTCAAAAATAGCATTAAGCAAGCAGACTAAAATTCAGATTATTTCCAATGGGGGGAAAAAAGTTTGAAAATTGAAACAACCCGAACCATCATCAAGAAAGGGACCGAGTTCAACTTTAGAGGTTCCACGGTATTCACACTCCCGTAATGCTTGGTCACATGAAACATGTGACATCTGACACCACACACACACATTCACCCACACACACACACGCACAGTGTAGTGATACTGCAGGTCAGTTAAATATGGACGTCACATCATTGATGTGTCTTAAGCCACAATGACTAATAGCGTGTCGTTATTTGTTCCCTTTGCTTATTTGTGAGTCACAAAAGCTGCCGGCATTACGAGCAATATCCAAATTTACATTCAAAACTAAGAGACCCGATGACAAAATCTCCAAAGACAATCAGCCTCGTGTTCCCAAGCGACACTGATCACGATCGCTATTGATCGTTTTCAGAGCAACTGGTGATATGCGCAGTTCACATTGCCGTAGTTTTGAGGCGAGCGACATTGTGCCTCTTTAGTGCATAGCTCCCGGGTGCTCAGAGGGGTGTCCTATGGAAAGCCGTTGAGCTTCTATTAAAAAAAAAAAAACTTAGTCAAAAACACAGCAGGTGTTCTAGTGTGCCGATTTAAACTGGAGCTCACAAAATAAACAAGTGCTCTATCGGCGTTCCATAGAGTCCTGCCTCCGCTCCTCTCGGCTTATCAGCGTCTTGACAGTGTAACGAGTCACATTTGATACGTCGGCAAACAAGCAGGATGAGATGGATCAGCCTTATTTTTCCCCACATCTCGAACCGCAAGCGATCGTGTCAGGGAGTGGTCAGTATCCCCTGATGATTTTTTTTTTTCTTTTCATGTCATTCTGTTAGAATGACCTCATTCTTTAAACTACAGCAGTCATCGCTACCGCTGGATATGAGCCAGGCTTGGAGATTGTAGGAGAACTTGTATATACAAAAAGTCCTTGCTACCAGAATTCCTTTGGTTCCGCCTCCTCCAAAATCCCTCATCTCCCCTTCCAAGTGACATCATCATTTAAAGCTGTGCAATCTCCTGCTTGTTGTTCCACGTGAATCAGTGGCGTCGTGGAAATATTTGTTTTTCTTTCATGCTCTCCCTCGATTCATCCCTTCATCTTCCAGTAGCGGCTTAGCGACTCAACCCGAGCGCTTCTCTTCTTCATTCCTCAGTCCCAGTGCAGTTGCAGGTCATGCGTGTCCAGGAAGTCCGTCGGGATCCCGGGACCGGGTGGCATGGTGAGGTCCAGCCATTCCATGTTGTCCAGCGCCGGGTCAGCCAGGCCCATATTGAGAGAGGAAGGCGGGGAGGAGGAGTCACAGAAGGAGAGGTCGGATGTGTCCATGGGCGAGTAGGGCTGATGGTCCATCAGCTGTGCCTGCAACTCCTCCATCAGGCCCCGAGTGCGGGGGTCGGATGCCGCCGGCGCGTCGGCCAGCGTCCTCTCCAGGAAGGCCTCCAGCTGGTTATCGGTGGCCAGCGAGGAGAGGTTGGGCAGGCTGGGGTCGACGGCCGGGCACAAGGTTGGGGGAGGAGCCACCTGGATTTGGGGAGGGTGCCTGGAGAGGACGCTGTTGACGGGGAGGGTGGTGATGTTGGCTGTGACCGGGTGAGTCTTGTTGAGAGACACCGGAGAGTCATGATGGATGAATGGAGTGATTTCTGAAGGGTGGTCAAATTGGACACGGGGATTAAAAGAAGAAAACATCAACAATAAATCAGGAACAAAAAGTTTTCTGCCTCCTTACCTCCACTTTGTATGAGAATGTCAAACAAGTCATCCATCTGCTGACTGGTTGCCGTGGCAACCTGCAAAGACAGACACAGTATGTTTATTTTTCTGGGGGGGTTGCGAGTGACTTGACATTTCATCTCTAAATCCACGGTGTGAAAAGTGTTCCCGCCTAACCTGCGCCACATTGTTAACATGCAGGTTGCGGCTCTGTTTGACAGCCTCCTCGTAGCGAGGGGGCTCCCGTGTCTTGGGGGGCTGAGAAAGAAGAGACGCAGGCTGCAGGATGAAGGTCGGCTGTGGCGGGGAGGCCTTGACAAAGAAAAATAAACGCAATTGTCAACTTGATCCAGGAATTATAATTAAAGCCACAGACGTCAACAGGCACTTTCATCACACGTTGACGCCATGCCATGTTCGCTGAATTTTGTGTCCATCGTTGAAAGCAGTTTATTTTTGCCAACTTTCTAGGGGGCACGACTCCGTGAGTTTTGAAGGAGTGGTGTTCGGTAGGAATGCAATAAGGGTAACAGAGTAAGGCAGTGCTTCTCAATTATTTTGTTACGCCCCCCGCTAGTAAGAAGAAAAAAATTCACCCAATTCAAAAATGAATAAGACAATTTGTGCGGATTTTTTTTTTTTGAGAGTGCCACTGCCAACTACTGGAGTGGATGTGCAATTACACTATTGTAGTATGGCGGAAAAAAGCATGATACCCAGGGTAACACCCCCCCCCCCCCCCCCAGCATCACACGGCGCCCACCCCACTATTTAAGAAGCACTAAATGTTTGGGAGAATTTTCTTGTACCATATAAATTATTTTGAACATTTTAGCGAGGCCCGAAAACAAAAGTCAGATAACCGTCGTTACCTTATTGAGCGGCCCATTCAAAACGTGGTTGGGCGAGGCCCGAGGAGAGGCCCTCCTGTTTGGGGAGCTCCCCAGGAAACACTGAGGATTTATCTCAGGCCTAGTATTCTTCTCCATGTCAGGTGTGTTATTGCACAACGTCAACGTCTGGAAGAACAGAAGATCACATGGATGTCTTTGCAATGCTTGTAACGCATCTTGTTGTGTGGCGTGACTAACCTGCAGCAGTGAGTTGTGGTTGGCCAACTGCTGGTTAGGGGACGTCTCCATCTTGGTGCTCTGCAGCTGAGGAATGGAGGTCTGGATGAGGCCCGGATTTGAGACAGTCGCCTGAAGGACAGGCTGAGATACAGAAATACGTTTAGTTTGGCGTTGTGATTCTTTACGTGTCGTATGTTGCGACACCTTCAGCACTACCCATACGAAATCATTCCAAGCTGAGTAGAACGGAACTCGGAACATGGTCTCACCTGCAGGCTGACAGTGGTGCTTGGCAGCTGGATGGCGGTGGCGTTGTTGGGCAGTGACACGGGGAGCAGGATCTGAGTTCCAGGCTGGCCACTTGTAGTCAGCAAAGTCTGAGGTTGCCCGGAGGCGGTTAGCAAGGTCTGCGGTTGACCGAGCACCTGGGACACCCCACCGGGATGGCTGATGAAGAACTGCTGCAGGTTGGGGGTGGTAGGTTGGGATTGCGGCTGGGTCTTGAGTTTGGGACTTCTCTGGGAATGGCAGAGGAGCTGTGGGCTTGTGCTTACTTGGGTCGGGGTTTGGGTGATAAGTTGCGATTGGGGTTGCAGCTGGATTGGCTTTCCAGAAGAAACGGTCACATCCTCCAACTTCACCACATTTTGCAGCGGGTTTGTGAGAGTCGGGGAGCCCAGCATTGAGTTCGGAAGGAAAGTCGGAGAGCAATTTGTCTGGACCGGTTTCTCTGGCTTTAAAGTGTTGGCGTTCATTGAACTCGAAACAGCGGTGAGCTTGGGGGCTGTTGACAGAGCGTCGGTGGTGCCGCTGCTCTGACTCCTCTTCTCTACTTCCAGCTGCATCTTGAGCTCCTCCACCAACTTTTGCTCCTGCTCAAGCTTCCTCATCAACTCGTCAATCTGACGCTGCTTCTCATGGAGCCTCCTGTCCTTCTCCGGGACGGGCAAGTTAGAGAGAGGTGAGGAGCCAGAGCACACCAACTGCATGTCGTGGTGAACGTCTGACATGCCGGCATCCTGGTGGAGCGCGAATGGATCGTTAGGAACAGGCGAGACTGGAGGTGTGGCGCTCATGTTCTCAGAAGGTCCCGGTATGGGTGGTTGGACGATGGCAGGGCTGGTCGTGGTCGTCTCCATGGGGATGGAGGTGAGAGTGGTGGTAACTGGTGTGGGAATAGTGTTGGGAGCTGAGGAGCTGGGAAGATCCTGGAAGGGCTTCAGCCTTTCAATCAGATCCGTTTTAGTTCCTGATACAGGGAGGCCACGCAGCTTTAGCTCCAGTTTCAGTTCGGCTACCTAGAAAAGAAATCATCATTAGCTAGAGTTAGTTAAAATGGGCTCACAGTGTCAGCATACATTGGATGTTCTGAATTTATTCATTGGTTATTTCTTATCTTTCTTTATTTGCAGTCTCTGTAAAACTCGGTAGTACAGTACGAGAATAACTGTCTATCAGCACCCTCTATTGGTGGGAATGTGGTACTGCAGTCAAACAACGCTGATGTTTGAACACCGTTTGCCCGTCCTGATGCAACGCAGTCATTTTTGTCCGAATTATTACTTTATGTGTCCATCGCATTGGAATAACGGATACATTAATTAATTTGAAAAAGATTTGAAAATGACCGCCATTGCTCAACGGCTTCCTGTCTTCATGCAACTTGCTTTGAAAAGTGACACACCAGGATTTTCAAATGTCCTTGACATTCTTTCGAGCTGGCGCATTCGTGTAGTTCAAAATGTATGGTAGTACCTTCATCTCCTCCAGGTTGGCAGGCAAGACTCCGGGCTTGCGGTTCGATAATGAGTTGTTCTGCCGAGCAAAAGGCATTGAGGGTAGTGGAGGTGCAGTGGGTAAAGAAACCACAATGGCATTGCTGCTTTGGCCTTCTGCCACAGGCCTAACACAGGCGGGGGGGAAAAAAATAACACTTATCATTTGAAATACGATAGAAGAGAGAAAAAAGGGAGCAGCAAAAAAAAAAAAAAAAAAAAAAAAAAATCATAAATAAATCCATTTTTAGACACTATTGCTAAAAAGCGGCTGAGTAACCATTCCTTTACAGTTGTAAATATCCCCGAGAAGCTTAAAAGACTCCGCAATTATGAAAACTGTCTCAAGCTTGAGTGATAGTATTTTTTTTTTTTTTTAGGTTATTTCAAAAACATACTTGAGTGGGGCTGGTAATATAGTTTGATAGTTGTAGTGTTGCTGCTGCTGGCTGAGTATCTGCAGTTGGAGGAACAGCTGCTGCTGCTGCAGAAGTCGAGCATACGAGGAGTCCATTGGGGCCTCACTGGGCTCCTGCTTCTGGTCCGGCGGGACGTACTGGTGGTACTTGAGCTTTTTCACTCGGGGCTTGGCGTCTTTGCCTTTCTTACGGGTCTTCTCCGAAGGCAGTTTGTGCTGGCTTTGCTGTCGAGGCGAGGATATCAAATTGGTCAAACAGCGATGGGGATGATTTTCGATAAAAAGCGGCGAAGAAAACCCATTCCACTTACTTTGACTAATGTCGGGCCAGGCTTGGAGGGAGCGCTTGTAGTGACTGGTTGAGCATGAGAAACAGCTGGGCGGCTTGTCGGCAGCTCATTAGTAGCGACTACCTTCATTGAGTCTGTAGTGGGTTGAGTAGCAGCTAGGGGGGGCTGATGAGGTCAATAAAAAGTTTATTTCATTTCATTTCCAACGTTGGACTTGGACATTGATTGTTCTCTATCCGACCTTCGACAAGGAGCCTGAAGGAGGTAAGCTTGGCGAGAGAGTTTCCGGGCATCTTCCGTCGCCAGGTGAGGGCAGAGAGCTCTGAGATTCTTGGCTGGCAGGCTGCTCCGGGGACAAGGCGTCGCTGCTGTCCTCATCCATGACCTTCGGGTAGTTCACTTGCCCTGTTAGCAAGAAACCATCAAGAGACGACAAGTTCACCGTCGGTTTGGAAGGTAACAACAAGCCCCGCCCACATTTTTTGCCACGATTTCCTCTTATCACCTATTATGGCATCTTTGAGGTTCGAATCCACGGGCAAGATGTTCTTCTCGACCAGCTCCATTGGACCGGGTCGCTGTGCTATTTTCTCATTCAGGTTGTCAGCCAGTCGGGCTCTTTTTAGCTTCATTTGCGTGGCCTGTAGTGACGGCTCAGCTCCAGTTTCTGAAGAAAGACATACGGAAAAGTATGGAAGAAGATTTGGTTGTTGTGAGATCCACTTAGTATCTAGTGTCAAGTTAAGTTATTTTATCAGGAAAAGGAGGGGGTGGGGGGACAACAACTACCAAACATGGATATAAAATGTAAGCTATACATGCCTTGCAAGATGTGCATCCTGACCAGTTCTGCTCTCTCTGGACGACTGCCGATTTTATGCTTCAGAAAATTCTCAGTCTGAGGAGAGACAAAAATCTCAGAATTTTAATTCTATACACACTTGATTATTTTTTTATTTTATTTTTTTCCGGGGTCTAGATTCGTACCCTTGCTCTCTCCAAGCTGCGAATCTGCCCATGGAATGCAGCCGGGCTCTTCAGCGCTAAACACAAAACATTAAGGTGCCACATGAGTCCAAAAGAACGATGCAAATCAATCGGAGTTGTCAGTCGACTATTAGGCAAGGCTGAGCTTCCACACCAACATTTGCGCCCTAGAGCAGGGTTGGGCAAACTTTTTGATTGGCGGGCCAAAATGGATTCTAAAATTTGACAGAGGGGGTAACCTCACCTCATCGGAGAAAAAAAAAAATACATTTAATTTGAAATGAAAGTGAACAAAAGCATTACAACAATATATTATTATTATATTAATATTAGAAAAACCACAGTATTTAGAAAATAAAACATTAGCAAGGTTTATTCATTCAATTTCTTTCAAGTTTGGCGGGCCGAATTAAAACGTTGAACGGGCCCGCATGTGGCCCCCGGACCGTAGCTTGCCCACACCTGCCATAAAGTGCTACACAACTGACTGGTGCCGTGACTCACGTGGCATGATGCCCTGATCCACCAATTGCTCCCGAGTTCGTCGTTGCTGAAGTCTCAACTGCAGCACTGATAGAAAGAAATCAAAGATTACGACCCACAGAGGAAGTTGAAGCATTAAAACAAAAAAAACAACAAAAAAAAAAGTAAAATGCTAACCTGTATGACACCGCATGCTAACGGTCACAAACCAAAACGATATCCAGCTCGGGATACGATTAAGAGACTCACAATGAGCATTCTAGTACATTCCAACGGCGGTTGTTGTTCATTGGTGCCGAAAAATTAAGACGCGGGGGGCCGAGCTGTCAAGTCTGAAGTTTAGGATTCTAATTTACAGATTGCCTCGTAATTAACGATGACATCTATGGCTCTTCAGTGACCTTTTTTTTCCCCAATGTCCATTCCAGTCACTCGACACACTGACTGACTCACTTGTCCGTCGTGTTCTTTCATCCGAGATGTTCCTGTGTCTGCCTTACATCAAAGACGCACCCGCAACAAAGCAAATAAAGAGCAGGAACTATTTACAAGGAGCGCTCCAAAGCATGCTGGGAAGTGTGCGGCCTCATTATAGGTATTGGGTTTCTGATTCTGAAGGACGAATAATTCTTTATATACGAGCGTTTGGCCTCCCACTATTGTTCTCGGCGCTCGATGGCATAAATGATTACATGCGACTGATTTGGACGGCGAATCTTGAAAAATTAAACGGACGACTTCCTGCCCAGCTTGATCTGATTAGCTCGGTCAGGTCTAATGAGTCCTCTCTCCAAAATAGATGGGGCGTGTATTTTTAGCAGAATACAACAGAGCGGTTGTGAGCAGCTTCGTCGGGTGTGTCCTGCCCCGCTTTGCTCACACTTGCATCACTTGGACTTGTTTTTTTTCGCTGTTGTAAAGTTTGCCTGGCAACAGCGTCTGCGATAAAATCCAGACGTGTGCATTAATATGCTGCAGGGAACATTTCTACGGCTAATCATAGGTCATTAGGTCACATGATATGAGCGCGCAAAAAACAATGCAATCAAGAATAGCACAGCACTGCCGTTCACCTTGACAAAAGCATGACGAGCAGTGACGCAACTGCCAATCGCTTAAGTAGACAAACACAATCGGCCACAACAAACTCCGAGCCACCCCACCCCCAACTTCCTCTAACTGCTCACTGCAATTGATGTGATCTCACACTCAGGGATGATGGCGGGCAGATTTGCGTCTTTCAGACAAATATTTCAAAGCGGCTCTGTGGTTGACCACATGCTCGTGATGGATCATCGGGTGGAAAAGTACCAAGTGTGTTCTCACTGGAAGGGAAATGACAAAAGCCCAGATGATGAGCGGGCACTACTACGGTTGACATTCCACAGTAACTTTTCCACCGCCGAGACGTTTCGCCGGGTTTTCCCGCAGACCTCGGCAACGGCGTAAAACAAGAGTCCCACGTGAGATATATTTAATAATCACCCTTTTCAATTCCGTCCATGCGTACAGAAGTAGCTTTGTAACCTCACCGTTTTTGCGCTCATTGAGCGGCGGCAGGTTCTGGGTGGGCTGCAGTGACAACTCCTCCATCTCATGCGTCACTGCTTCACTCTGAGGACTGGACACCAGCAGACACATCCCTTCTGCACCGAGGAGCCCCGGGGAAGCCTGGGGCTCCATCCTGCTTCGGGAGAGAACTTGGGGATGTCCGAGGTGTCCCGGGCAAGCGGCAAGTATGCACGATAGGTCACCGTCCTTTAGGTCGTGCGTGGTTGCGACCTGTTAGGATAAAGGGGAAGACATTGTTTAGAATACAACTAGAAAAATGCCAAAGGTGGTATTTCATTTCAAGCATCTGGAGGAGCAAAATCCATGCCGAAATTATTTATTATACCAGCCCAGGAAAAAAATGAATGCACCATTTGGCTTCTATATTCGTCAATGGCAGTGAATGAGTTAAAGAGAGTCCGGACGGACATTACACTGAATAACCAACGTCCGTTGGTGCATGAGTGAGACAATCTGGAATATGACACAGTAATGGTGGTTTGAAATGGAGCGAACGGAAACATTTCGGGGCGCAAAACAAACCGTTTAAGCTTCCCAAAGGGGACTTAATAAGTCGATGACGGCCTGCTTGGTTAAAACATGAACGGCAATTATCTCTCCAGTAGGGCCATGGCCAACATCTTTCCATCACAGGAACTCTTGTTACTGTGGGCGATGTTGATATGGATGTTGTCATTTCTTCCTGTAGGTACCACAAGACTACGGGAGGCAAACTGAAATAATAATAATAATAATAATAATAATAATAATAATATTCCCTTTATTAGTCCCACAATGGGGAAATTCGAGATTCGA
This sequence comes from Idiotropiscis lumnitzeri, assembly GCF_059441095.1. NCBI lineage: Eukaryota > Metazoa > Chordata > Actinopteri > Syngnathiformes > Syngnathidae > Idiotropiscis > Idiotropiscis lumnitzeri. The sequence goes on from NC_142410.1 coordinate 6,067,980, forward strand.
ACCCAGGCCTCGTGGGGAGACTGGGTCCTGAACGCGGCGCCTTAGACCACTCGGCCATCCTGGCAGCAATATGTGGTTATGACATGTTCGTTCGTGAAACTGAAGGTTGCTGCTAAGTAATGATTCCAATTTTTTTTTTTTTCCCTACTAAAGTGAAAATAAAAATCCAGTATGATCAAACCAGGTCTCACAAGTATAAATAAAATCGAGAGTTTACAGAGAAGGTTCCCAAAAAAATTAAAAAAAAAGAAAGAAAAAAAATATTCCCCCATCTGATAAAAACGCAAAGTAATGCACTCTTCTGTCAGCTAAAAAGAGTCAATTAAAGGCAGTGGGCCTCCACATTTTCGCAAATATTTTTGGGAACTCTACCCACTTTGACGTTTTTGTGCCAATTTTGTCAACATCTGGTGAAATCTTTTGTGTTTTTGTGAGGCTCAACTCATGGCTAGTGTGGCGCTAGCGTGTTATTTAAGCTAGCATGCTAGCTAACAAAACAAGAGACTTGACCGTCTTTCAATGGTTATCCAAAATGTCTGACAGCGAGTCTTGACTTGCTCGCCACCATGTTTTCACAAATATGTCCAGTGCAAACTCAGTTGGGAATTGATTAAAAGCGATTTGAGTAGCACTTTTGCTTTTAGCTATTACACAAACCCGCTCCAGCGAAGTAGCACTGTCGATAGCATTCTTATGGAAGCAACATGCTCAACGATTAACAAACTAAACAAAAGAGAACACGACAGCGCTGTGCAATTTAACTCCTAATTCTAGAAAAAGGATTTGGCTGATTTTAAATGACGGCATCATGACTGTGCTTCTGCTATCGAATTTGACTATTGCACTTCAAATCCGACAGTGAGAGGTTTTAACATTTTTGCGGATTTTGGCAGCAGTCGCTGAGCGTGTGACGACTTGGCAACTGGCAGTTGGCTACTCTGTGTCCTGCTACAGACCAAAATATGAATATTGGAACGAGATACTGGGGAGGTGCCAGTTTGGTTCCCATGCATTGCTTGTGTTCCATCAATCCCCCAATGGCTTTCCTTTTTTTTTTTTTTTTCCTCTCTCTTTTGGTCTCCCGCTCACTGACATCTTGCGCTTGTGTGGTCGCGGCTCAAACCAAACGTGAAGCATGCTCAATATAACATTGTATTCCCCCTCTTGGGGACTCGCTAAAAGGATGTTGTCCTTCTGTTTGCAGCCAACAAGTCATACAAGGTCATGTTTATTGGCTTGTGGGCAGTTTCGCAGACTTTGCTGATGTCAAAGTAGCATGTCGTCAACCGTAATGGAAGCTGTTGACGATGAAAGCGCTCTCGGTGGTGAGTTGGCAACGAAAGAATATGGAATAAAAAGCAATAACTTGCCACACCCGTTAATGATGAGCTTTTATTTTTAATGACTAGAATATTGATGTTATGACTTTAAGAGCCTACCGTGAAGTAGAAGAGGACAGCAAGGAAAGGAGTTTGGAAGAGTTGATCGGCAGTAATGTCAGGCCGTGGAGTCGCACCTGGTAGGAGACAAAATCAAGTGATTATGATGACAGACACCAAACATGAATTTGATAAGTCATACAAAATGGATTTATTAGTAAAGATAATAAATGAAATAAAAACTTACAGATCTATCAAAAATAGATTCAATTTCAAGGATGCAGGGAACCAAAAAAGGAAGCCCGCAGGTTACTTGGGACAAAAGCCATGACTCTCTGGAAATTAATACAAGAGCGCGAATGAGTGGAGAGAGCATCAGAACACAAAAATCAATGTGTGTGTGTGGGGGGGGGGACATGTAAGTGAGAGAATGCGAGTGAAAGGAAGGGACACATAGCTGTCACGGCTCACACGTGCGCGTGAAAAGTAAACATTGGAAATGCGCAGAGAGTTGGAAATGTATGGGCACTTTCGAGCGACACGGACGAAAGTTACTGATGACACAACAAATTGGTGGAAAGTCACTTTTTCAATTTCTTTTAAAATGGGAGGATTGGTAACAAAATAAATGGTAATATCTCATATCTCAATGTTGTGAAGAAAATGTGATAGAAACATGAAGTCGACGCACGTGATTTGCCCTTAGCGGGCCACATAAAATGACATCGCGGGCCAGATCCGGCCCCCGGGCCTTGGGTTTGACACCAGGGGTCTAGACAGATAAACAAAACATCATCTCGCATGTAGCACTGTTTTGGACATCAACCAATAAAATACTTGAAATTCTGCGGTCTATTTTGAATAAACCAAACACATGTGTTGTTTTAGCATCAACCGGGGAATAGAAAGTTCAACGTCCCACAGTCTTGTTGGAACAACAAGAAACGATCCAAAAAGGTTTGTTTGACTAATAGCAATGGCCATGTCAACTTGCACTGATAAAGTAAAACCCAAGTGCTCGCCAACGTGACAAACTGTTACAGCGATCTGAGTCCTATCAAAAAACGGAAACTTTGCGAAAAGAAAACATTGCTGATAAGGAAACCGTAAGATCCCGTAACAACCGCCGTTTGAAAATGAAGTCGTAAGCAGCTGTGTGTTGACTGCGTTTTTATAAATAAACTTCACTATCACAGATCTAATCGTAAACAACGATAGATTATATTTTATAGTATATTTACGATTACCAAGTTCACACACAAGTATGATAATCCCCCCCGTGCCAGATTCCGTCGGGAGTAAGCGGTTAGGGGGCTCGAAATAGACAAGATCTGGTCCAAGAAAAACGTCTGCTTTTCTCCAGAGACAAGACGAGCGCTGATGTCATCACTTGGAAGTTGGGACTCATTGAGCAGAGGCCTGCTTTTTTTCTCACAGGCTCACTCGCACGTGCACTGCCGCTTCCTTTCTGGCTGCCTTTTGCGCAATCAAAATGGTAGCTAAGGAATAGACAAGGGCACAAAAAAACAAAAAAAAAACATGACCAGCTTTTGGGAAAGCACGCAGAACGGATTTAAGCAAATGTCGAGATAGCACGGGGATATTTGATTGTGGTTCATTTTTGACGCTACCTCACAATCCCGAAGCGCCCCGTCAGGTAGATCGCGTTTCAGCGTCGGGTGACATATAACATGGCAAGCTTAAAGTATTGTTGCGCGAAGGATTATTTTCCTCACCCCCCAAAAAAATAAATGAGGCAACCTACCTGGAATGTGCCTCGAGTGCTGCACTGCATTCTGATATTTTGTTCATATTTACAGAGACATACTTGAATTTAGGGGAAGGGGCTTTTTGTAAATTCATACTGAGCTAGGTAGCTGAAATAAAAACACAGGCAGGGATGATGACTTTGCCATCCGTCAATGCGCGTGATGTTTACGTTTAACGCACACTTTTCAACATGTGGCTACCACATCCTGCCGGCGTGCATGACTCAGAGTCTGGATTTGCTGAGGCATCGCCTCACTTCTACAGATCAATTAGAGGGTGATAACATCATGTGGCGAGACGGGCCTGGATCTGTCTCTCATTTGGACGACTTCAGTCAAGTGAGACTTTATTGGGTACACGAGGACAATCCAAAGTGGGTTACGCAATACACATCGTAATTTTCAACATTTTTTTTGTTTTCGTTTTTGGGAGACTCAACACAATCTTCTTATAGTGTGCGACCAAAAATACGAGCCTGTGGAAAATGCTAAATTTAGAATTTAGTTGGTTGGTCACTTCAAAGTACAACGCAATAAAAAAATTTAAATTGCTTTTTTTTTTTTTTTTTCGTCCAGAAAAAAAAAAGAACAAGCTCTTTTGGGGAATGTTTATGTGTGATATCATCTATTAAAAAAAAATGGCGGAAAACACTTTTGATGAGAATCTTCTCAGCCCTTTTTTGTTCCATCTGCTGTGGAGGAATTTTGTGTGGGCAGAAGAATATGTCATGCACTTTACTTTTAGAATTAATTGTATTTGCTGTGGAAAAAATTCGGGGCGTTTTAAAGTGATCATTAGATGTTTTATAGAAAATTCCACACAGATGCCTCGCAGTTGGCATTTTGCGATTGTTAATGGGATCCAGTTCAAGAGCAGTTGTTGCCTTTGTAAAGACTACAACGGCGGTTCTCAGACGTTTTTCAGTGATGCACCCCCTGTGAAATATTTTTTTCAGCAAAGTACCAGCGCACAACATTTTTGGGTAAAAAAAAAAAAAAAAAAAAAAAGACTTAAAACATGCCGTCAGTGGCTGATTTATTAAACCTTAGAACCTTTCAAAATTTGTATTGGTCCACAAAAAATATATATATATATCAACTTAACGTGTCCTCTTTTGGATCATAGCAGACGTCAGCAATTTGTTGGCGCAAATCCAAATAAAGCATAATTTTCAACATACAACCGGAATTTTGACAACTTCAGTTTGGCCTTCTTTTTCACTTGTGCCTGAGTTTTTTTTCAGGAAAATTGATCTTCAACCACGACTCTATAGTTTGCGTCTTCAAGTGTAAGGTAACGAGAAATGGCATGTGACAAATTGGGTCGAACCATTCTAGTATGGGGGAGAATCTGGCTTTTTAAAATAATGAAATTGAATAACCCACTGAAAAGAAAATTTGTTTTATGAACTGCTATTTTCCAGAAACATTTAATTAATTCAATAATTATTTTTAAATGATTTTTGCATGTGTGTTGATTTTATTTAAAATCTCGTATACCCCCTGGAGTTCCTTCAAGTACCCCCACAGGTACTCGTACCCCCAATTTGGGAACCACTGGACTAGAACAACGTTGATGTGATTTGTGATTTTATTTTACACATAAATAAATTAGGCGGACAACTAAAGTGATGCATCGTCTAACTCAAACTGTAATTCCCAACTAGTGTGAGAAATTATCTAATTTTACGTAATAGTGAAATAATGTATCTTTGCAAACGACATATAATGACAGAAGGCAAATGTGTATCCACTTAGGTGAGCTTTTCGTTTTATTACAGCATAAGACTGAAGGCGACAACATCGTGATATTCATGCGGAATTGTGAATGACATTGCGATGTTTTAGTAGCGAAGAAGGTCGATGGGTGTGGGGCGCAGCAGACACTTTTAATCTGACAGGTGAGTGACTTCCCCACGGTATCTCACACTAAACACTGCGCCATTGTTGACTCGTTTCGAATACTAAAAATAACTCGCGAATGCTCAAGGTGCACTTGTGCTTTAATGTGTAAACCCTCGGAATAATTAAGTCGTTGTCACGATGAGCGTATCTCGCTCGCCTTACATTTTGGGGGGGGGGCGAGTTAGCGCGTTCCAACGAGCTAACATGCTAAAAACAAGACGCCGACATGACGAGCAGAACTTACCAACTAGACAACATTGGGAAGTCCAAAGCGTCCGAATTGGCGTTCATGGTGATATATCCGTTTGGTGACAACAGCCAAGTCTTCGGGGATGTTTTTGCTCACCTACGGCAATGAGATTGAAGTTTATTTGGCGGCGTAAAATGGCTGCGACTTCTCTGTGGGTGCAGATGCAGAGTGACGTCATGACGGGAAGGGGAGTGGGTGGGGTTGTGTAGGGGGGCGTGGTTGCAACAGCATGACGTAGCCACTAGTCGTGCGTGTGCGTTTGTGTATTAGGGAGTCGCCAACTTTTTTCCGAATACGAACCCGACAACTTAATTCGGTGTCGAATCTGTCTGCATATGTTAAAAATATCTCAGTCTCGTCTCGAAGTGGGCGGCAGTGTTGTTGTGTTACGTCATAATGGGCTGATATTTGTGCCACTAGAAACTGAATCTGAATATTGATTTGAATGTGAATTGCTTAACTTGAATATTTGAATTGAAAACTGAATTATGGAATTGAAAAACTGCATTTGAATTACATAAATTGTATATTTATTGTTTAATTTGAATCTGATTTTTTTCTTTTTATTTTATTTATTATTGTTATTTATTTTTTGTTAGGAACGGTATCCCTATAAACTTGAAAATTTATTTAAGACCTCCCCAAAAAAGTGCAGCTCACTAAAAATTCAATACTGCTCACATTCAGTTAAAATTCAAACTTCAGTGACAGACATGCGGGAACTTTAGGGTGCCTCTAGGATGAGCAATGGATTCCAGGTACATAGATCTCCTCTTCGGCCAAACAACACATTTGTTTTGAAGGCCGTAAACTGCATCATTTGTATGCAAGTCTAGTTGCTGTTAATTTTTTGTCTGCAGCAGTGCTTGAACAAAAATACTCTCGATAAGCGTCAGAAAATGACACGTTTGAAGTTCACCTGCATTTCATCATGACAAATTAATATACTTGACTTTATAGTATTTCTCCCCCAAATCGGTCTGTAAGGGTTGTGTTTGACTGTCAACCGGTGTTGAGTGGAGTCTGCCTTCCTCAGTCGACTACAAAAGGCTACTGCTCTTCCACATATATATATAAAAAAAAGTGGTTTAAAAAAACACATTTTACAACAAACTACAAGTGTTGTACAGACTGATTTGATGGTAAAAGATGCAACACAGCTATTGTAAAAAATATATTTATTTATTTAATGGTTTTAAAAGGCTTTAAAAAGTTCGACATGGTTATTTGCTCCTCTGCGTTGGAGCTTGAACATCTGCAACATTATGCAAGAATTCATAGAGCAATTTGGCATTATTAGTATTCTCAAGAATTTCTGCTAGCTTGTCTTTGCTCAGTTTGGCTAAATCTGCCAAGCTGTCAGCATTTCTTATGAGAGCTCGAACATTTTTCGTGTTGACTCCGGGCATCTTGAGCAAAAAGTCATACGGCCCGGCATTGTAGAGTTCGGTCGATTCGGCCACCGCGTCAGACTCGGCCGTGACCGCTTGAGCCGCAGCAGCGTCCGGTTCTTTGCGACCTTTTTTCAGCTCGAGAAAAAGCTCGCCTGTGGCGTGAGGGGAGGGGCACCAGAGGATGCGGAGCCGCGGGAAATGCAACGTGAGCAAGGTGAGTTTAGATGAAACATCGTTGGACGATATCTCGTGGCGGAAGTCGGAGCGGGCCATTAGGGAAAAGGGCTTTGCCGGGTCAAATTCAATGAGCAACACGGGTTTCCTGTAATAGCGGTTCATGGAGAGGCACTGAGTGTAGAGGCGACCACTCTGCAATGAGCCAATCAGATCGCTGACGCTCTTGCGCTCCACGCATATATCTGGCGTCAGGATGTAGTCGCCGACTTCCAAAGTGACGGGCTCGATGTCGAGGCCGCGGCGGTGGAGCAGAGAGGGAAGCTCACTGCGGAACTCGCGCATGTCTACGATGACTCGCGAGGGCTCTTCAGGTTGCTCTTGGCCTCCTATTTGAACACAGATCGCCATCATGAAATACGATTAGTCAAATGCCATCAGTAATATGCCATACCTAAATTACAAAAACAAACTTGCCAGCTTTGCGAGTGTTGGTGGTAGCGTTGGCAGGCTCCAAATTCCTAGCAAGGTCCAAATTGGTGTCTTCTCGGCCCTCCCTCTCCTCCGGGATGACCATAGTTGCCTTTTCCCTGCACAGTCGCAAGTCAACCAGTTAACTATTTGACACCAAATTCTAATCAACTGAATATGAACGTTCCTCAACACCAGTGAGAACATTCCGACCTAATGAGATGTTCGAAGGCCTTCTTCTCCTTCGACAGCCCGGTCAGGTATTTCTGCTCCTCTGTTGAGCCGCCATAAACCAGAAAATACACCCTATAGAGGCAAATGCTCATGAAAAAAAGCAGTGATCACTTTGGAAAAAAAAAAAATCTGTGAATGATCTAAAATCTCAACACCTAGCAATATGAGCCTACAGAAGCATAATATTGTAACCTGATATGATGGGATTATTGCAAATGCAGGTAAACATTAAATAAGTTGCCCAAAAAAAATCATACAATAACTAAAAATAAAATAAAATAAAATAAAATAAAATAAAATAAAATAAATAATTGAGGATGAAGATGCCAGTATGAAAAAATATCATGGAGACTTTTATTATTTATCTATTATATCATGACTATACAGAGAGGGGCCACCACAATTTGGCTCTTGGTGGCCTTGTGGAACCCTGCATGTGATTTGTGCCAGGCAATCAGAAAAGGCATCAATACTGACTAAATGAAAGGATATGGCACTGGTTCATCAAGGTCATAAATAGAAACATGCCAATTTTGACACACCTGAGAGGCTTGCCAGGTCGACAGGCTTTGTAGAGCTCCAGCTGTCGCACGAAGCTGAGTTCGGCGTCGTAAAGCACCACAAACGAGGGCTCCACTTCATGAAGCACCCGAGTCAGGCTGTGAGGGTCCGTGCAGCCCCTCAGAGGATGAATGACCATTAGAGGTTCCTTTAGAACTGCGTAGTAAGCGTCAGATGACAAATCCAGCTTCAGAGCATCTTCTTCCGACATTTTGTCTTCATCGCCAAAGTCATCCTCATCCTCGCTGCTGCCCATCACCGCCGTTTCAACGGTCTGCTTGTTGCCAACCATTTGAGTCAAGGTCAGAGATGGTCTGCTTTCAGGTTTGGTTGTCTTTTTTTTCGGCGCTTTCCCTTTCGAGCTCTCTCGGCCTTTTCCTTTGGACCCGTCTTTCAGACGGCCTTTGTCTTTTTTGTGTGTTGCCAACTTAAAAGCAGAGGCGGTCGGCGGGTCTTGTTTGGCTATGGTGCGGGTGTACAGTCGGTTCAGGAGCTGCTCTGCGCCGTGCCTGATGTACTGTTGCAGTTGAGCGCACGTCCTGTCATCGCTGGCGCAGATCAGAACGCGACCTGAGTGGAGACGCAAACTTATTGGAGACTTCTGACTCAGAGATTAACTTCAAGGCAGGAGATGTTCATCCACTCTGCGTCCAGACTCGGTGCAGGTGCCGATTAGCTCGCTAAGAGACATTTTCATCGATGGGCAGATAACAAAATATTGACGCCATAGTTTAATTGCACGCTTAACGGGTGGGCTTGAAGTCCACAGTGCTGCCGCTGATGTTGTGTCAGTGTCTAAATTTAGGATGACCATCCTAACCTGGTTCATGCTGCGAGTTCTTGTTCTCCTTCTCAATTTCCTGCAGGACCTCAGTCAGCGCCTCCCACTTTGGGCTCTTCTCCAGAACCAGTACTCGCTTCACCTCTGAAACACACACACAACATTTCAGCAATTAAGGCACAACTGTCCTTCTGTTAAAGGTTTTCTGTGATCTCTTCGATGTCACCTGAAACCAAGGGTATCTGTTTTTTCTCTGCTTCAGCTCCAACTTTGAGTTTCTTCTTGTTTTCCGGGATGTGGTACACTCTGGACCTGGCATTGACAAACATGGACGTACTGGAGTCCAAGAAAAGCCACCCTGAGATGAACGGATGTTTAATGATTTATGATGACTGAATATTGAGTGGAAAAGAAATATAGGGCTGTCATTAATCACAGCAAACAATAATAGCCTTTAATTTACAAGGCTAGCATGTCACCTGAGTTGGAGCCAAAGTTCTTTTGGCTGGAGCGGAGAGACTCGAGCAGATTGAGGAATGTGACACAGTCGTACTGGGTAAGGTACAGAAGCAGAACCCTCAGCACCTTCAGGTCCTGGACCAATGCCTTCGTTTTCGATCCCAGCTGGTGCCACAAGGGATCCAGGTAGTGTCGGATGGTCTGGATGATAAAGCAGAACAGAACAAAATACAATTTGGCATCGGCTGATGGATGGTTCATTTGCATGACACCCACCTTATCAAAGGCATTGCTAAGCGTGTTCTCCAAGGACAGATCTTCCGCTTCCAAGGTGGGATTGTAACGTTTCAGCTCCTTCAGACAGGCGCCCATAATGTCCAGGATGGAGCTCTGGATGGCCCTCATGAAAGGCGTCAGTGACACGTGCAGCTCCACAACATCCGGCTTGTGCCTGTCGAGGGCTGTGTTTACTGACGCTTGGAACCTGTTCAATATAGCATAGAGCGCAAAAGAAAAAAACGCAGCTGGCTGGATTTTTGTGTGATTTCAGAGGCGTAGTTTTTGAGAGCTAAATACTGTGAGTTGCGATAAGCTACATACCTGGGCCAGAGGTAGAGTTTCTTGACAAAGAGGTTTCTCATCACACGCTCAACCTGGCAAAAGCCTGATGAAAAGGCTGAGGCTTTGTCAGTGAATGCTTTGATGAATCCTGTTTTGTTTTTCTGTCGGAACAGTCGCAGGATGAATGCTTCCTGACACGATTCGATGATTTTGTGAGCACGATACACCAGGATGCCTGACAGGAGATCGCGGGAAGAGAAAATCTTTCTATCAGCCTTTCAATCACATCAACCAGAATTACAATCGGAGGCATGTTTACCTGATATAAGATGGGCAGGTATGCGGTCGGTGAGGAAGTCGACCACCAGAATCCTGCTGGTGACAAACAGCACCCCTCCCTCAGTATATACGTTGTATCGCTCAGTGCCTTGGACCTCGCTGGTTACCGTCCTCGGCAAGTGGATCACACCCTCCACTCGCAACTGCTCCGTGAAATACTCCTAAATGATGCAAATGCATGGTGTTTGACTGCGGTCGGAAGTAACAAAGTAAAATACAATGCAACTTTACCTATAAAGCGCGTTTCACAACAGCTGATGGTGACAATATCGATAAGTGCTTTGTTACACCATCTTAAAATAATGACCCAAGTCATTTTTTTCCAGAAAAGACAAAAGAATTAACCACTTTCTGATTATATGTATTAATAATTCCATTGCAGGCATTGAATTGAATGATCTTCTCAACTAAGAATGCGGCCAATTTTAGCAAAGCTGGCCTGCATCCTGAGAGGTGGAAGGCAAAAAAATAAATTGTCAAAATGACTTTGGCCATTATTTTAAGAGGTTGGCGTTATGTTACTCTGCACAATATCAATAAAAAAAAATATCATTGCGCATGCAAAAAAAATATATTTGCATGTCACTTGCATAGATTCTCATTATATTATTCTGTAAAAGATGAAGTGAGGCAAACGGATTCTTCATGTTTATTGATTTGTATTGGGTGTTTTTTTTTCTAATTTTATGAAAACGGCCAAAATAGACATCAGGAATTGCGCTACAGGGCTGACGACGTGGTGGTTCTGACCTGTTCGGGGGTGGTCGTGTTAATTAGTAGAACCAGGCTGCCTTGTTCCGAGTACACCCGCATGAACTGCAACAGAATGCGGTCTATTCCCATCCCCTCCGCCACCACCAGCAGCCCGTCACAACTGAACAGGTTCAGAAACATTTCGGTCTCAAACTCCAGTAGGGGTCCCGCCATAGTGGAAGCGTACCCCAAAGTAAGACGAAATAATAAACCCTAATTCGCTTTTCAATGTCAGCTAACAACAGTAGGAATCATTTTAAAAGCGGACCGCAAGCCTGCGGGAGCTCGCGCCCGTAGACGAATGTGTTGACCCTAAACTTCCTGTCACGTGATGCTAACGAAAATACAACGAAAGAGATCATGACGAAATATGAGGGCGCCATCTACTGGTGTGATGTTGTACAACAGGGCCTATTGCAGATCTCTGCGAATGAGTGAGCAGTGGCGAAAAAAAAGACCCTACCAAACAAGCACAAGTGTATGCCTAACTGCACATCTTAAAGCTTGCAGACATCGTTTAGATTTTTTTTGTGCCATGTTTAACTCTGCTCAAATTAAATTTAGCGGCTTGAACGTTGGTGTTAACAAAAAAAAATATTGCAAAGCATTGTAAACCTCCGTTCTTTCCTCACAATTTCCCGACAGAGAAAAATCCAGATGGACAAAAAAGAACTAAAATTGTACATTTATTGACACATTTATTTTGTCAATATCTTGAGATGGTATACTGGTACCAGAGCCCAAGCCACAGGTCGGGGTTAGCCTGACTATATCTAGTCGGAACCTCTTGACCTTGCAAACTCCTTCCCTGCAAGAGAAATCACATTCCACGTCCCTATAGCCAGCTTCTGTAGCCGAGATTTGGGTCCCCGCCTTCAGCTCCCTGCTCACACAGAAGGGGACCCCGGTGACCCCGCATCTGGGCAAGGGAAATTGAGGTCCAAATATTTAATTCATCACAGGAGTTATTTTGTCTGGGTGACCCTGCCAGGGCCATAAAGCCCCAGACAACTTGGTTCCTAGAATCATTGAGGACACACAAACCCTCTAACACAATCAGGTGACTGCTCAGGATGGGGGGTGGAGGGGGGGGGGTATTTTCATTAATGTCAAATGTCAAAACAGTATGTCAGGGTTAACACTATAGTTACATGATCACACCTCATGAAGCCTTATCTTGTGACCTCACTGGGACACCTTTGTCTTTTGAGGCCGTGCGACGCTTTGGTGGTGACATCCTTAAAGCTTTGTGTTGCCTTGTTCCTCTGGTGGTTGCGGCTTGTCGGGTCACTGTCATCATGCTGATGTCACGAACAAAGAAACTGCAGGATTCTTCCTGCTTTAGTTTGAAATTGCATTGATTTTTCACCCCACAGATGAAAAAGCCAACGTGTGTTTGTTTTGTGACCACTAGATGTCATCATGGCACACAGAAAAGCAGGAGATGAGGCCTTCAGTGTCCTCGGTTTACATGGATGACATCACCAATCCTGCAGGGGAACAACATCAATCCATCCATCATCCATTCGCTTGTGCATGTATGTATTAACCTTAACTTAGTTCCCAGTCACTGATTGTATAAATGGTTCACACACCTGACTTTACTTTTGGGTTCCAACTCAAGTAGCTGTCAATGTGAGTGGTAAGGGTTTCCAGCTCCCTAAACAGTAAAAGTGGTCCAGAAAATGGATGGTTAGAGCTTATCAATTCGTTTCCTCCATGCAGTTTGCTTTTGCAGTACGACCCAGTTTCTCAGTTAGGTGTGAGATATGTGCTCAGATCAAATAACAATAAAACATGCGCATGTGCCACCTGTCGGCGTATTAGTCACACAGGGGGGGGGGGGCTCGCTCGACACAGCCCGGCGTGCCTAATGACTTTCATTATTCAGCAGCAAATGTTCCCTCTCAGCTTGTGTTCCCTGAAAGTGAGCATTCGCTGCAAAAGCATCCAGTTCCAAATCCGCCGGGAGTTGGTGGGTACATTTCTACAATCTAATGAAATGCAATGCAAAGGGATGAATCGGAAATTATTTTTGTGATGTCATAACGAGAGGCTTGTCTGATATTTTGATTGGCGTATTTAACTAAAGGAAAGGCAAAACATCATACAGAGCTCCCAATATGATGTTCTAGCTGTAAACATTTAGTCTAAGCATCATAAGCAAGGTGGCAGTCTTATGTGTACGTGATGTTTATCGTATTCCCTCTAATAGTAGCAACGAGGCAGTTTTATTTATGACAGAATACAGCATTCTATATTTGAACAACTCTGAAGATAAAAGCCAAATGCAAAAATAATCATTGTTATTCCATTCATTGTCTGCCAGTTGTTTAAGAGAAATCAAAAGCGAATTATAGTGTTTTGAAAAGAGCTCTTCATCAGGATTGATGGTGACATGCTGTTCCACAAGCAATCGAATGCGTCACTAGTTTATACTAGCCAAAATGTGTACCTTTATTATTGGTTCCTACTGCTATAATGCCACAAATAACAACCCACGTTGGAAAGGTTAACCGATTTAGGTTGCATTGGAGCTATTGTACGGCTTGGTAAAAATTGGTCCACAATAAAGGTCATTACAGCGACATCAGGACAAAAAGTAGGCATCTATTTTGAGAGGTGTTTATTTGAGCAAGTGGGTGGTTTATTTGAGGCATGGCATCCATTAGAGTGAAGGCAACTATTTGGCTGTTCATAATAGGCTATAGTGCGCAGGTGAGGCAGTTATCGGATTACTTTTATCCTCCACAAGCTCCAATTGGAGTTTTCTTTTTTGCGTGTGTTTTAAAATACAACTTTATTTGTATAGCATATCTCAAAACTGCTGCAGCTGTAACAAAGCACTTTAAATACAACAAAATAAACATTATTTTGATCAATATTGCGTTTGTGGAATATGAATAAAGCAGTAAAATCCACCCATTTTTAGACATCTCTGTGGGCGGCCATTTTGCTACTTGCTGTCCACTGAAAATGACATCACAGTTGCTGCGACTTTGTTAACCAATCGCGACTCACGTTTTCTGAGTCTGGTCACGTGACACTCACAAGTGAGTGTCAATCAAAAATAATATTTGGTCACGTGACACTCGCAAGTGAGTCAATAAAAAAGTATATTTTTTTAAAGCCACAATTTTTTAGACAGATTTTGTAGTGAATGTCGTAAAATGCTCAATTGCTTCGAATGAAGAGGCCAGGAAGCCTCCATGTTCATTTTGCGTAGAACTAGGTTGACATTTGTTTGCCTCTTGCAAATAGATTTAATATTAAATCAAATGCAGTAAATCATCAGGGTAAATATAGTAGGCGGGGGGGGGGCGGCAATAAACCTGAAATGACGCATCACCATGCCAACAGATTATTAAAAGTTTGCTCATTTGGATGCTATAGAAGCCACGCAGACGCTGTTGCATAACTGCCATCGGAAGGGCGGCTCTTTGCGCGTCACGCTATCGTGAATGCAATTGATGTAGGTCAATCTGTGATTAGCCGACCGTACAGTAGAAGAGTAGCCGCGGATTATTTGCCGTCCTCCGTGACGTCATTCGGTTGTGGCTCAGACCAGCCCTTGCGTCATGCCTGGTTTAGCATGTTTCGTGTGTGTCCTAGCTGCAAATCATGACATCATCCTGTGAAGCTATTGCTTTTACGACATCATCCTGTGAAGCTATTGCTTTTACACACCACATCTGGTTGATGGTGTCATTGATTGAAATCGGAGTGATTGTGAATGCTTGTCACGATAAAGGACAAGTGTGTACGGTTGCGGCCACTTACCTTGTTTGCAAGTAGCAAGAGGGGGATCTGATCCACGATATTTTTTTTTTCAATATCTTTAACATAAATTAATTTCAATAACAAATAGAACACATTTAACAGTTTTAGACAAAAAGAACATAACACTAGGATATGAACTGTTGCTATTATCGGTTGGAATTATCTGATCCACGATCGCAAGGATGCGCCAAGGAAGCAATGACGTCATCAAACTGAGACCGTTTCTATTGTCTTTTTGGACGGATGGGCAACTGGCATCATTGCGCCATTCTAGCGAGGGAGAGAGAGGGAGGGTGGGGGTGAAAACAGGACGAGCGAGAGGATGTCAGGCACTGTGCCAGTATGCGGGATCAGCACTATGAAAGACCATGTGCATCACATTTAGCTCACATGCGCACGTTATCTGCCAGGATGGCCGAGTGGTCTAAGGCGCCGCGTTTCGGTCCCAGTCTCCCCAGGAGGCCTGGGTTCGAATCTCGAATTTCCCCATTGTGGGACTAATAAAGGGAATCTTATCTTATCTTATCTTATCTCGCTTTACCACAAGTTACGCTCGCACATCTGGTCACATGGCACACCCAATTCTTTTTTCTGAATAAAATACCAAGACAGCGATGGGTATCATTTTGCAAATCATCAATACTGCAAAAAAAAAAAATCATCCCTTGTGCAACTCGCAATATGATTATTGAGTATGAATATGTCCAACATAGGCTATTGGTGCTTAAACTGGCGCAACTGTGTACTATTTGAAACTTTGACCTACTCCACCGTGGAACATCTTTCAATGTCAACAGACGTGGGGGCACCGTTCGGGGGGAGGAAGGTGATGATGATGACAATTCTAAATTGTATTGCATTGAAGTGGAAGGCCCAGAAATACTTTTTTAAAATTTATACACAAGGCCTATTCAAATGGGGGCTGACTTGAATGTTGGGAAAAAAATTGTCACCAGAATAACAATTGGAAGTCGGCATTAAAATCGGAGTAGGGCACTTGGACTTTCAATGTAAATCCAATTGAGGAAATTATGTTGTATTGTAAGTGCAATCATGACAATGTCATATTACACACCTGTTACTGTTTATATGTGCGGTTGTACAGTATGTCATATGTACAATAATGGTCTCTTTCATGTTAAATGTTCATTTCATGTTATCTACCAACCAATTTGCAGTATCTCTGCTTGCTCTCAAATAGCCAAATTCCCCCTACGGGTATCATGAATGTTTCATAATGGCCGCGAGCGGAGAGCTGCCTCACAGACGAGGGAGACATCAGCGGAGAAAAATGTGTTTGATGCAAAGCAGATTGGCTATAAGTGTACACTGAGTCACATATACAGTAAGTCATATTTTGGAAATGGGCCGTCGTTCCACTCGGGTACAAAAGAACAGCTGCTTTCACGGACTGATAGTGTGTGTGAGAATGTTCGTGGCGGCGATGGCCAGCAGCTCATTCACCTGTAAAATGTCTTTTATTGGACACTTTTGTGTGGCTTCACTTTTGGAAATGTAATTTGACGCATTCCAATCGCCTCTTGTCAGGGGGGAGGTGGAGTTACTTGAGACAGGCGGAGATGGCTGCATTTCTGTTCCTGCCATTTTTATTGGGGGACACAAAAATTTCAAGCTACTACCTCGAATAATGTGTGATTCGATTAAGGTGTTTTTCAACTTAAAAGACCGCTCGACAAGCAAAAATTCGGCAGTAATCTTCACAACTAGCAGCAGAGAGGAGATAATTATTTTTAAAAAATAGAGGCGAAGTGCTTGTTTCAAGTTGCTTTTCACCTCTCCTAGTTGAAGTTTATAGTTTAAAAAATTATTACATTAAATATTTAAAAAAAAAACTACTGTGCAAAAGTCTGCTAGCTGAATGCTAACACATAATTGGAAACTCCATAGATGAGCTAATGCAACTAGCATTGATTTGCTGATACATTATTTTAAAGAAATCTCAAAATGACACAATTTCAAGCCAGCAATTTACACAAAATGTTTGAAACTTTGCTTTTGTGAAAGTTGGCCCCCCCACAAGTGGCTGTAATTCACTCAATTCACTGCCATTGACGGGTATAGAAGTCAGAATTAATTAAAAAAAAAAACAAAAAAACATTTGCACCTACAAACGCCTAACAGTTACTCTTCTTTGACATTATGACTTGAACCAGTTGCGATAAAACTGCTGCTATGACAACGTGCTCGCTAATCTACAGTTTACAGAATTGCATCTTACATCTCATTTAAACACTCACACCGGTATCCTCAAAAGATTGGTTTAGTTTTCGTTTTGTTTGGGATCGGACCAGGTGTACGAGTTGCTACAGTGCATCATTTTACTCACATCAGCTGCCGAACAGGAAATGAGAATGTTACTTGCCCCCAGTCGGCTGTGTGTGTGTGTACGCGTGTGTGTGTGTGTTTGCTGAGGCTGGTGCTAACGCATGCAGTCAGGCAGCACTGATACAACAGCGAGAGCAGAAAGAAAGCCGGCTTTGTGTTCCACTCAGGATCTCGGACACAAGAGTGGCTGGAATGGCACACAGCCATTGTCGCAGGTTCATTGCGGTCACACACACACACACACACACCCCCACACACACACACACACACACACACACACACACACATAGGAAGAAAGTGCAGTAGCGCTGGGACTGTTGCTGTCATTTTTGGCAGCCATGAACAGACAAGCAGGGAAGATTTGTGTCTTGTTTGTTAAAATTGTGAAATTTTACAGGACACTTGCCTGATTGCAACGTCTCATAATTTTTTATTTTTTTTTATTACCACTAAACATTCAGGCAGTTCAATTCAGTGCTTCTAAAGTGGGTCTTAGTAGCTTTTTAAGGTTAAATAAATAACGAACATTTTGTGTTTGCCAGATGTCATGAACTTAAGGTCATGTGACCAAGCAAAAAAAAAAAAATAATGTCACAATATATCTTCTGCTCCTCAGCTCAGCCTCAGAAGCCAAAAGCAGGTGAAGGGTCACGTGTCTGCAATCGAAATTGACAACGAGTGCGAGGCGCCAACGTCGCCTTCCGTTCCGCTGGCTGGTGAGTTAAAATTTTGAATGAGGACACCCTTGTAGAGATGAAACGATTGACAATTAATCGATTATTAAGATTATAAATCGATGAATGTTTTTCGAGCGTTTTGAACTCAAAATTGAACGAATTTGCTCCCAAATACATTTCAGATGTTCTAGTTGGGTTTTCTTTTCAAATTTACACTCATAGCTGAGTAACTTGAGTGAGGTTTTCATGATGCGTTATTATTTACAAACATTTTATCCTCAGGAAGATTTTTCTTACAGCTCCGGGTCATTCCCAAAAATTACGCAACATGGGTTCATTAGTGCGCTTGTTTGTGTTGCAATTGTCGACATCCACTTTGAATCGGCAGCAACTAGCAACATTGACAAATTGGCTCACGCTCTCATCATCAGCTCCCGCTGAGGAGCAAGCGGTGTGAAAGTCAGTTTAGGACACGGAGTGTTCCATTTACTGCGCTTGTGCTAATGTGTTGGATGCTTGTGGGCAGCTGGTGTTTTGTGTTTACATCTGACGAGCCAACGATTCAAGGAGACATACTTGCTTAGCAGCTGAACGTGTTCTTTTCAGAAGCTTCACTCTTATCCCCTGCTCCGTTTTTTTTTTCCTTTCATCTGTGGCTCTCTCATCTAACTGGGTGAGGTACTACCCAGATTCCCTATTGGGGTAAAGAATAAACAAGAGTAGTGAAAGGCAAGCCTCCTGCATCTCAAACACCTAAGCACCACTTTTATAATAGATTGACAAACAATATTTATTTAGGTTCACAAAAATGATAAGTTAATTATCAGGTAGTCCACAAATATTGTGGGAATGGTCTCATACAGTCATACAAAGTGGGGGAAGTGGACGCACATGAGAAACCATTTATGAACAGGCCAACCCAGAAAACACTCAGATTTAACCAAATAAAGTATGAAGCATGGCAAAGATGAACTGAAGAACAAGTTTGATCAGAAATAATACAGAGGAACGTTATTATTTGTTTTTCAATAGATCCATAGTTGGCGTCATTTTTAACTTGAAAAAATTCCACCAGCTAGATAAAATATTCTTTATCTCAAATTTATAAAAGAAATTAATAAAAAAAAAAAAATAACCAAAGCAGGGCAGGACCCTGCGTGTAATATATTGCCATAAATCAGGGTCACCCCTGAGCTGCCCTTTGCCCCCCCACCTTATCTCAGTGGTGGGCCGGCAACTGATTTCCACATGTGAATGTTGAAAAATCCCTCTGTTGTATACAAGCAACCTGTCTTTTTTTGGGGAATCTGAATTACAAATGAGCATTAGGGCCACACAAAAAAAAAGGCATCGTCAAATGACGAACAATCAGATTATTTTCGGAAAGAAAAAAAAAACGCTCATAAGATGAAGAACATTACCTCATTCACTACATGCTGAGTAAAAAAAAAAATGGATCTTTGACGTCTTTAGCCGTCGATGGCAGTAAATGAGTTAAACCGGCTTTTGACAATTTGATTAGTTTTATGAGAAAGTTTAATACAAAAAAATCTTGCGTCAATAATCATATTTTTGTGGGAACCATTCATATTGCAGCGCAAATATGAAGTTGGATTACAAGAAAAAAGTCTTCAGAAAGAAGATGCATTATCGCAAAAAAAAAAAAAAAAAGTCACATTACAAGAATAGTCATATTCTCGACAAAATTACAAGAAAGTCCGTTTATAGTATACTACATGAAATCGTTACGTAAAATTGTCTTTAAATATTACACCTTGCTTTATTCTCAACTGTTTTCTCTGGAATATTTTTTTTTTTGTGTGGCCCTAATATATCTTCACATTAAAAAAAAAAACCGTCAGGGATATTTTTCCTCAATCCGAGATGATCCGACTCAAATTAGTTATTAGCTTTGGAAAGCCTGTGTAAATTTTGCTATAAAAGTTATTGACAAGTCATGCAAAATGTTTACAAAGAGTCCAAAAAAAAAATAATGGAGTAGTCACGCCCCCCCCCAATCTAGAGCCAGTTTAGCTGCTTTAGCAGAACCGCCTCCCAGATAATAAAACTATCATCGTTACAAACAATATTATATTAAACCACTAGTGATGTTTTTTTTCTTCTCCTTGTACAACCCATAATCTCAAAAAGTATACAGTTGTAGACTTCAGTTGAAAAATAAGCCGTTGGGTTTGCGGATAAACTAGCATGAACCAAAAGTGGCTTTTGCATTTAAGATAAGTATAGAAAAAAAAAACAAAAAAAAAACAAAGCCCCAAAATTGTTAAAAACATGTCCTGTGTCGTCAGCGCAAACAGTTGGTTTAAGAAGAATCCCTGATTGGCTAAAAGAAGTCAGGTGACCACCAGGTGAGGTAAGAAGAAGCCCCGCCTTGACGATGGGGATGACAATATGGAGGTGTTTCCTTGAACGCGCGTGTATTCATGTGTGTTTACATAGACATTTATATAGATTCCCGCCGATACGTTGCGACCAGAGCTGCCGTCCGCAGCGGAAACGCACGGGCACGCTCGCTCGCGCGTGATGCTTCAGTCACTTTTTAACAAAACACTGCATTGCAAGTTCCTCTCTCGTCATGCAGCACAGACAGTTGCAGAAACACAACAAGACCAGTGAGGGTCGGGGGAGGGGAGGGGGGGTCACTAATAAAAAGTGTTGGAGAGGGGCTGGGAAAAAAAAAAGAGAAAGAAAAAAAAAAACTACAAAATTTGCTGCCTTGAATGTCCTTGAACGTCACATAGAATCCTTGGGCATGACGACTGATTTTCATTTTTCCCAAATTCAAATATTTCTCTTGTCATTTATGTAAGAAAAAAACGAAGATTTCACATCCTCTCTTATTACTATGCGTGTGCGTATCTTGTATTTTTTTTTTTTCTACTTTCATTTTTGCATTGGTTTTTCTCCTCTTGAAATTGTTCACCCAACGTTTTTCTTGGTTTGCGTCTCTCCACGTCCGTCCGTCTTGCCACATCCGTTTATTTTTATTTTCAATTTTTTTTGTGGGAGGGTGGGGGGTTGGGGAAAGACAAATTCCCCGCCTCTCCGGGGGGGTGGGGTGGTTGGGGTGGCGTGGCAATTCATCTCTCCGCCTCCATCGCTACGCTCGCCTTTTGCTCGGCGCCCGCGTGGGGGTTGACGCCCGTTGGCCAGGCGGGGCAGGGCTGTACGGGGGGCTGCCCCTGAGTCCAGAGTCCCTGCGGGGGCGGCGGCGCGTTGGGCACGTTGGGTGACACCCCCCAGCCGCCGACTTGCGGCTGCGGGGGCGAGGTGGCCGCCGACGCCGCCATGGGGCTGCCGCTGTTGAAGCTCTCGGACGCCTTGAGCCGGGAGAACATGGTCAGGGCGTCCGGGAAGTTGGGGGGGGTCGCTGGTGTGTTGGCTGGCGTGCACATCTGAGGGTAAGGAAGGGAAACCAAGTTTAGTGCTTTTCCAAAACAGGAAGTAGACATTCAGTGTTCACATACATCGGTGGGAATGTTAGAATTTACGGATCCATTGTAAAATTAAGACAGCAAACACGATCTGGTTCACGGCATTCTGTGCTGTCATCGTTAACAATCCAAAATATCCAGCCACTCAAAAACATTTGTGATCATCAGAGCTACTACACAATTCGCCAGAAGACACGAAACATAAAGCTGGGTGTGGTAAATACGTCGACACATCGCATCGTGACAGTCTATTTGAGGCATTGTCCTTATTAGTAACCTGACATGAACGCTAGACTCATGCATCCATAAAATTTCTAAATAAAAACAAAAAATGTACAAAACAATTCGCAATGCACTGAAAACCCAGGTTGTCTTTTTTTCCCCACCTCACTATAAATAGACACCAAAATAATGATTTTTTTCTTTTTGTGTGTGCCAGCAGTTTAGCTGTTGTGCTGCCAGGCAACACACCCAAAGCGCGCACACACACACACACACACACATTCACACACAACTCATGACTACCAAAAACAGCAACCAAGTGCCTTGAAGCTTGCAGGCCCAATGTTTGTGCCTTTCACCCACTTCCTCCACACACACACACACACACCCACGACTCCATGCCCAGCTTCCTTCAAGTCATTTGTGACAGGCATAAACAACAACCTGCTGTATTCCAGCGGGAGGCAAAGACGGCGTCGCCTTCACGTGGCACACAACCAAAGTCGACGACAAACCTAGCCAGTCAATCAAGCTGCAACAAAAGAATTTATATCGTTATCTACTCCGAAAGCTGCGGCTCAACTTCCCATTCTCAAATGCACAATGCTCTCATAGTAAATCTAGGGTTACTTTTACTCCGTCTTGTTCAAAACAAAAACCTTATCGATCGGGAAGCATTTGTGACACGATGGCCGAGGGTCAAGTGGCGATAATTTGTCATTGCCACACCGAAAGGCGGGGAGCATTTATCGTCTCGCTCGTTACCTGATATCGGTCAGGGTTTGAACGCAAAAACTTTCACCTGAGGGGCTGCTAACATATCCAATTAATCTTTTCTTGGACTCTTGAGTGGCCAAATCTCATACGTCGCCTCTAACACGAGGCATTTCAGTTCTGTGTTCCTTTTATTTAACACTTCATTCCAAAATATAAAGGCAATGAAAACGGAAGTGGGCTCGGGACTACTCCGTAGTGAACCAAAATGCCCCCCTAAAAGTGCTGCTGCTTAACATTCTCGGGGTCGCGCTTGTCTGGGTAAAACTGGACCACAAGTTCTCCCTTTGGCATTCTGTTACGTAAAGCGAGCATGTCCGCGATGCACTCCTGACAGGAAGTGCTGGCTCATGTCTTTGAGGCCGTTTCCTGCGGTAAAGCGACACCCTAGAAAGTACCCGTGACCTCTGGTGCTTTCTCTGAGCGCACGACGGTGGCGGCTATTATCTAGATTTGTTTATCTTCCTGATGTGTCAACGGTATTCCTGTGGGTGACTGCGGATGAGGCCTTCGATGTCCTTGAATAGAAAATGAAGGGGGGGACCTGACACCTGTCCTCTCAGGTTGTCTGCCGAGAGCTCTGACTCATCCATAAACACACGCAGTTGCGATGTTCAGCTGCCGAGACCACACGCTGCAGTTTACACGTTTAGCTTTTGTTTGAGACTCGACAGAAGACTCTGAAAGGAATGATAAACTTTGAGGGGAGGGGGGAAAAAAAGCATCTGTCCTCACTTTGGGATTTCGATCGGAGCGTTCCTAAAAGGTCATTCTCATCTACTGAGAAATTGTAACGTTCCAAAACGACCAGAATGATGCGAATTACTTTGAAATGCTAACAACATCTGACTATAGAACCACTGCTCAGGGGATTGAGGTTGTGAATACTCAAAATATTTTCCCTGCGCAGTGTAAAATCAATGCTCCATTTGTACCATAAAGGTCACTTCAGTACCAGAATGTGTACTGTCAACAGATAAAGGATGTAAATGTACAAAGAAGTTGTTTATCCATGTCTGAAGCAAGGAAATGGGCCCGATAAGGGAATTATTAAAAGAAGATCATGAAATTTTTGGATAATGGGATATTATAGCAATCTAACATTTGTAACAGTATCACATTATATTGTAGATGTCTTTGAAGCAACATGGCAACAATCAACCACAGGAGCAAATAATTCAGCCAACATCAGCGTTGTTGTAGTAAATATCAACATAAACAAAAATAGTCACGTTTGAAAAGTTTTAAGGGGAATTTTATCTTTTTTTCCCATAGAACTGAACTTAGGTGACTGAAACAAAAACAGTTAATGATTAACTTGATGTTTACGACGAGCTAGCAATGAATGTAAACTACCAGTTAATCAAAAACTGATTTTTTTTGTCGTCCTAATGAGTCCTAGGGAGTGGGTTAAGGGCGCTGTGGGAGGGGCATTGACAATCTATGATGTCATATAGTATGCCCCTCCCCTATTTGACCGGATTTGACGTAAAAAATGACCGGATATGACGTCATAGATTGACAATGCCCCTCCCACAGCGCCCTTAACCCACCCCCTAGGACTCATTAGAACTACAAATTCGGTGATTCTTCGACTCACCCTAGCGGGAACAAACAGACATAATACCCTAGCGGCCATAAATAAAATGGCATCCGCCTCGGTAAGTTTTTTTTTAGCAGGCCATGTAAATCAGTAACTAACCCCTCTTCCGCATGCCCATATAAGAGCATGTTTCTGTTTGGACTTTGCCCCCGGAAATTTCAACGTGGTATGGAATGAGTGCAGCCCGAGAGGGTATATAAGGCGATCACGGATCACCCGCGGCAAACGCCATGATGCCCCGCGCCAAGCCTGTGATCACAGAGGGAGCCCTTTGCGATAAGATTTTCCAGGAGGGGTGGACGATTGAAGATTATAAGAACTTTGCCGGAGAAGCGGTCAGTATCAGATTGTGGAGACAGGCAAAGAAATTGGCGGATGAAATTGGCGTCATCAAGGACGCGCGTCTCCGACGAACCGAGTATCAGGCTTATTCGCTCCGTCGTGGCAAACGGACTTGGCGTCTTTGTTGACGACGGAATCCGACGGTCGAACTATCCTCAATGTAGTCGACGTACGTGGAAATCAAGGCAAGAGTTGGTTTACTCGATGGCACAATTCTTTGTACGAATCCGAGACGTTTGATAACCTCAAGACTCGTGACATTGCGTACATTCTTAGAGGTAAACAACCGCGCGTCGTCTTTTTTGATTTTACACGATGTCTGGAAGGTCACGTCAATGATTCGGTCTTGGAAGAAATAGCCAATGGAAGATAGACATCTTCAAAGTATAAAGGCGAACGCATATGTTTTAAACCTCCTTACGTGGAAGTCAAGTCCAATTTCCGATTGGACGCCTATAAAATGTCAGAGGATCGTTTAAAGTATTTACATTTGTAAATAAAGACGACGATGATGAAACACGATGGCCGGTCTCTTATTTGTGGGATTTGTGGAAGGGGTTGATCGGGTTTGCTAGTTCCGAGTTTATATCCGGACTATTAACCTGGACTCAAACGGGAGGAGCCTTCCTAGAAAGCGAAGCCGCCGAAATTGCAGATTGGGCAGCCGCAGGAATCGCCACTCGAGACTCAGCCGTGGCACCTATCCTCGATGATGGAATCCATAGCTCCGAATGTCAGTCCTTAAACGCAGCCGAGTATGATCTGAGCACTGTTAAGCGGTCAAATGAAACAGTGATTTAAGTTCAGAGTGGTCTCGCCGTTTGCTTTTCCGCACGGAAAAGACCAGAGGGGGTAACAGACAAAGACTTGGAGTTTGTGTTCGAAACACAGCCAACAGAGCGGCGTTACCATGGGGACGCCTGTTGTGAGGAAAGAGCGCAGATCTTCTGTTGACAGGACGGAGGCTCTGCGGTCGCGGCGGCCCCGGCAGCTCTCTTGCGAGTCAGTTTGCCGGCATGAGGAACGCGTGGCTGATGGTCAGCAGCCGCCCCAAACATGCCGGGCTGCGGTGAGCCTCGGCGCACCGAAACACTCCACCGTTTGTGGGGGGAACATGCGTATGATGAGAGAGTTATTTCCAGCCTCACCAAACGCATTCCTGAGGAATACTAAGCGTGTGTGCAAGACTGAAAGGGAAAATTTGGGGGGGAGGGGGTGGGGCTGGTTGTTCGCTCATTTGACATATTACGTTACGTTATCCTGTGATGCTACGCCACAGGACAAACGCCCATGCTTTAATTTGCCTCTCGGCAGCCTTGCTGATTTTTTTAAACCATTCACCGTGGGAATGGGTGCCCACATTATTGCGATACGTAAATCGTAATCTGCTCATTTCCCAACGCTCCAGCAAGTAGACACATTGAAACCAGAAGTGTACACACACTCAATTTAGCATCATATTGTGGGGTTGCTTTACTCCAAGAGAGACTGGACCGCTTCACAAAACAGATGGGATCATGAAGAAATAAAATTGTGGGAAAAATATGAAGCAATGCCTCAATACATCGGCCAAGAAATAAAGCTCTGGCGTAAGTGGATCTTTCAGGAAAAATAGATATTCGACATATCCCAGGTGCTGCTGAATGTTTGAGTCAACTCAAAGTGAGCGTCCCCTCCACTTACCAACCCTGACCCTTCACTCCGTCCACCTCAGCTTCAAGCAGCTGAAATCCCTCCCACAGGTGTATACATGCACAAAGTTGATCATTAGCCCGCCCGTCTCGTGTTTTTGTATGCTTATGTCAAATGTACAGTGAAACAACATAAGGAAGACGGAAAGGCATTGGGAGGCCGCAACAGGAAGAAGATAGGAGAGCTGGGACTGAATGGGGCATTTGTTTTTCCTCCGCAGCACGCTCTACAATGGCAAGCATGCTAACAGTAGATGCCATATAGAAAAATAGTTGGGCTCTGTGAAAGAGCGGCTACGGAAACTGGGCCAAAGGTCATCACGAGGGAGAGCAGCTGCAAGGAAAATATACGGGTTCACGTTGCCAAGAGAAGCACTGAGACAGGTCTAGTGGGCAACATATATTGTTCTTTCTTTCTTCATAATTTTGCTTCACTTTGCAAACTTGGACGTAAACTGGTCCGAACAAATGGCAGGATGAGAAAACAGCTTAGGGGTTACCAACGTGATCCAGGAAAGAAGCAAAAGGATGAACTAAAGCTTGTGAAGGTGAGAGCACAGGAATAGAAAGATAAGATCTCAGCGAGCTAGTGTTGAAATGTCAGCTGACCAACCAGACTGCATACTACTGCCTAACGTGAGGGGCCAATGTGACAACGATGCTTTGTCGCAAAAGACGAGGCGTAGGGACGACGAAGCACAAGATGTGTTGAAAGGCTTTGTGCGAGAGTGGTTAAGGTTCTGGGAAGCTGTTCTCCAGGAAATGTGCGGGGAAACATGCTGGAACAAGCGGCGCACTGCCCAAACTAGCGCCTTTAGATGTGGCCAACTGCCTGGCATGGATGAAAAAAAAAAAAAGAAAACACGGAATTGAATCATGTTAAAATGCTTTAAATATTGTAGCGTCTCTATTGTGGCAGACGGAAGCTCTGGCCAAAAAGCTGCCATTGGCACGCCACTTCGCTTCGGCATTTATTCGCTTCCTGGTGCGCAGGACAACACTCGCCTTTTCTAATTCGTTGTCTCACCGAGTGACGACGGATGGACGGTGTTTCAGACAGACAGGAATGAGAGCAGACAGTAGATTCGGTGCCATCATGATTTATGGATGGCACATTACATCTGCAAGGACCTGCAAATCCAACGTTCAGGTTGGCACCCCCCCCCCAAAAAAAAACCCAGCAAAGCCAATTTTTGCAGAAAAGCACAACACCTGAAAGAGGTTTGCTCTGTGACCGCGCAGGAACTGCACATTGACCTGAATAAAAATGTGCTGAATTCACCTTGTGCGCGATAACCAGCAATTACGGCACAATAAAGTCACTGAAACTGTTCCTGACATTTATCACACAGAAACGGGGGGGAGGAACTCGGGTCCTCATTGATATGAACTGAAGATTACGTTAAATGGAGCAAATTTCTATTTAGTCAGCATAGGAGGTTGTTGTCAGTGTTTTAAGTGACCCTTTCGCTGACCTTTTACTCCTAATTACGTTACCCCCTCGTTTTATTCAAACACACTCGTCCTGACTTTATTACCAGGAAACCACATGAGGCCCTCGCCACATTTTCTTTAACAGCCATAACTGTGGCAGGATTAAAGCGGTCTTTGTCACTGTGTTTGTTTCTCGGCTGAGTCACATGATGATTGGGGGGGGGGGGCACTTCCTTATTTCTGGTCACATGTGGATTCACTATGTTCATTGAGGCTGTACAAGGAGAACATGTCATCATGGAAATACTGATGATGGTGCGAGAGCTTCGGGAAGAACAATTGTTTTTTTCCCCCTCCGACATCCATCGAGACAACTTGGAGAACACACCACATGACGTGCAGACAGCATCCATCAAAGATTTTTTTTTTTTTTTTACATAGCGAAGTTGAACACGATGATGAAAATGGCAGGATAGAGTCCAACGCTTACTTTCACGAGCTCGCAGTAAATTTGTTCAATGCTGCTGCAGGCTTCCAACAATATTTAGTGATTATTTCACATGCCACCACAGAGTCACTTTGAAAATCACAAAGATTACACTAAAGATGCACAATAAAGTATGCATTCCAGTATCAAAGAAGTTGTAAATGTAAACAGTCAATAATTATTACCTACCAAAGCTAATAATTCTTTTTTTTTTTTTTGCTATCAGAGATGGATAAGATTTTCACAGTTGGCAGCTTATTATCTCTACACACACCTGTGCGCATTTCCGGTCCGTTTAATAACCAAGTGCCTCAATCATTTTATACATCGACTACGTGTTGTTTCTTGCTCAAACAACATTGAGATATCGCAAGCATTTCTTGTTTAAAAAAAAAAAAAAAAGTTTTACTGGTCTCTGATTACACAACTAGTTATTCATCGATTTGTTGTGTATATGGGTCATTCTCAGAAAGTAAGTTCTAACCGCACGGCCAAACACCGACCCAATTTGAGTGTCAATATTTTCTTCTCTTTTTCAATCAATCGCCAGATTTCACTGCTTACAATATTACAAACAAACTGCAGCGATGAGAAACATTTGTACTTGTTTTCGAACAAGTTTATTTAACACCGATCATACCATATTTGGGTTCACAAGCATACAAGCCCTCCGAAGGAAACTGTAAACAACGATGTGGCCTGTGAGAAGAATGAGTTTGACACCGCTGATGCAGTGTGCGGTGCCGAACCAGCCTGGATATAAAATCTATTGATATGTGGATTAGTAACTAAACCAACAAAACGTGACGAGGCAAGAGTGTAGCTTCTTCATGAAGAATTTTTAACAAGCGTAAAACCCGTTTCTGTGTACGTGCAGACCCGACATCGTCGTGCATTCTCAAATCATGCCTGTCTAATTTATTGTACGTCACAAAGATGACCGTTGAACAACTATCCCACAAGTGCGTTGTTGTACGGCACTGGCAGTGACACGCCGGCTGCACAAGTAAGGAAAAAGAAACATTCTTGACAGCAAGTTGATGGCAGCTCTTTTAAATAGCGTGTCCAAGCACACGCAGTCAGGAAAAAGGCAATGATGGCAAAGAGATTTAGCGAGCTAAATCCTCCCGCCATTCATAGTACTACTTGTCCTGATGTGTGTGTGTGTGTGTGTGTGTGCCAACGAACCTTAAGTGACTTTTTGCACACTGGTGAAGCGGAATCTGACTACTATTTTACCTTTTGGAACAGCCCACAACCAGACGTGCTTGGTTGCCATGGTTACAGTAAAAATATATTGTTATCATAAAAATAGGTTGGAAAGCACACATCAATTGAAGTAAAAAAAAAAATGGAGGATAGAATTTCTTTACCAAATTCAGGATCGAGGAAATCGATCTGATTGTTAAAGCAACAATATGTTCAGATGTGACATATTTTTTAGTTTTAAAGAGGAAAAGGATGGAACTCATTTGTCAGAGTGAACCCGCGCCCCGTACTTGAGTTCTGTTATATTGTTGAATCTCCCTGAGCTTCCTCTAATGTTGTCATTAGCATTAGCATAATGCTAACAGTTTCTAGGCTAGGAACCACATCTCGCTGTCAAGAACTAAGCCAGGCAACTGGATAATTGAGAAGCACCTCACCTATGAAATGTGGAGGAAAAAAAAAATATTTGGCTTCAAGTTTCTAGTGACTAACGAGTAGCGATTGGGCAGAGTAACTGATTAGTCGGTTCACTGACGGTTGAGAATTCTGGCGAAGGCCTGGAGCTGATTTTTGGTCTTGGTGCAATTGAGGCAAAAGGGAGTGCGGTACCGGGACTGTCAATTCACTGCCAAATAGTTTGCATTCTGTAAAAGAATAACATGACGCCATTTATAGCTCCCGACGCTGGCGTGGAAGTAGGTGTTCAGAACATTCAGAGCCAGAATGTTTTTTTTTTTCTCGTCTCATGTGAGAAGCCAGGAGCGAGTAAACAAAAGGTTTTGCTATACTGCCTGACCAGTTGAATTTAATGCTCGTTTGAACGCAGCTCGAGCAACCTTCACAAGTTCGGTGGTTTCCCATGTTGTGGAGGGTGAGGTGTGAAGGTAACAACTGAGGGGACATTTGGAGGGCGAGGGAAGGCAATGCGGAAATGGCCGCTGACAGCGACACACTAGTTCACCGATTTTTGATAATTTTTTTTTATATATTCAAAATAAAACTCATGAAATGATTTCGCAAAATTGTGACTGATAACTGATTTTTTTTTTGTCACTATTTCCTACCAATTGCATCTCTAGTCGTAACATGACATTTGGGATATTAACCAAAAAAATCATGTGACATCTATTTATTCGTATATTTATTTTTACATATTGTCATTTAGTGTGTAGGAAGACGAGTGAACTGTAATTAGCGCTGCCGTTAGCGCTAACGAGAGGTGTTTCGGCTGGGACACCAAAACTATAGGCCCATTAAGTAGGTGATGCAAAGTTGCCATAGCAACATTATTGTCCTCATCACTAGTCAGTTATCCTCCTGACACAATTTTACTCGAAATTTTTACTTATTTAAGTTTATATGCCACTCAAACAAGCGTTAATCTTAAACACGGGACAGTTCAGAAGCGGAGTGAATGAGATCGATACAGCAATGAAAAATTGTTGCCTGCATGAAGGCTGGACATGCAGGCCTGCTGTTGTCGTGTGGTGAGTCACACGCGCGCACGCAAAATGTGCAAACTCCAAAATACATGAATGTAAAGCACACGGGAGGAGAAAGGCGTGCATGCTGGTATTAGCCAAAAGGAGAACAAGAATTTGTGATTACGCAAGTACACGCCTTTAAACACAACACAGCACACATTTGGGAGGCAGTCCAACATCGACAGCAATGGGCTGCAGTTTGGAAAAAAAAAAAAAAAGCACTTTAGGGATTAAATTGGGGATTATGACACTCTTATTGGGACTGGATGACAAGCAGCAGCATGGTACTTTTTTGGGGGTTATAAAAAGATAATAAAGTGGCTATAAAAATGAAATTAAAATGTCCCCTCACTTAACTACAAGTAAACAAACCACATGATAAAAATATAGAAAGACTGAAACGCAAGTCCCCCGTTTTAAAATAGTTGTAATTTACGTATTCATTGAGCGCTCCAGGAATCACGTCAACTTCTATCATGAGGAACCCTCGCGGGATGGTACACATAACTTCTCATATTCCCTCTTCAAGTTCTTCCAAATCTTTCTTCTGGAACGGTAGACTTGTTCCGTTAACCGATCCCAAAGAAACAAGTCACAGGGTATTAAATCAGGATTCCTGGGTGGCCACTCACACGGACCACGACGACCCGTCCGTCTCCCCGGACGGGAATTCAGCCGTACACGAGCAATAATGGCAAAATGTGGGAGGGCACCATCTCGCATGAAAATCAAATCGGCAACATTCTCCATAGTACTGTCATTCCCTAAACACTATATTTACTGTTTTTTATATAGTGGACTAAATATATCAGCCATCAGGGAAATATAAAATAATTTCAAACTTTACTCTGGCTTCCATGAATTGCTTCATTGCTGTCACATAATTACAATATACAGGATTTATGTCAGATGATTTGCCTTCCGCAATAAAGATTTAAAACACGTATAAACAGCAATATTTTCTTTTATATTTGACTAAATTAATACTAACAAAGCACTCGTCAAATTTGGATTCCCGAGCAAGCTTTAAATATGCCAGCAGTTGAACAAAGTGAAAAAAAAAAGATAAAAGAGGTGACACTCAACCACACATGAAGAGTTGAGGGTGAGCTGACTCTACTTGTGCTACCAGAAAGCAGCAAAAGGTAAAAGCAGATGTTAGAAAATTTTAAATTATTTTGATTTAACCACTTGCCCACCACAGTCAGACACATCCATACAAAATGAAAACACTCACAAGGAGCATGGAGAAGACGCTCTTTACTAAGGGCCAACCAGAACTGGAGTTACTAGACCACGCCCTTTAAAGGCCCACGTCAACACAACCATACAACTATGTGCAGGTGACTTTTTGGCTTGATTACATTTTTTTAGACTGTTTTTAAGAATAATGAGCAAAATGTCTTTGGTGACAAAATGAATGAGACTGATAGCTTTAGTTTTCAAAAGACTTAAAGTGCAATTTATGTTGCTCAGACACCTTCCACTTTCCCCCACTATATTGTGTCCCCACCCATTGCCACCCTCCCATCCCCAAGGTTGCTGATGTGTCATGTGAGGGGGAGTACCAACAAGCATTTGAGATGAATACAAGCACAGTAGGACTACTGAGAAAGGCACTGCCCCTCTTCCAGGAAATAGTGTGTATTTTCCACTCTGGACTAAAACGAATTTCCTTATTATAATTAAAAAAAAAAATCACAAATGTAATAAGAGTTGCTTCTTTTTTCCTCCTTGGAGGCCCTGTGTGTCAGTGTGGCTACCGCCTGTGCAAAAGTGTGTGTGTGTGTGTGTGTGAGTGTGTGTTTACAGTATTTCTGGAGGCTCACAACATGGCCGACATGTGCTTTGTTATTGTTAGTAACACACCAACCTTCCCAGCCTGTGAGGGTCGTTATCGCTCTTAATGCAATCAAGGACACCATTTAATACTTTTGTAGATTGTTTAAATTCTAAAAAAAAAAAAAAGTAAATTATAACTTGAAAGAGTTATTTCACTCCAAACTTACCATTTGATGATGATGACCATATGGGATATTTGTTTCTTGGAAAAAGGCACTGAGGGCAGTCTAAAAAAAAAATCAAAGAACAAAAAAACGAAACAAAACAGAAATTAGATTGCGTTTTGGGATTTATTGTGAATAGATAGCGAAGCTACGGGCGAACATGGCTTGTTTCGCAACAGAACAGACATGTGGCGACACAAATGAATGTCCGGGTTTGCTGTAGACAAAACCGTAGCCGTTTATTGCGGAATAGCACACACATGAACAGCGCTGGTGTGGGTCGGATTATAGAATTTAATCTAGAGTCAAGACTAATTGGATATGCTTCGGGAGTGCGTTTTCGCAACACTGCCACAGATTTAGCCTACGTGTAAAATAAATACATGATTTTCACAATTGTTCAAGTGTAATGTTGTGAAAGCGCGTTTGTTGAAATATAGAGGGGAACAAATGTTTGGCGAGCCACACGGCCGCTAGCTAGCCGAACGTAGCAAACATAAACAGTCGCCGCGTGCCGACTTCATTTTCTTTCCCCCCCCTCACCTCGAACTGCCAATGTGCCGCCTGCAGGAGCTGCTTCGCCTGGTCTGCCGCACAACCCGCCGTCAGGACGAACTGGTTAATCATGACTTGATGTTTAAGTTCATCCATTTTCGACGAAGCCCGTGTCCGAAGTCAAAAGCACACTTTCGACCGTGTTCCTCTTTTCTTCACTCGAGTTGTATTCCGTCTTCCTCCCGTTCAATCGTCCACCATTACAGCCGGCTGGGCAAACACAAATATTTACTGTAGGAGCGGTGGTGGGCGGGACCTTGCGTGATTGACAGAACAGTGTAGCCAATCAAGTAAGTGCAATGCGCATGGGTAATGTAGGCGGAAACAAGAGGGTCTCAGATCACGCGTGTCTTTTAGTCGCCTATGGCCGCCGTGTTTGGATTACTAATGATATATGACGCCAGAAATCAAACAAAAAAGTTGGATTTCAAAGTGTAACTCAGAAAATGCAAAAAGAATCAACGCGGTGGCTCTAAGTGGCCTAGCGAGCGACTCTTTGTTTTGGACTACAAGTCCCTTGAGCACCCGCTTTGTTTGTAAAGCTCCAGGAAGGTTGACTTTTGTGAATGACGGTTGCTCTCGTCCAATTCCGCCGCTCGCAGCGCGGCTCTCTTGCCAAATATGGTAAACAAATCCACCAACGCCAATTACATCGCTCGGAGTTAATTTAGGGACAACCGATAGCCATGCGTGCAGAAAACGATTATGCGTGACACCGTCCCAACCGAATTAAAAAAAAATAAATAAATCACTGTATCGGCTTCACTGTTTATGCACTCCAATTGTTTTACATTGTGGATAAATACAATAGCAGCAGGTACACATATGCATATATGTTGAACTAATTTGGTACAAAACATCTGGATGATGTGCAAGGCAAGTCAGTGAAATGGTGACAAACACACTGTTAGTAATTGGAAGGAAATGAAATTAAAGGTTGCCATTATGAGTAAAGGCAAATCAGTTAAAGAGTGACTTGTGCAATACGACATGAACACGTGACGCACACTAACAACAGGATGCGGTAACGGAGCGGCATTAGGATTACGTAATTCCCGCAATACTACTTCCTTTGTTAAACTGCAGATGTGCAAATGTGTGCACAGGGATTATAGTCAGATAAATGTAAGAATTTGATTAAGATATGTAATTTCTCGAACAAACTGAGATACAAAGCAAGCCCACAGTATAATGATTGCACCTTTTAAGATCTTAAAGGCTCTTTTATCAATGGGAGGTTGAAAGGAAGCAGTTTAACGGCAATAAAGCAGAAGAGTTGGAAAGGACGCCCTCTGGCGGTCAAGTGAAAGATCACGTTAACAGCCTGGAACATAAAAAGATACAGTAAAAAGTGCATAATACGCAGAGGGGGTTGGGTCTCGCCTTTAACATTTTAAAGGCTCTTTGATCAATGGGAGGTTAAAAGGAAGCGGTTTAACGGCAATAAAGCAGAGGAGTTGAAAAGGACGCCCTCTGGCGGTCAAATGAAAGTAAAAACTACACAATACGTGCAGTGTTGGTTTGCAGCGGACTTCCGTTCCCAGGAGAACGTCGTCATTTATACATAAATCGGAACGTGCATAATAAAACAATCAAATGCCCTGTATTTACGTGGATGTGGGGGTTGTTGTGGCTTTATTTGCACTGTGCACCAAGGCACTATAACATTAATCCGTTTTATTTGGGTATAAATATTAATAAAACATTTGCAAAGCTTGCAAATAAATGTCACTTAAAAATAAACTGCATAATGTTATGCTTACACGCTACGGAGCAGCCATTGCTTACAGTCCGTGTGCTAAAATTAGATGAACGGCTCTGGTTGCACCAATTGGCAGCACGGGTGATTATAAATCCCTAGTCGTCCGTGGTACGATTCAAGGGATCCGTGAAAATAAAACAATTTAAAAATATAAATGATAAGACATTGATAAAAAAAAAAAATATATATATTTTACTCTAATGTGAATGGGAGCTTTACCTCCCTAAACCACAGAGGGTAACAGGACGCCACCTCGTTATAATTCCAAGACGGAAAGTTCTGAAAACATGCATATTTGTTGAAGTTAGATTCTAAATTATCTTAAGGCCTGTATTCAATTACAATTAACATTTTAATTCATCACCATGTAGGTATTGCAATATCAAGTAATTAATTGATGCATAAATGTCATTAAGTGTATTTATTCTCTCTTTTTTTAAACACAGATTAAAGGTGAATGATTCCATTTGCAGGACCGGTGTTGTAAAGAACCCTCATCATGCACCCCCCCTCCCAAAAAAAAAAAATAAATAAAAATTACATGTAGATGTGCGGTGGCCGCTGCTCAGCTCTTGGTACTAGTAGACTAGAGGACAGTGGGAAAATGGGCAACAATGGGAGCAGCTGTTCAAACATTTGCACGTCTCACCAAGCAAGGCCTTTGTTAACAGGAGACCTGAACAAACCCGGAAACACTGCTAAAATCAGGCTTCCTTGACGGGATGCGACAGCTGGCTTGACATATACTTACATGTATGCACATTCTTTGAGTGTCACTGCACGGACGGTCTACATACAGCGCGTGGAAGCAAGAGTTTGTCGGGCGTTGAAGATTTGATGAGTAGAAAAGACATGATTTTGTAATACATGTCCAATTTAACTGTTTAACCGCGTTACTGAAGGGGAAAGGGACGTTTTTGCTACTGGGAAGTGAGTGGGAATTTGGGCTTTGTAATGCGGCATATAACCACTAGGTGGAAGTGTTTCCTTGTAATTCAGAAAGACGCCACAGCAATTTGAATTGAATTGAAGATAAATTGCTTCAAGCAGGTTTTCAGTTCTGCATTTTATAAAAGGAATAAACAATCGGGACTTAGAAAACGTATGACAATAAATATATACTAGAGGTATAAAAAAATAAGAGAAGGCAATTGAAATAGAATGCACTGGTATTCATATCGTGTAGACAATATGCCAAAATATTAAATCTTAACTGCAGTGATGCTCAGAAATATAAATAAATAATTTTGATTGCCACTGAAGTAATAAGGTGTTCGTTTGTAAATATGTACCACTGTCATAATGTGACACTCGAAAACAAACTTTTTTCTCACAGCATTTTAATGTCAAAGATTTCTGTATTAATACCAGATTAACTATATTATATTATTGTTCATTAGAGTCTTGTAATATTTGATGAATGCTGGTTCACATAGCTGTGGAAGGACTCTTCTTTTTACGCGCTTCACGACACAAGCGGTTCCGAATCTTACGAACGAAACTTATTTAACATTTTTCTAGTGGCGTAGAAGGAAAATGTGGACTGTTTTCATTTTGATTGTATTATATTTTCGGCCTAGATGTCCAAATATTATGACTTCACAAGTGTGTTGGCAAAACACGTTTTTTTGGGTCACTTTGCTAACTTATCAAAAGGGTTAAAAGTTTTTCCATACATGTAAAAAAAACGTTTAGTAGAGTCCTGGACCTCCGCACGTATAACCAGTGTAACAATTCTGCATACGGGCACCTGACCATCCGTCCATAATGCAATTTGTAATTGCTAGTCAGGGTTTGTTTGTTTTCTTACGCGAGTAAAGTATCTTATAGCGGGAAGTGTGGCGCGCAACAGGCACACAGGTCAAATTTCAGTGGGTTTAAAAAGCAGGGAGGTGAAATGGAAATGGACTTATTTGAAAAGAGGCAGAGGGAAGGAGAGAAAGGGCAAGGCCAAGCAGCCAATCAGAGCCCCCTCCAGTCACTTAAAGCGACGGTGGGCAGTCTTTCCCAGCGCTCTCCGTGCATCTTATTGTACTTCCTCCTCGGCATCTCACGTCTTGGCTCGACAGCAGTTAAACGCCATTGACTCAAAATCCCACCAGAGGCGACATGGAAGTGATCTAAGTGGCTTTCCCCCCTTCTTTTGCCTTCTTTTCATTCTGGTTCTGTGCGCTGCTCGAGAGACCCAAGCAAGCCCTCCTCCTATCCCTGATGCACTTGTTGCGCACGGACCTGATGCGCCACTTGAGTCCTTGAAGAGGCAGTACGCGCTGCAACAGGTGCACGCACTGCACCATCCTAAAAAAATACTCAAAGGTAACTAACGAGAACGGTAATTTGATTATTTTTTATTCGTTTCAACACTATTACGCCGACTTTGCGGTTAGATTTTTATAATCATACCTGTGATTATATTTATATGCGTGTGCTTTATGTCACTTCCAGGATAAGACGCAACTTTAGATGCCAATTTGTTGATTATTCGACACGAAACCAGGATGCCGGTTCTAACGAGCCCAGACAACGCAAATAAGTTTAAGGAGAAATGGCTGGCGGTGTACCCGGATGATCAGGTCATCTCATCCGACTCGTCCCCCCTTGACGACAGCCTCACCAGCCTCCATTGGCTCCAGAATTTCTCCATCGTGAGCGCGGATCCGGAGCGTCCCGGCGGGGCAGCGGCGCAGGGCTGCCCGTCCTCCTCCTCCTCCTCCTCCTCCTTCCCCTCCTCACATCAGCATCTTTTTCTCAAACGCTTTCCCAGAGGGGGCACCGACTCTCCCTCCAGTCCCCCTGCCGGGGACACAGCCGCCACCGGGATGCCTCTTTACCTCGGCAGCCCGGTCACCTCCGGCAGCGACTCCACTTTGTCTACGCGCTTCTCCAATTGCGCGTACCAGTCCATCCCGATCCAAGCCGCCCCCCCAGCGGAAGTCGACTACAAGACGAACCCAAAAGTCAAACCGCCGTATTCCTACGCCTCGCTCATCTGCATGGCCATGGAGGCCAGCAAGCAGCCCAAAGTGACGCTATCCACCATCTACAACTGGATCACGGAGAATTTCTGCTACTACAGACACGCGGAACCCAGCTGGCAGGTAACCGAGAACAGATAGCCGCCCTTCTATATTATTGATGAGTCAGATAAACGAGTGTGTGAGCGAGGGCAGAGTAATTGACTCTAGTGGCACTATCAGACACCCCCATCCTTGTAGAAATGCATGTTGGGGGACAACTATTGTGAAATGACACAATTGGATGATTTACATTTTTATTATCAGTGCGGTGGAGAAAGCACTTGAGTGTGTTTACTAATGAGGGCTCCTGAGAGATAACAGATAGCACAGCTGATCATGTTTTGAAAGTGCAGGACAAAGCTTCCTTGAAAGCCCCATTAGGTAAATTTGCTTGCAAACACAACAACAAAATACACGCCTTCTAATTTTCTTATTTGGTGATGTCGTTTTTTGACCAAAAAATTCAGTTAATTTTGGCCTTTAAAGTAAAAGAATGACATAATACAAGTAATGTTTGTCTTTCCAAAATA
This sequence comes from Idiotropiscis lumnitzeri, assembly GCF_059441095.1. NCBI lineage: Eukaryota > Metazoa > Chordata > Actinopteri > Syngnathiformes > Syngnathidae > Idiotropiscis > Idiotropiscis lumnitzeri. The sequence continues at coordinate 6,106,384 of NC_142410.1, forward strand.
TGGATGTTAACGTAATTGAAAAACCTCTTGCCCAAAGTCAGCTGCTTCAGCTTACCCATGACCCTAACGAGACTGCCATAGAAAATAGATGAATGGGATAGTCTAATCTCTTAAATGTTCTTAACTCCTTGCCAGTGCTGAATTGAACAGAATGGATGTAGCTCAACTTCAAAAAGCTGCTGCCACAGCTTGTTGCTTAACTTATTTTCACGCATTAAATGTAGCATGACTTGTTACAGAGCCACTCGCAAGAATTGGAAATCCATTTGAGAACATAAAAAAGTAACATGCTCTTAAAACAAATTGTAAGCATATTTGAACACAAAAATGAAAGCGTAAAATGCAGAGATTTTTTTGGGGCCTGGGGGCTTTTAGAGGCAGTGCCTGCTGTCGTTTCATGTAGGTGAGTCTTCAGTACATGTGAGTGTCTGGGGTGTGAGCTGTGGCTTACAGCAGCTTCTCTAAGTGTGCTCATTGCGTTCAATAAATGGCTAAAAGTGCATCAATGACTATACAGCACTAAATGATTATTTTCTTCGATGTAATCAGGCACATTCCACGGAGCTTCGTACTTATGCAAATCCACGCTATCATTACCTGTCGTGGGAGAGTTGCCCCTGCTAACATGGCCGCCGTGTATGTCCATGCACTGCCCTTGATGGCGACATCTCCACTGCCAACATGGCTGCCACATTGCCAAGTTTCTTGTCCTGCTAGTCTACTGTAAGTGTGTTTAGCACAAGAGTGGCACAAGCTGGAATCACGTGACCAGCATCTGTGGATGGCCCCACAGCGCCGTATACTGGTGGTGTGGTGAACTGCAGCCAATTGTGGCCAATTCTGGAACAAAGGCGACTTAAAATGTTTATAACTGACGACCACTGTAGTTGACGTTTACAATTGTGTGAACGTGATCCCCAATGGAACAGGTGTCAAACCTAAGGCCCGGGGGCCAAATCTGGCCCGCAACTTCATTTTAAGTGGCCCGCAAAGGGCAAATCATGTGCGTCAACTTTCTGTTTTGAGCACATTTTCTAAACTTTTAACAACATGCAATTTATTTGTTACCAATCCTACCCTTTTAAAATCTAATATTTTTTGAACAAACACTTACTAGCTTCTGATTTCAAAACTGACTTACCATCAAGTGTTTATGTGATAACGTAGAGTGATCATACATTTATATGGGTTCACAGTCAGAACGGCCCTCTGAGGGAAACCATAACTACGATGTGGCCTGTCCCCGAAAATAAGTTTGGACACCCCTGCCCTATGGGGGTGAAAATGTCCCAGAAGAGATTTTCACTGTAGCAAATGTTCTTTCTCTCTTGCAGAACTCAATCCGCCACAACCTGTCCCTGAACAAGTGTTTCAAGAAAGTCCCCAGACAGAAGGACGAGCCTGGCAAAGGCGGCTTCTGGCAGATCGATCCTCAATACGCCGACATGTTTGTCAACGGCATCTTCATACGAAGGAGGATGTCTGCAAACGGCTACAACAGCAACAATAGCGGGGGTGCTCACAGACCGAACAAATTGGTTGCGAGTAGCCACGGCACCCATAATAGCTGCCCTTACCAAAGCGGCAAGGATATAGGCAGTAAACGAAAGAACAGCAAGGCAATAAATGCGACTGAGTCTCCTCTTTTGGCGACGGAGGCCCCAAAAGCAGACATCCTGAGGGGCGATTTCGACCTGACGTCCATTTTTGACGACGTCCTGAGCGGTAACTGTAGCACCTTCGAGGATTTAGACCTGAACACGGCGCTGAATTCGCTGGGCTGCGAGATGGAGGTTACCATGCAGGGGAGGCAGCAGTCGGCCGGGCTGGGGCACTGGTGCGGCCCGGGCGACCTCATGGGACCGAATCAGCACCTGAACCACTCCCAGTCGTCCTATGCCTACCTGGACATGAGCGTGGCCTCGGCAGTCAACATGGCGGAGCTGCACGTGCCGCCGCAGCATGCGCAACAGCTGGACGGACAAGATCAGCTCCTGCAGAGTCAAAATCAGCTGCAGAATTTCGAAGAAGCCGCCTCGCTGTTCCAGGAGCAGCCAGAGGAGGTGGTATCCTGGGAGGAGATCAAGGAGGAGGCGCAGGTCATTCCACTGACTCTGGATCAGAGCTTTGGCTTGTATGAGGGCTTCTTTATGGAGATGCAACCATGGGAACGAGTCGAGGCCTATCTGTGATCATTGACTCCTGCTTCCATTTATATCTGATGAAAGCCTGATTTCCAGTCCAAGGATCGACCTTTTATTGTCTTTGTATTCAAACACAATAACACCACACATGTTGACTTTTACTCAGCACCCCCCCACCCCCACCCCCAAAAGTAGGGACGGACTAATAAACGTTTAACAGCAACCTTGTGGTTTTTCCCACACAGTCGTACACGAAGAAGCTTTGATTTGCTAACATGAACCAGGGTGAACGTTTTTAAAAGTGACATTTTTCAAGAAGCTGGACGAAAATGAAGTGTGTGGTGTTCCATCAAACTGAAATGGACTGCAGCCATTTTTTTTTTTGTGAACTACACGTAAACCTTGAAGGCAGGACCCAACCATCCAAAACTCGAAAAGCACTCTACGACTGAGCACTGTCACGCACGTGAGAAGACACCAGGATTCTATTTTGCTACATTAGCATTCAACTGGCTTTCTTTCCTTTTTTTTTTTACTTACTAACAGTGCAGTGTAAAATACATAAAATGCCATCTCAAACGTCTATGCTGTGCGATGATGAAAGATGCAGATCACTTTAAAATACGTAGTCTGAAATTAGCATTTGGCATTTTTATATATTAATATATTCACTGCAGTATATAACAAAGCAGGAATGTTTGCCACATTTCGACACGGAATAGGGGTGCAGATGTAAAGATGGATCGCCTCGTTTGTCAGTCAAACATTATGCACTTTGATAGGCAGCAGATCTAGATGTCTTAACATTCACAATGTTCCCATTTATTTTTTAGATTTACAATGCAACTCTTAGGACCTGATTTACTAATATTCCAAGTTTGAAGTGATGGAATTGGAAGTGTTAGTGGAAGAGGAATGAAAATACAGTTAAAATGAGTTTGGGCATGACTCCTTCTTGTGACCGACCCCAAATCAGGTCTTCAATCACCCAGATGCTCCAACGTCGGATTGTTGAATCGGCGATATATCGCGATCATTTTTGGCGGAATTTCAAATGTGGAGTTGAAATGTTTCACCCTGCCAGCGTCCCATTTTTTCTCCGGCAAGTTTTGCAGCTTTCAGACACAAATCATCTCAGGTTTGAAAAAAAATTAAATAAAAAAATCACTGATTAATGTGCGGGTTAATCAATTTGCCTTCACTCATTCTAGAATATCTCAAATAAACTGCTCTGCAATTTAGCACGTGATGCAATCCTGGTTGTGCCCAATTAGTTGATCAATTCCCGCACTTGTCTTTGGATGCACAAATGAGTAAATCAGGCCCTAACAGTCCTTAGACTTTTGCAATAATGGCTAAAACAAAAACTGAATTGCTTTCTTTGGTTGTATATAAATGTTCTATGAACTGCATTTGCTTATACTTTGCATTTGTTGACACCTCACCAAATTCTTTTGATAAAAAAACAAACAAAAAAAAAACAGAAATATGCAGGTCATTGGTCTTTCTCTGTTGATTCATAATTCTTGTCACTGGGTGATACTGTTTCTTTGATCTTTTGCTAAATAATTTGGGTTTGTCTTCTGAATTCTTAATCAGTTCATTTTAAACTTGTATGAGAATTATTGGATTGAGATGGACAGAGTAGTTATAGAACCTCAACTCATAAAATGGCCAGTTTGACTTGATGTAAGGTAAGGAGCTGATTATTTTCTTTAATCTTGTTATTTTCTTTTTACTTTTTTAAGAGCTGTTTGAACATGCAACAGTGCTTTGATGCAATACATGGTGTCAATTAAAGAAATAATGATAATTTGCCTTGCCATCCATTTACTATTAAGCTCGTTTTATTTAAGTCGCACAGAACCTGCGAACTATCCCCGTCGGCCGTTCACGTTATAAATGCAAGATTGAAATGACACGCACAATACACGACGTCTCGTAGCGCAGTTTTTCTCGAACCCAGTTCATATGGTCTGACATGCTGGGGCTCATCTCATTTCTCTATTTAGGTCCTCACTCCTCGTATGCTCGTATGCTAGCACCTCCCACCGAAAATGTCGTCGAGGAGCGTCTTATTTGAGTCGCACATAACCTGCGAACTATCCACGTCGGTCGTTCACGTTATAAATGCAAGATTGAAATGACACGCACAATACACGACGTCTCGTAGTGAAGTTTTTCTCGAAGCCAGTTCATATGGTCTGACATTCTGGGGCTCATCTCATTTCTGTATTTAGGTCCTCACTCCTCGTATGCTAGCACCTCCCACTGAAAATGTCTTCGAGGAGATTGTTAGAACTGTGATTGGTGATTGGCCACAGGGTTGAACAATGCTACAAGCGTGTGAAAATAGTTGCCCAAAAATGGGACTGATGCAAGTCAGCTAGCTCATAAAATCCAATATGAGTGGAAGTGAAATAGTGAAACTGAACATTTTGTTCTTTAAAATACATCAGCATGAACCTGAGCCATGGCGCAAAAAAAAAAAATGGTATGCTGTACTGTGCTTAAAAAATACCAATAACCATTGAATATTCAAATTTAAATATTTTTATTACATTGAGACTGGAAAAGTCACAGAAAGGCATCGAAATGGAAAGTTAGTGGTTGAATCACGGATCAAGCACCTATTGTGAATTATGATGAAGGTCAAATTAAGTTCACCTGTTAAGGACACAGATTTTTTTGTTGTTGTTGTTGAGTCGCAACTATTATAAATGTCCAGATATAAGACGTTGGTCCAATAAAATGGGTGATTCCATGTTGCCATGGCATGACTCTTAGCCTGCGCGGGAAGCACCATTAGAAGGTAAATGATTACAGATTGTTGCTTTAAGTCGATTCAAACTTTATGAAGTGTGCTTCACTATTCAGGAGACGGAGTGCTCCATTAAGCTGCAAATTGTGGTCAGTAATGACGGTAATTATCCATTTGCAATTCGCTCAGGATGAAGAAGAAAGTGAAATTACTTTTTTATTATTTTCTTCCCTTCCATTTTATTCCATCTTTTGTCGATCACGGCGCCTTGAAATGTATCATTCCTGTTCGGAAACGGGCCACCTTCTTCCCATGCCGCGTTATATGAAAATGGGCTTTTCCACCCCAAATCTCTTTTTAATTGAAATTGTTGGCTGACTCACAGCTCCCGTTGGCGGCAGGTCATGTGTGGGAGATGGGTGAAATAATTCAGATTCCTCGAAACAGCATGCGACTACTCCACTCGGATTCAAGTTCTCGGCATGAGCGTGTGCAATGACCAGCTGACACCGTGACATGACAATGTCATGATCCAGAAAAGCAAAAAAAAATAAAAATAAATAAATTTAATTTGCCCTAATTTCCCCCGCCAGCATCACGTGCCGTTTCATTACACGCCCGGAATATTTGTGTAGCTCTGCAGGTCTCATTGTCGGCGCCCCTGCTGATGTGTGCACTCGGTGGCTGCGGGAGCCCCGTGGCGGCCCAGATAACACTATCTCTGTGGAGCCAGAGCCCCGTGGTTCTATTCACCAGACCATTGGATGAGAGGCCGGGACTGCCCAGCACGCGGACTTTGCTCAAAAAAAGACGAAACAAGCTGGGCCATCACTGCTTGCTTTTAATGCCTTATAACCTCCCCGTTGCCCCTTAGGGAGCACAGGTGTGTGCGTGTGTGTGTGTGTGTGTGTGTGTGTGTGGGGCCGAAAGAGCAGAAGATGGAATATATGCTCGTTTATTGCCATCATGGCACCCTCTGGACCGAGCCTGATTAGCGTGGCACATAAACAGGGTCAGCCAGCTTTGCTAAAGAAGCGCCCCTCTCAATGTGACATGTTGACAGACGCTTCAAGTCCCTATTTATTGGGGATTGCCGAAAAGCTATTCAAGGGGAGGAGCAGATAAGACACATGATGGGGGTCCCGCACTAATTAGACCGCTTATTGTGGCACAAAGCTGGTGAGAAAATGTCCAAAGTAAGGTTTATAGCTTTGGTGTAGCTTCTGAGCGCCGGCGATTACAGGCAGATACATGTTAGATTGCAGATAAGTGAAATTTCCTGAACGGCACATGGACTCATAAAATCCCCCCCGCTGTCGTTTTCATTCATCGCAAAAACGAACCTTGCGGGTAACCTTAACCGCGTTGAACCGCTGGGAAATTGTCATCCAGCTCTGGTTTCCAAGCCTCTCATCACATATTGATAAAGGAAAAGACTGGAATGACATTCGGGCAGACGGTCGGGGCGTACGTTAACGAAGGAGAAGACGAAGGGCGGCACCGGGAAACACAATTTAAAAGTGTGTGATGAGGTTTTTGTTTCTGCATGTAATGGTAATGAGTAATAAAATAAAATAATTTGGAAAAGGAGCTGAGGAGTCATGGAGGCTTTTAGAATCGCAGGAAAAATGCACACACGCTCGTGTTTACAGACAACAAGAAGCAGCTAATTGAAGAGAAGAGGTGCTCTCAAACGAGGTTGGGGATGGGAACATTTCGAGCAACGGCGGGGGCGGGGCGGAAGGTTCATTTCTCTGAATTCAGCAACGGTTAATGAAGTCTGGGTTTGCACTTTGTCAATAAAGCCAAACAAAAAGCCTCGAGATTTAGTTTCAGTTTTGATGTGCTAATTCGATTCATTCGAGCGCTAAGACGCACGTGTGCAAATGAGCGCGAACAAAACTGCACAGACACAGATGGCAATTAGCGGCAAGTGCGGGAGATCTTTAAGGCTAAATAGGCGAAATTCATCTGTAGCCTTTTTTGGGCTGCGGATGTTTTCTCGGATTGTTCAGGCGAGTCAACGTTATGTGCTACTCTATTCATTGCTCACCAAATAAATTAATCAAATTTGAGCTTTCGCTTAGACTTAATCAACAAAGGCCCAATCGTCAGATTTTGCTTAATAAACACAAAATATTAAGTGATTTATTTAAAGTTTTTATATTGATAAATATTGACTGTGAACTGGTAGAGGTTTGAAAAAAAATGAACCGAATGAAACCAGACAACTCAATAGAATCAAACTAATGAGACAACGAGGGACACCTGGACAAGACACAAGCGGCTGCATGGCAGGAGCTGCCGAGAACAGGTGGCAACAAAAAAACTAACGATCAGAACTGCATGAAAAAAAAGGAAAACATGACAAAATCAGCCAGTTTGCTTTCACAAAATAAACTGTGCTTTTTTATTTTCCTCTCCTGTCAATGGCAGTTGTCCCAATACTTATGTCCAGCGTTTTCCCATCACCCCTGCGACGCTTCCAAGAGGTTCCAAGGGCAGTCTAGTGGAAAACCTTCTGCGCTTGGATTGTAATTCGTGCATATTGTGGAATTAGGCTTCATTTGACTGTGAACGACGCCAACTCCTTCGTTGCCGGATTGTGTTGTGCGCCGTGACACTGACGATATTGTCTGAATTCAATCAAATCACTATAACAACATTTTATGATTTTCTTGCCTCAAAATTGTGTGACCAAAAGATAAGAATCATTAAAATGCTCACTGCTTGTTTTTTTTCTTCCTCAGTAGACCATTAAATGAAGGAAAATGCAAGCATGATGTATGTGTGCGCTTAAGGGGCGTGGCCTATTGAGGGACGTCAGGAATATGGCTAGTTAATTTTGAATGCCTCGATATGAGCTCCTGGCGAGGATTCTCATTTTATCGTCGTGTGTTTGACTGCACGTCACCAAGTCAAGATTCCACTGCATGTTCTTATTTTAGCGCAAAAATCTTCCGCCAGTCAATTGAATTTGGCGCATACAACACCCTGACAGTGTCTTCATTTACTTCCTGACATTTGCGCTGGATTGAATTGTTATAAAACCAAGCCCTAAATTACTTTCAGTTTGCGAGCATCACTCGGACATAAACTTCCCACATTGGCAGCCAGGGGTCCCGTAATATTTGGATTCCAAATCATCAGTTTATAAAGCAATGTGTATGTTGCAGAAATTATAGCTCACTTTGGCATTTTTTGGCATCCAGCAATCGGCGACTGAAAGACATTCCTGTCCCGTGTCTTTGGTCTCTGTGGTCGCGGGGAGAGGCTGATTGTCCAGCAGGCAGAAAGGAGGAGGTACACAGCTGCCACAAGTACACGCACACACACGACCACACACACACACATTGATACAATTGCACGCTGCCAACCCCACGCACGCTCGTGCCCACCCCAAGTGGATGGAGACACAGGGCAGTGTGTCAGAAGGGTGAGGGTGTCGAAAAGCGAGCCAGGCGCACTCTGGAGCTCTGCCACTCACACGGCGTCGCGATCGGTGCCAGGCAGCAGAGAAAAAAGTGACTTTAAGGGGGAGTATCTTTCAAATGCAGCTATAAAGTTCCTGGTTTGAGTACTGTGAGTTCTTAAGTTTCAAGCCTGGGGAGCTTGTAAAGTTTCTGTCCTGAAGTGACTCGATGTTTTACGTACCTAGATTCACTGGATAGTGGAACATCGACTCCCCCCCCCCCTGATTGGTTCAGCTTGAATTTTCAGTTTTTTCATCAAAAGAACCAGATAGAGCAGGGCTGGGCAAACTTTTTGATTGGCGGGCCACAGTGGGTTCTAAAATTTGATAGAGGGGAGCAGATGGATGGAGTGTTTTGGTAATCTCACCTCATCTGAGGAAAAAAAAACATTTTAAATGAAAGTGAATAAAACATTACAACAAAATATATGTATTTCACGCACCACAGTGTTTAGAAAATAAAATATTCACAAGGTTTACACTTAATTTTTTTCCAATTTTGGCGGGCCGGATTAAAACGTTTAACGGACCGCATGTGGCCCCCGGGCCGTAGTTTGCCTACAGAACGTTACATTCGTGAGTTTCCTTTTCATCTCCTCGCAGTCATTTTCTCATCCTTTCACCACACACTCTCCGCAAAGTGGACCAAACAAAAATTCTCTCTTCAAGAAGTCACCAGACAGACCTTGAAATCTCCCACAAGGCCACTAATGAAAGACCTGCAACGTCGAGAATTTTTGGACAAACGATGTGTTTGAACTAACCCGACAAAATGTACACTTGCTGCAAGTGTGCGTTTGTGCGGAAATGAGTGACAAAAATCCTTCCACCCATGCGTCGCGCAGGTGTGTATCCCTCCACCCCCGTGTATCATCCAAGATCTCTTAAAGTCGCTGGATTGCCACCCCCACCTTCACACAAACACACACGCACACGCACCCCCACGCACGCACACACACACACACACTTCTTCCATTCTCACAATGTCTGCACACTGCTGAGGGCTCTTATTTGATTAGCTGCGATTTGCTTTGTGAAGCGCTGAAGCATTTGGCTCACCGGGGGAGCGATACACCGCACACACACTTTTGACAGCCATGTAGTCGGGTGGCTTCAGACACACTCCGAAAAACACACACAAACACAGGAATTGTGCACATATGCATTTATGAATTCTAATCTTGCGCTTCCTTTAGCTAGCCCCTCCCCCTTCCCAATAGCGTTTCATAGTTGTTTTACAACCACACCTGTTTGCCGGCTGTGACATGACATGACCTCACTATCCTATCAGGAAGTCACCTCTAATTACGCAAGCATGACAGTGGCGCGACATCCAATCTTCCAAGTCTTGATCACTCTAACCACGCACCTTTCAATAATGAATACGTGAGTGCGTGTGTCTATGTGTATGTCTACTGGGTGAAAATGACACCCCGACACCTTCTGATTCACTGCGGTGGAAGGTGACGAAGATGTTTAGTTATTTATCAGCCAAATTGAAAAAAAAAAGACGGTCCGGTCCTGTTTGTTTGCTTTAATTAATTGGATTTTAGGGTGAATCGCGGGCGGTTCTGATGGATGGAAAAATATCAGTGGTGGGTCGTGCATTTCACATGTGGTCCTCCAGTGAAGACCTACTTAGTCCGACTTGAATAAATCCCCCTTTGAATCCCCCTGAAAGTGTATCTGCAATTAAATCCACACTTTTCCCTCCTTTAGCCATTGTGGTTTTAAAAAATCAAGAATATATTTTACATTTTCCAACGGTCGCCAGTTACGACTTCCCGGATGTGTCGATTCCGTATGCTGCCGCCCCCTTCACGAGTGAGTATCCAATCACACAACGCGTTCATCGCCGTCAGCGTAAGGCCAGCGAGAAGGCTCACTGTAACCAACTCGCCATCTGATTGGCTATCACAAGTGTCTATCAAATCTTGACAGAGCAGATGCCCGCACAATTGACGAACGGATAGAATGTGGGGGAAAAAAAACTAAATACTCACACTAACACCAGAAAAAAATTCAAACACCGGGCTTCTGAACTGCAAGGCAGATGTTCCAACCCTGACCTCTATTCCACTTTTTTACTCTTCCATTTTTTATACAAGCTACACCGCCTTTGTTCATGCGTAAATTCTCATTTCTCACCCACGCCTCCTTCTGATGACAACCAGAAATTTCTCCTCACTTGGTTTTCTTGTTCTCACCCGCACTACCCCCCCCCCGCCCCTCCGCCCCCAAGATCCAACCTCCACCACAAGGGGTTAATTAAAACTGATTGGGTCTTCTGAGACCACACCTGCCTCTGACAGGTAAGACTTCAGCGCTGTGTGTGTGTGTGTGTGTGTGAGACTCGATGCTGTATGTGCTTAGCGCACCACCTTGCCATAGCACATCCTGTGCTCTGCTGCTCAGAGTTCAAAGCACTCCCATTAGAACGCGGCGATCGCTATCACATTTTACGTCTGATGCTTTAATGCATATTCACCAACGCGTGGCCCTTTTTTTTTTTTTTTTTTTTTTGCATTTGACTTCCCATTTGCATGCAATTTGCGTGTGGAGCTACATATGCATTACGTGGTGAGTGTGCTGTGTCCCGGCTTGTCAGAGCCACTTCAGGGCCTCATGCTTGATGGCTGATTAGACGCCGCCTGCCGGAACCAATCGCTGCTTAGCCTTAGCTTCATGCCTGTCCGCATGTCTGTCAGGCGGAGATCCAGGCGGAGGAGGAGGGGGGGGGGCGCAAACAGTGACCTTATCTTGTAATCATCTTTACCAGTATTGCACAAAACAACAAAGCAGTTTTTTTTTAGTCATGATGCATGCTTTTGGCAAAACAAATCCAAGCTCTGCAAAAATATGAATGAAACGAATCGAGGCTGTGATTGTACGTGCGTTTGTGCACGTGATTTCTGGCAAGTGAGGTGTTTGTATGTAGAAGCAGGAGCTATGTTGTATAACAGCAGCTAGCAGGGGAGAAGCAACACACACACACGCACACACTCCTTAGGCTCCCTGGCAAGGAGAACAGTCAAATTAGCCACTAGAGAACAACGCGATCAAATGCGTCCGCCGGGAAAAGGTGAAGGAAAAACGCAATAGAAGAGTAAGAAAGAGAAATCAAACCGAGTGTACGACCTTAGACTTCTAAAGATGTCAAGACAAAACATAATTAACAGGCAGCGTTGCTGAGGTAGATAAGAAACGATAAAAGAGTTGGATGCAATTATGCAAATTTGTTCTGGTTATCCCGTATTATCGTTTGTTGTATGAGACGTTTTATGTTGCTTTCTCTGTTGGTTGTCTTTTTTTGGTGTTTGCTTCTCCGGATGCTTATGTGTTGCTTACATTTGGACTGTACAGAGGAGTTTTTAGAAAGTTGTTATTTTTTATTTTCATGAGGTTTTAATGAGTAAAAGTATTTAAAAAAATTCTGAATCATCGTCAAATTATTAGGTTCGTCAAACTGAATCTGGACTTTGAAGAAATAAATAATTCAACGAAAGACAATTTAGCCCTATCCTTATTTATTTATTTTTTTTATTTCACCCCAAGCGACAGGCTATCTTGTAACAAAAAGGGTGGCTGAAAATACAAAGCAAAAAATAAATAAATAAATAAATAATAACTAAAATAAATAAATAAATCAAAAACAACCACGATCATAACTCCACAACACCCAAGTTGGGATTAGCAAAAATTTAAATAATAAAAACCGAGCTGACCCTAGGAAAGATTCAAACCACGTCTCGCGATCGCTATTGTTCGTTGTTTTCGATGTGATGGTGAAACGAACCGATCGCTCGCCGCGGCAGTAAAATGCAAATGTGAGTCAGTTCTTGGCGAAAGTGTCAGAAATCGGTTTAGGCTCCGGCATTTTCCCCCTTTTTCAGATTTAAGAGTCACAATAAAAGTGAAGAAGAGAAGAGCCATTTTACTATTTCACTCCCGCGGTGCCAGTTTACGCGTTCCTGGCCAATCTCTATTGAGCGCCGGCTGATGTGGGCAGACGTACGCTTTGCGCCGTCCTCTCCCAACATTCCTCTGTTTGTCTGCGCCTCCTTTAAGGACATGTAGTCTGGCCATTGTGCGTTTGTGTGCCTAGCTGGCGGGCTGGCATGGCGCGGGCGAAAAGGGGGCCGTGCGGGCAGAATGCTAACTCACTTTGATTGTTTAGCGTTTGCAATGCATGTGCAGCTGTACGTCTGCTGCGGGCTGTCATGCCGGGGATCACAAAAGTTAAAAAGACGTTAAACTGATGGAAATGTGCAAAAAAAAAAGTGGGGGGCGGGGCATCCTTTTTGGACTTTTATTGTGTAAAGGCAGTAATCTACATTTAACTGTTGAAAGAAATGCACATAAAAGGAGCAGTGACAAATAAACCCTCGGAAGATTGACGTCACTCGGCTTTATTAGAGAAATCTGGCAGAAGCTGAGACTCCCACTGTGAGGGGTTATGTTGCGTAAATGGTGCTTCTAATTTTGCTTGGTGAGGAACTGAATAGAGATTGCATGTGCGCATGCTTCTAAACGCGGTTGCTGAGCACGAAAAAACAAAAAGTATTGAATTGACGACGAACGCTGATTGATGCTTCGTTGCAATTCCCGTACTGTAAATGATCTTAAGGATGTCGTCGGGAATTGTTAAGAGTGATCGAATGGCCATGACATGTGGGTGTCCCGCACAGGTCAGTCATCGGACCCCTTTTGTTCAAATCACCCTTGGGTCAAATGCTTCAGAAGGTAAATGCCAGCAGTTAGAAAAAAAAATGGATGAACCAAATCTTCCTTGATGCTGAAGGGAACATGATTTTTTTTTCCCACCGTACTACAATAAAGTGTCATTTCACATCCACTCCAGTAGGTGGCGGTGGTGCACTCCTTGCCCATTGTGCGCAGCAAGTATTAACTCTACGTTTAGGTTTGTTTTGCAACGAAAATGCTATAATTTATAGTTGCGGTGGAGAGTGGGTGGTGGTGGGGGGCGTGAATTGTTTTCTTTTTGCTGAGAGGGGGGGGGCGTAACTGAAAATAATTGAAAAGCACTGAGCTAAGACAAAATGCAATGAAGAATAGAGTTGTTGTTCGTGAACACTCGGGCAACAATTGGCGTACAAACTCATTTTTAGTGCGTTCAGGACCGCAATGCGCCTCACTGGGCATTCCGGCGCAAGGAACTGTCGCGCCCCAGACGCACTTGATAATTTGGTGATCGAGAGTGGAAATGTGTTTGATGTAAAAACAAGTGCATCTTCATATTTTGGTCAGGTTTAGCATGATTAGGGAATCTGCATCTCGCAATTTGCTGACAAAAGTAAACTCCATTTTAGACGACCAAAAATGTGGTGTCAAACCATTTTGGTGTATTTGATTGATTTTTTTTCTTAGGGGGGTTCAATACACGACATTTCATGTTTACCATCTCCTGTCGGCAAACAAAGAAAGAACATCTTTTGTCCGATCTCCAATTCCTCAGCTACACTCCTTCTGTGCTTCCCTGTGATTAGGATCAGAGCTCAGGGTGAGGGTGAGGGGCGTGAAATCATTTGTGGTTGTAATTACGGGCTCCCCTCTCCAGAGTAATCATGAGCTATTAAACACCATCACTCGGCTCAGCCCCCCAACAATGCCAGTTAACATCTCGGCTCCTCTGGGAGACCGGGGAGAAGAGGCCAACTACCCACAAACTACAGTTGGCACTCAGGTGTGTGTGTGTGATTGTGTAAGTGAGTATATGAAGGTTTCACATGCTTTCTTCTTTTTTTATGTAAAGACGAAATTCAATCGCTCCAAAACTGAAACAAAGGATTAGGTTATGTTGCAATTGTACTACCGGTACCTTAAAGTTAGTTTCACTCGCTTACTAGCGTTTATGTTCCGGAATTTTTTTTTTTTTCCATTTCACAGAGTCAGAGAGCAATTGAGACACCAATAATAAAAAAACAAAAAAACAGTTCTTTTGAGTTGACGCAAACATGTTTAACAGGTTTCAATTGAAAATACATGGATGCAATGTATGAGGGAACATATTAATTTGAAACTTTGAGAAATTAAATGATTTTTTTCCCCATTGGCACAGTTTAGATTCTAAATGATTATGGATTATGCCCATACAACTTTCTGCCAACTATATGAAAAAAATGGCAGAAGCAATCCGGAATTTAATTTAATTTAATTTAATTTAATTTAATTTAATTTAATTTAATTTAATTTAATTTAATTTAATTTAATTTAATTTAATTTAATTTAATTTAATTTAGATGTATTATTATTTTTTTTGCTGTGTTGCAGCTTGTGTTTGTGTTCCAATCTCGGGTGGTTTACACGTGAATCATTATCCGTTGCAACAACAACAAAAAACATGATCGTAAAACGATTTTGGTTTTCATCGTCTCGGTCGACAGGGATTCTTCCGCCGTGTTTTTCTGTTTAAGTCACACACACTCACACACGCTCCAAATTACTCATTCAAGTGTTTATTTTGTGGAAGAGTGGGAAACAAGATCATTTGGGCATGTGTTATGTTTTTGGAATGAAGTTTATGTTTGGTTGAGTGACTCGAAATCAGTTGATTTCCTTTCATTTTTGGACGTTGCCTTTTCATATCATTGTCTCAATCAAGTCATTCTGCCACAGGTGTGTGAAAGTAACAGGTATTCAACACCTAGAAGGAAGAAGAAACGCGGATTCGCCATCTTCTGATCAGCGAGGCGTGCTGGAAGGCGGGAGAACTTTTAAAACCTGCAAGAATGACTCTCACAGAGCAGCGAGGCAGCAGGAAGTAAGCAAACAAACGAGGCGGTTCAACAAGAGTGAGGAAAGCGGCTGATGAGGAGTGTTTATTCTCGTCTTCCCTCCTTTGCTCTGTCTTTTCCCTCCTTTTTCTTTCTCTTGTGCGTCCATTCACTGATGTGTACGCGTGTGGGTGTACACACTCTCTCCGGCACACTTGAATCTTTTACTGATTACCTCACACACGTCACGTCTTTCTGAAGGGCTTTTAACGGTGGAGGGTTATCAGGCAGACAGAGGCTTTTAACCCTTTGTTTGGCCTCCCCGCTCAAGACAGCCAGATGACAAACGCTTTGTGTCTCCATGAAGTGACACAATTGCCATTTTGCTCCTGATAAATGTATACGGGTGAAATGCATCTTCAATGCTTTTACAGACATCTACGTTGTTTAGAGTTGCTGCTGTTTACTAAATAATGATATGCTGAATGTCAAATTGGATTTTGGTGAATTTATGTGGCCATCAGGTCGTATTTTTCCCACCGCTGTATTAGAGTACAGGAAGTACCTAATGTTGGGTATGTGCGGTCAGGGGAGGCAGTGCCGCCCTGCCCGGGCTTTCATAACATGTTAATAACATAGTCGTAACATAACAATATAAACATGTTAAACAAACCTAGCCTTAGCTGGGTTTTAAAAAAAATCGATTTTCCTTTTCATAGGCCAAAATCGTTTTCATGTATCAATACTTTTAATAACGTCTTTTTCCCCATAAATTTACATGACTTCGCAGGTCACGTGAGATCTTGTCACTGCGCGAAAGTCGCGTATTGAACCAAAATGATGAAGTCAGAGCCAACAAGCGTGAAGGCAGATTTATTTATTATTTTGATAAGGTCATGTTATATAAAATGTAAATGATTAATGTAACTGCATTGGATTAAATTATTAATGTATTTTTTTTTGTTAATATACTAAGAAGTTTGTATGTAATTGCAGCATTGGTTTTTCTGCGAATGCTGAAAGTAAAATTGGTACTGCATGGAACTCTTGATTGAATCGAAAATCAGTGAAAGTGAATCGTGAATTGAAAATCGGGCCGTTGTTTATCGAATCAAACTGATTTTGGAAATTTGAATTGATACCCAGCCCTTTTAAATCCAAGGTTATGCTATGCTTTTTAATATAAAAATAAAACATATAATTATAATAAAATTTGTAAAAAAATATCATAAAAATTATAATTATGATATTTTTTTGCTATCACATTGTTGAACAGAGTAAAATCAATTAAAGCTTTGAAAACAAAAGTTTCAATTAAGGTAAAAATAGAAATACAGGTTAATCTCCTATTTTTTTAATATCTGACGCCGATTTGACTTCAACGCACATCACCGCCACACACCTATTTGCGAATAAAGCAAATTGCGATTTTGGTGCTTTTTGTTGTGATGTTTACTGCATGATCGGGCCGATATGTAACGCTCCAGCTTGTCATTTTAACGATGCTGTGCACGGAATGAGATTCACTTGTTCAATTGGAATTGGTCACATTAGAATCCACTCAGTGTGCTTTTCTGTTCCGACAGACCCTTCGTGAGGTTTGTGCACTGAAATTTTTCACTTAAAGACCCGTCAGGCAGCGATGGTAAAATGAAGCTTCAAATTTGCTTCACGAACCAGTTGTTGTTTTTTTTGAGTCCACTGTTGCTTTAAATAAAGGGTTTAAAAAATGGCGAGCCAGTGTGCTTTCAGCCCAATGTTGAACTGAGAGTGCCATCTACTGGACTCCAAAAATACTACAACTGGCTCATGAAGCAGATTTAAAGCTTCATTTACCCATCGCTACCGTCACGTACTGGTCAGATCAAAGCAGGTACTTTTATGAAGGCTTGTGTTTTAGCGCGAGAGCGGAAGTTCATTTTAGGTATGAAGTGGGAATAATAGAGTGAGTCGTAATTAAAAAAAAAAGTGAATTGAGGTCGCTCATAAAGGTGCTTGCTCCCATACGTGCCATCTCTGAGGTGGTCGGGTGCTGCCCTCCATCCCCGCCTCGTGTTTTCTTCTGTTTTATGTGTGTGTCCTGCCCATCCTCTTTCATTCAAACCTCGATTTAGCATAACAATAGCTGCCTGCCGAGACACTCACCCATGTATAGCTCCGACCACCTCAGACAACTGGCAGGGGCCCATTCAACTGCTGCAAGCCGCCCCGTCTAATAAAGGAGCCGACATGCCTGTCGGCGAAGCATCGTTTCTTGTTGTGTCTGTGTCGACTGCGCCGCTTACCAGGGATGTTGGGTTTATGTAGTGGGGTCAACGACGAGGGGTTTTATGTACCTAGTCGGTTGGCGTTTCAGGCTGAAAAGACAGGAAAAGTGTTTAGGGCAAATTGGTCAAAGTGGGATTTAAAAGGAGTGATGCGACAAGTTCGAGAATCAGCGTGTCGCTTTTGTTGGGTTTGCCCAACACGTTGAGAAGTATACGGATAGGTGATTTCTAACCCTCTTTTATACCATGTGTGATTGCAATTCCTTCTGTTACTTGAACACAAATGCGGTGGAATGGTGAACGACAGAATTCAACGTCTGATCGCAAAACAACTGATAAGACTATAACATGCACGTCAGGTCAATCGAAAAAGATTATATGCATGCGCCCCAATTGGTCTTCCTCTTTGACGAAAGGCGCTTGTTTCCTATAATTGTATGCGCATCCATTCACGGGTGTGGATCGTTCAAAATGTCATTTTCAAAAACGTTTGAGCTCCTCATTGTTATTCCCATGTACATAAATAGCCAAAACAAAACATTGTTCAGAGATAATGGGCCAAAAAATGAGCATGACGATCAAGGAATATGTAGCACAGGGAATGGCTTATTTATTGATGGGAGTAAATTTACTGAACGCTTTGAAAGTGATAATGATATTATTTCTATTGTTATGCACATTTCAAAGTATTCCTGAATACCTTTTCTCACGTTCTCGCTGTCAAGAAATGGAAGACGATCATCCAAAATCAGTCTACGGAAATGGAAAGTAGATTATGGCTCGCTCAGTTCTCCCAAGAAGATTGAGAGAAGATGTTTGTCATTTTGCAAAGGGAGCGTTGCGCCGCTGTGGGAGTGTTCACAGCCTCACAATTCAATCACGGCCAGCCAAAAGCGACTCCTCATCTCATATCTGATCCGTGATGTGGGAGGTTGGAGGCGCAATATGGTTCTACACTGAAGGCGCAAAACTCTAAATTTGGATTTGGACAAAATGATGACCAATCAATGAAGAGTAGTATTTTCACATGTTGGCTATTTTGGGATGTTTTACGATGGAGATGCTTCAAAATTAAACACGCCTCGTGGGTTCAATTCCCACTCACAGTCAGCGTGGCTGTGAGCGGTCACCTGAGATTTACTGGCGACCAATCCAGGGTGGAGTCTGCCAAAGTCATCTAGGATAGGCTTTAGCTCCGCCGTGACAACCTGCATAAGCGTCCGTGAAAACGGATGGTTGAAACTCAGCCGAACGGCAATCAGATTCTGAATTTGTGCCGTCCTACAAATAATTGCCCCAAAAAAGGACACACAAAATGTCACTCTGGCTAATGACCGAAGATGAGACAAGTTAGCGGCGGCGACTGCAGCCTCTTTAGCTGCAACCGCACACATGATTGGCCTCGTCTCAAGAGCCGCTTTCACTTAAAATCAAAATCAGTCATTTTGTCGCGGGGCATTCGCAGGATTTTGGTTTGATTGGAGAAGAGTGTGTGTGTGCATTCGTGTGTTTCAACGTGTGTGTGCGCGAGCGCATGCCTCAGACCTTGGGAGGGATGCTCGAACAAGTCCAAACTTGCCCCGGCGATGCTGTCAGAAATGAAAGATGACAGCAACATGAAGGAGGATGTTTGCAGCTAATTCCAACAAGGACAAACATGCACCCAACGGTCACACAAACGGCGTGATACACGATACCGTCGCAATTTATTTATTTTTAGAAAAAAATTCTCACCCCATTAAACAGAGACATGAGCTTATCTAGAGGAAGAGTTCCATCCAACGATTATTGACGCAGGTGACCGACTGTAAAGGAGAGTTGAAGTTAAACCGATTCAGCTTGGCGATGACTCCGTGTGTGTTCCGACGGCGTCAAGCGACAAGATGAATGTTTGCGGATATCCGCTGATATGCAACCAGAAGGAAAGAGGCTGCCGTTGATTTTGGCTTAATCCCTCTAAACGTATTGACATAAGATGTCGCAGGAGCGGTCATCTATTGGTGGCATGAGGTCGCATGTGGAATTTTCCACTGGTTTCTGTCAACGTGTGATGACTCGGCATTATTTAGTAATTTCGTGGATATAATCTTATAATATATAATTTGGGAAAAAAATATCAAATAAGAAATAAAATACAGTCCATTCTGGTAGCTGTGATAACCTGTCAAATTATTTAAAAAAAAAAAAATGTAGAAGGGAAGTAAAAATGAACAACTGAAATAATCAGGTTGTAAGTCACATTAAAGGTGAGAGTTGCAAAATATTTGATCTTGAGCTCATTTGATGATGTAACCTGGGGTGTGTAGACTTTTAATAGCCACTCTATTCTGCAATGTAGAAATTATTTCACGAATCAGGTCACTCAAGCGAGCAGAAGTTAACCCAGGGGTGAGCAAACATTTTGAATGGCGGGCCACAATGGGTTCTAAAATTTGACAGAGGACAGATGGATCGGATAAAAAAAAAAAAAAAAAAAATAATTTTAAATGAAAGTGAGCAACACCATAACAACAAAATATCTGTCTTTGACGCACCACAGTATTTAGAAAATAAAATATTAACAAGGTTTATCTATTTCATTATTTTCAAGTTCGACGGGCCGGATTAAAACGTTGAACGGGCCACAAGTGGCCCCCGGGCCGTAGTTTGCCCACACCTGCACCAACCGCTATCCTATACATCATTTTTATATTACACATTATATATATTATGTATTATATCCTCAAAATCGAGAAAATTCATAGAAGTTCGCAGAATGTCTGTTTCACCCTCGTAAATGCTGTCGTGTGTTCATAAAAGGTCAAGGTAGTCGCCGCCTTGCGAGCAAACTGCTCATCCAGCAGCAAACCAAAGCGGTCAGCCCTCAACTTTGCGTCATCCGACAATCTTCGGCAAGTCCGGACTCGTCTTGTACAATGATTATCCCTGCTTGTCTTACACTGGACAACAATGGCCGCCCCTTCGTTGACCCATCGTTGACCAAACTGTGGCGTCAAAGTATCCCGTCGAGGACAATAGGACAATGCAATTGCGTGAAAAAAGATGCCGATAACTCCTTCTCGTTTGGTGTCTCCTTACATTATACGAAGTTCACATCTTTTTGATGGACGTGGAAGGTTGATTTGATATGTTTTGAACGTGACGGCTATAATTGCTATTATAGAGCTCCCGCTTCGGAGAATAATAGAAAAGTTAAATGATGGTTAAAATTACTTCCTGCTCTGCACTGCAGCTCGCTTTATCGCTTATCTTTTTCTTTCTGTTCTCTTTTGCCTAAAGATCATAATTAGAGCGTTTTGCACTCACGCGTTCATAAAAATGCATTTTTAAATGAATCTTTCCATTCGTTTTGGAGATAAAATGATCTCACTTGGTTGATATTTTAATGGCATTTCATGTTGATTTCTCAATTTATGACACTTTAATAAATGACAAAATTCAAGCACGCAAATGCTGGATTTTTTTTGGCCTTGTCTGAGATCTGTCAATTTTTTTTCTCTATGCTTTTATTCGTTTCTAGCGACACCTGTTGGCGCCATGGCACACCTGCATGGTTCGATGCGAAGCTCAACAATGGGGTTGCTTTTTCATTTGTTTGTGTGATTGGAAAAAAATAATTTGAAACCAACAAGAGTGTTCGAACTAATACATACAGGATAGAGAGGGAGTGAAATACAGAATTACAGTTGTAGCGTCTGGGAAATTGTGAAGAGGCATTCAAGGAGAGACTGATCACTCATGAAGCGAATTTGCGTGTGTGTGTGTGTGTGTGGAGGTTGAGGACAAAAGAGTGTAAAGGAGTTAGTAGAGGAGAAGGAGGAGGAGGTCCAGATGACAAGAGGACCAGATCCACATCATCTGGAGTTGACGGAAAATTTAGGGGCTCTAATTTACAAAATGACACCTGAGGCCCTATTTTCGCTTGACATCGCGAAAATAGAGTCAATGAAGTCCGTGCATGACATTGCTAGATAAACTGCAAGATCTCCCCTTGCGGATGATGTCGTCAGACGTGCACCAATTTTTTTTCCAATACACCAAAATTGCGTTCCAACACCTGCGCCACGAATTAGACCTGATTTTACGGGAGTAGAGAGTCAGCCCGGGCCAACTTTAATTTGTCATCCGTGGTCTTCAGGACCATGTGGTTGCAGGAAGCCGATAAAATGACTCTCGATCCGACCGGGCATAGGTGGGATCATCAGACAGGTGCAAAGCAGGCTTGCTTTGCCCCTCCTCCACCCTCACACACACACACACACACACACACACACACACTAGAATCAGCATCCAGGCCATCAGGTGAAGGAGGCCAATCAAAAGGGGGGATGTGTCTGAGTGTGTGTGTGTGTGTGTTTTGTTCCAGACTCGGCACAATGATTAGAGAGGGTCTGTCAGTGGCCACCTGTTGGCCAGCTGACAGGGTCCCATTTCAGGGTCAACTTTCAATTTTCTGTTCCTCTCACGTGAATTCTCAAATGGATTTTCCCCATGATTTGAATGTGAGCAAAGAAGATGATAGAGGGGAGGGCGGGCAGGGATAGCACCCTCTCGATGTGGTATTATCATCACTATAGCGGCCGTAATGGAGGTGCCGGAAGGGAGGTGGATGGCGAACAGGATTAGGTTGGCGGGGGGGGGGTGCATTGGAGACTCCAAATGAGGATGGAATGATGAAAGTAAAGAGGCGTGCAGTGGACAGGAGGAGAGGACGTGACATAGTAGAGGAGATAATTTCTCATGTCTGTGGGGGAAGGAAAGAAAATAGGGGGGGTGGGGGGGGCGGTTATTAATGGTTTTTGGGTGCTGCTCCCATGAAGCCAAACACCCACTCCCAGATAGTGGAATACAAGGTGAGTCATTCGAATGTTGGCAAATCATGAATCAGTCTCCCGCAGGCTTTCTAAAAGTCATTAACAATAAATAATATTTTACTCTGTGTTAAATATTCAATTTGTAATCCCGTTTACATCATCCCGGAACGTCATCATGCCAGTTTTGGATATATTACTGCAGCAGGATTATGTGCTCGAGGTTCAGTCGCCTGTTGTGCGAATATGAGCCGCCGACTGTATTTTTATTACATTTTTTTTTCCACGTTTGTCCCGCCGAGCACAGCCACGTCACTTGATGTGCAGCCTAAGGGGGGTGTTTGCGCCTGGTTTTCCACTCCATCGGGAGACTTTGCGGATACACTCATATACTCCTCAAACAACCACATGAAGAGAAATGTCAAATGTTTCGACAATCAATAACAGTGGCTAGACAGAAGCAAATGTCTCCATCATTCTATTTTTTTATGTGCAGGCAAGGGAAAGGAAAAATAAACGGAAATATACTGCAGCCTGAAATCCCAAATATCACTAATTGAGTTTGAATCCCGTAAGAGGAGATATGCGGCCTTTCCAAAAGCAGGATGATGATGCTGTTGCTTGTGATGCAAATTTGTGCTTTCTATATTTATGCTGCTCAGCCTCTCAGAGCTCCTTTCTGGCCCAAGTACACACTTAGACAGACTCATTTACGGGCAAGACTTAATGAATGCAAGAGCGTGCGCGCGCTACATGACAATAGCGTGTGCACAAACAAGACAGGGCTGAGGGCACCAATAAGAGTTCAGCACACCAGTGTACCCTCTGCTTGAATAATTCAAATCAGCCATGTTGTTGTGAATGATGCATGCGCGAAGATGGAGTTGGTTATTTGTTGCCATCTAGTGGCTGTTCATGATACTGCAGTGCCTCCTGGAATTCAATTCAACTATTTTACAGCGCGGAGTCGTTTTGATTTCGACACAATGCTGATGAATAAAGTTGAAAATGTCAAATTATTTAAAAAGAAATGAAAATCTCATTAGACTTTGGACAAACGGCACTGAAGCACACTTTGGGAAGCGGCATGAGCTCCAGTGGCGCAATCGGTTAGCGCGCGGTACTTATAAGACAGTAACCTGCTGAGAAATGCCGAGGATGTGAGTTCAAGCCTCACCTGGAGCATTGAACTTTGTCTTTGCCTAAGAAACAAACCACCGATTCATTTAAATATCAGCACGGGTGTTGCAGTTCATGGAAGAGCCGACAGCAGTACAAAAAGCACACTGACAATATGCTTAATATCCAACACCCCCCCCCCCCCAAAAAAAAATAAAAAAAGCAACCAGGGAAATTATACATCATCGTGTAAATTTCACATTTTTCTTCAGGGGATCGTAATTATACTCATGATAGGAATACTGTCATTGTTATTCACATATATATATATTTTTCTTTCAGTAATTTGTAATGTTATGAGAATACATAATACATTGATAAAAGGGTCATCTTCAAATTTGTCGAATGCGTCACGCGTCAGTGTGAATACTTTGTGGCCGAGGACTTTTGTACTTTGTCAAACCGCAAAGGTATTTTCAAATAATAATAATAATAATAATAATAATAATAATAATAATAATAATAATTAAAATCAATAAAGAAGCCAAACATTGCTTTTGCAATACTTACTTGTGAAGACCAACTTTACCTTTTCAAGTTATCGACCGGCATCTGTCTTGGTTTTGAAAAGTCAGCCCGGCAAAGGTCAAACCGCATCTTTGTTTACTCCTTCCTGCCCTCTTGTCTTCCTGTTTATATAACGTCATCAGATCGCCGTGGGTGTGATTTGCAGTGTTGTTCCGTGTAGTTGGTTTCAATTGAATATCTGATGCAAAGGTTATAAGGGCATGTATGCGAACAAAGAAAAGCACATCCTTGTCCAATCATTTGTATATCTTTGTAAATAACCTGCTGTCTTTTTTTTTTTTCTGAATTGTTGTTTAAAATACAGCATATGAAATCCTATTAGTCTCACTATGAAGTAAAGAGTAACATGTAATCGCTATTTTGTTTGTAGTGGTGATCACAAACACACACGCACGAATGCACACACATATCTAACATCTGGCCCAGATGTGAGCTGGAGTGTACTTAGCACGCTGCGGGCGGGGAAATAATGGCACACGTCACGACATTGTTAAAACGTGCGCGTTTTGTTCCCTTCAAAGATTTTTTTGCAGCAATTCGAAAAGGGCGACTGATTTGACCTTGTTCATCTATGAGCCACTTTTGTTTCCCTCGCGAGTGACAAGATGTTACTTCCTTCCGGGTGTTGTTGAACACACTCCCGAGCATCATCGACCAATCAGAGGTATGAACCCAACGCAGCAAACATGTCATGTGGGCCACGCGGATTACATCCTCTAATCTCCCCGTCATGAAAAGCCAACCACAGATGCACACAAAAAAAAAAAAAAAAAAATGAGATGATGGAGTGACAAATGGATGGATGTTGGAAATAAGACGAGGCTTCTTCATCCTCATCTTCAACCCGATGGGGAGTTGAGATTAAATCGGAGCAACGAGAGTCAAGCGTGCATGCATTTTGGATTGTGCGTCACTGAAAGCAAGATGTGGTCGCAAGGTTGGTCGGATTCTGGTTTTTACATTTTGCCATGTGAGTGCCTTTCCCTGTAAAATAAATTAAAAAATATTTTAAAATTAAGTATTGTATATAACATGATAAATTGAATGTAAAATTCATATGGTGTCATGTCATGATCCGTCTTTGTTGTTTTTGTTTAGTATTTAGTTTCATGTTTTTTTCCTTGTGCTTGGCGTGTCTCGTCATGTTTATCGTGTCCACCTGTGTTCGTCCACCCAAGCCCCAGTCTTAACCAATCAGGTCCTTTGCAACCTTTTGTGTCTTGTCCAGGTGCTCCTCGTTGTCTTGTTAATTTGTCTGTATTTAGTTTCCTGTTTACTTTCACTTCGTATCGGCGCATTGTCCTTGTCAGATGGCGGTGTCAAAGCGTCCATGGCGATGGCGCCTGTCCAGTTTTTGTTTTCGTAGTTGTTTTTTTTTTTGTTACTTTGATTCTTGTTTTGTACTTGATTTAGTGTTTCCTGGTACCATGTTTAGCTTTTTGCTTCGTCAATTAAATATCCCTCTCTTCCCTTTTTGGGTCCTCGTCTTCCTCGACAACCTGACATAAAATGGGTGGAAGTGTTCGGTGTAAAAACTCTGTTAAACATTTTCCTGTGAGTGACATTTTCTTCTTCAGAAATAATATTGGTAATAAAATAAGTCATTTTTTCCACCATAGCTATTCTGATAACCTGCTATCCCATTTTATTTACCTATTTATTTATTTTTTTTAATTTATCTCTTGTTGGCTCAAAACTTTGACCTATTTTCTATTTTACCGCGATTGCAAAAAAATCTAAAGATTCAAGAAATATTTTACAGGTTTTACTTTCATTTTGCTAGCTCGTTTGCTTTTTTTATTTATTTTTTTATTATTATTTTTTTTCTTATTAGTTTGGTAGAAACTCATCTAGTGCGCTCATCGCAAAATTGAAAGAAATGCTAATTTATGCTCCAGTGATGGCGTAGTATCCAACATAGCAATGCCATGGTTGCAAATTTAATCCTCACTTGGAGCATGAATAATTTAAACGCCTGCTTTGTTTTTCAACTGCCCGTCGCAGGTGGCGCTGAGTAACAATGACTGATCCAGGCACCAGGAAGAAGCCACCGTGGCTCAAACGGGACATCCCAGTCATCCAGCTGACGTCTGACGATGCGCCCATACAAAAGGTGCGATGCCAACGCATGGCGTCTAAGGGCTACTTTTCTATTAGACAGAGCTGCGGCCTGACTAAATGAAGATCTTCAAACTTCAAAATGGAGTAGCGTGGTGCGATACAAGCGACTGTTTGGTAATTGTGTGTTGCAGCCGCTAAAACGCCAGCGCAGTGTCAGCGTGCCGGGAGCAAACCCTCAGGCCTTAGACGGATCCAAAAACTACCTGACCCCTCCTCTGGAGAGAGCGCCCTCCTTCGCATCAGCCAAGCGGTTAGACGCGCACACGTACGCGCAACCGAACAACCTGCCCAGTTGCCCTTTCTTTTCATGAACTCATGTTCACTGATAAATTCTGCAAAACATCCTATTTTTTCTCGCTGCCTTTTCGCCGCTCTCTCACCTTGATTTTTCTCTCTACCACCCCCCCCCCCCTTTTCTTTTGGCAACGAGTCAGTGGGAAAAAAGTGCACTTTGAGCGAGTCAACACAATTCCCCCGAAAGGCCGACGGTGCCCCAGGAGGGTGTCCGCCGTCCGAAGGCAGTCCTGCATCCCCAAAATACTCACTGGACGACGCTCGTCCATACCCAAACAGATTTTCAGGTACACAATTCTGGCTTTTTACCTCACGAAGTAAACAACTTGAACATCAGTGAGTGCCGGGACCATATTTGCTAACATATTACTAGAGCATGTGGGCCCTTTCAAAGTTGCCCCACAACAGAGAGGCTTTAAAAGATATACATATATATCGATATATTAGGGCTGTCCAATTTGATGCGTTAAGTCTGGAGATTATTTTATTTATATTTATTATTTTAGTTGAAAAATGTGATTAATTGCAATTAATTATGGGGAGTTTTCGCCATTAATTAGTTAAAAAAAATAAAAATAAAAAAAAATATTTTAATTTCATGTATTTTTTATACTTTTGATGTAAAAAAAATGTCTTCAAATATTTTAGAGAACAATTGTGATTTTATTTTATTTTTTTTATTTTACTCCCCCTCCCCCCGAAGGAAAAAAAAATATTTTGTATGTAACCAGCTATTAGTTTTTAGATTAGAAATTTTTTTTTCTTACGTTTTCAATGCCACTTGTCCTCAGTCACGTTCGGTGCGAACGGTAGGTTCCAGCCTGGACTTGTACCAGCCAATCGCAGGGCTCAACTCAATTCAGAGTTCAATTAAATTAAACCTAACATGCGTACGGTGGAGTGCGAAGCAGCCTGACTTCAAGCATCGGGGACGAGGGGTCAAATCCGGGTCAGGGTTAATGAAAGTCCATCTGCCGTTTCCCAGCCACTGTTGTGGGTTCCATCAGGAAGGTCAACTCTGTCAAACGTATCATATGAGTGGCTTATCGTAACTAAAAGGGACTAAGAGAAATTTTTCTGAGGCAAAAGAGGATTTGTCCTAAAAAAAACATTTTTTTTTATATGGGAAAAAAAAAAAGTCATGATCCTGCGTGCTCCTTTTGTTCACATAAGTGGAAGTGCACGTGTGTGTACGCGGGTGTCATGTCCAGGCAAGACTCGGTCCCCACCCTTCTCCTCATCCCCTCCCTGCTAACGTGTGTGATTCCTCTCTCTCTCTCTTTCTCTTCCCTTTTAATCTTGCTGTGTTCTGGTATGTTAGTGTCAGAACTCATGTTTACACACACACACCCGCACAATAAGCCCAAGCGACACACACCCTCACACACAGACCTCATTCACAGTGGGGGCTCCGAAGAGGGAGCCACAGTGACTTTTGACAAGGAACAGAGACACGCGTCTTGTTTTCCCCAGGAAGTTTGATCCTTTTTGGGTGACTAGTGGGCGGCCTGCCAGACGCTGACGCCTTCACACACTCTTTCGCACACATGAAGACAGAAAGCTCTGTTGTTGTGTGCCGCTGACACAAGGTCAGAGCGGTTCGGATCATCCCGAGCGGTTGGGATCATCCCGCTCATTGTGTAACGCAAGAGCGTGCCCAGCTGCTGGATGTCTGGGACTTCCTCGTCTTGTTGCGGATGCCAGGTTTGCTCCAACTTTTGATGAAATGAGCTCGACGGTGGAAGTCCACTAGAGTTTGGACATGTGGTGATTAGCCCGAACGGAATGAAAGTCGCGCTGACTCTGCCTCAGGAAATGAATCGCCTTGTGGGATCGTCTGGATGGATCTGCTTGGATTTGTTGGATCTGGCTTGAAGGGGTACTTTTTGGGGACGGTGTTAGCCAAGCTGCTAATGGAGATGACAAAGCTCAGTTTTAACTGCCCCACTCAGGTATGAGCCGCAGCCAGGACCCTTATTGGGGCTCTGTCAACAGGTGAGTAATCTTCGGGATGTCATTCAGTCAGCGTGCGGCATTTTTAAAAAAATTTTTTTTTTGGGAGTGTTCTCAAAACATGAAATAATATTTTTTTTTTTAATTTAAATTGCACACTTCACAAGAGCAGGTAACAAAGCGCTTTCCATATGTTGTAATATCAATTAATGGGAAAATTAGAACACAAATGAAAACTCATATTAAATAGATGCCAGAAGAACAGCGGCAGTCTCATGTTGAGTCGAAAGCTATAAATTAAAAAATATCTTCAAATGAGTTTTAAAAGTAGACAGTGAGGCGACTTGCCTAACATTTAATGGGAGCCCCCCCCCCCCGAGGCTGTGCTTAGTCCACGGCACCTCCAGCAGCATTTGGTCCAGAGACCTGAGGCAGTGGCCAGGTGTGTAGGGGTGGAGGAGCTCGGACAGGTATGCTGGGGCGAGGCCATTTGAAGACGAACAGAAGTATCTGAAAGTGGACTTTAAAGTGCACTGGGAGTCAGGCCAAGATTGGGGTGATGTGATCCATCTTCCGCAGGATTTTCGACCAGTTGGAGATCGTTGAACTGAGATGCAATATTTGTACAGCAATAGTTTTTGGACAATTTGATTGTGTCGAATGGTACGCCAACGTGTTACGACACACTACTTGAACGAATGACTGAACTTGCTGATGAGCTGTTCATTGGATTCAGCTGTGTAGGAAGAAAAAAAAAAAAAACACCCAGGATTCCAGGCCACTGTTCTATGGCTTTTTTTTTTCTTTCTAAAATTGAGGCAAACATTCAGTAGCAATCAAATGGAATTTAACACCGATAGTGTTAAAACTGATTCATCGCATGTCCTTTATATTTTAAACTGGCTTTATCCCTGATTTAGTGATTCATTCTGAGACCTTTGCGTGCGGTCCATTTTGGATCACGAGTGAGTGAGTGAATTTGTACTTGTTGACGCTTGCGTGCATACCTGCCACAAACAAATGTAATCCATTCGAAAACTGCCGTTCATTCACAATGACTGTTTGTTTTTGGGTATGTCACATCACAGTAGTCTGGATTTTTGACTGATTATGGCGTGGATACGCTTTGTAAGGACAACAACCCCCCCACCCCCTCTCGTCGTTTTTAAAAGGCTCCTCCAGCTGGCGTCCTTCATGATGATGGCCGCGTGTTTATTACTGAGTGTTCTTCTCTCCAAACATTTCGCCGCGATGGCCTCACGGCTCTGAGCTTCACGAAGTCTGACTGTAATCACATCGGTGCAGAAAGTGAGGACATATTTTGGGGCTGTTTTTCTTCAGAGGGAAGTCGAGCTTTTGTCATATGAACAAGTCCAAATACCAGTTTGTCATGAAAAGCCTAGTTGGACATTGGAAAATTAATCGGGATTTGAAAATTGTGATGTGTGCTGACTCCTATTGAATTGAGTAATTCTGCACACTTCCACATCCCATAAGAGGGTGTGCACACTTGTGCAACCAGTGAGTTATTTTTATTTTCCAGGAAATATTT
Source organism: Idiotropiscis lumnitzeri (assembly GCF_059441095.1). NCBI lineage: Eukaryota > Metazoa > Chordata > Actinopteri > Syngnathiformes > Syngnathidae > Idiotropiscis > Idiotropiscis lumnitzeri. The sequence goes on from NC_142410.1 coordinate 6,136,200, forward strand.
TTTTTTTCATTTTTTTACTGGCTATATTCCACAATAGTGATGGAAAAAAGTTTCCAAATGAGGCTATGTTAGAATGTTAGAGGCTAACACTGTTAGCTCATGCTAACTGACCCTTTTAACTCTAACACAATACAAATAACGACACATGGACACGCGACCCTTGAACTAGAATTGACTTAACTTATTCACTCACCAGGTCTCCTCAGTCAAAGGATGCGTCAATGAACTGCCGACTTCTTTTCAGGGGGACGGCCGACTGGTTTGGCGTGAGCAAGGACAGCGACAGCAGCCAGCGATGGCGGAGGAAGAGCCTGCAGCACTGCAGCCATCTCTACGGGGGTCTAAAGGCGCAGGTGATGAGGGGCATGGAGCTGCCCAGCCAGGACAACATCTCCCTGGCCAGCACTGAGACCCCGCCTCCCCTTTACATCCCCTCCCACCATTCTTGTCACCATCACTATGGCATGCAGAGGGTAGGCTAAAGCCAGATGATGGTTTATTTGAATTGTGGAAACGAGGACAGGTTTTATTGCCACGCCCACATTTGCAAAACTACCATCAAAATTGCTGTAGTAATAAACCTAAGAAAAAAGGATATTGGAATGGAAATGGTGAAGCAACACAGAATCCTCACAGGCAAATATTGAATTGATCGAAATCTGTCTTGGCAGATTGTGGACCCCCTGGCTCGTGGTCGTGCCTTCCGCACAGTGGAAGCGGTAGATGGCTTCGGCGTGCCGCCGACTTCCACCAACACCTGCACGGCCTCGCTCTGCTCCTTTTCCAGCTCCCGCTCGGCCCTCAGCAGGTTGCCACGGCGACGCAAACGGGAATCCGTTGCCGTCATGAGCCTCAAAGCTGCTTCGGCATTGATGAAGGTGATTTGCCAAATGAGCAATGATGAGACGTGAAACTCAGTTGGCAGAGGCGAGCGTACACGAATTTAGCGATCTGCGATCTGCGTGTGCAGGGCCGCACGTTCGGTGAAAGCGCCACAGGACGATATCGGAGGCGGAGCTTCCTGCCCACGAGTCTTTTTGAAGATGACACTGTAGACTTCCCGGATGATCTGGACACATCTTTCTTCTCTGGAGTGAGTGCATCCACATCCACAGATGCCTCCTCGTTAGAAAACGGTCAGAAAGTGAGACTTGTCCGATTTTTAGGAGGGCCTCCCAGATGAGCTCTCCAGCTATGCAGATGAAGTTTTCGAGACGGCATCGGAGGCCGCACGGCATCTACCGGATGAGGGCGAGCTCACCGGAAGTGCGCTGGATCGGAACGAACTGGAGAGGAGTCACCTGATGCTGTGAGTTGATTGGAAATGGGATTTTCAGATTACAGCAAGTCCCGATTTCTTCATTTTTGTCTCAATTAAATGTTTTGCATCATCAAACAGGTTTTAAATCTGTATTTTGACTAGGCCACTCCAAAACCTTCATTTTAGTTTTTTTTAAGCTATTCAGAAGTTGACCAGATGATGGCCTTGAGGTGAAAAAACTTTTGGCAGAAATCAGCGAATTGCAAAAGTCAATCGCAGCAAGTCGTCCAGGTGCTGAATTAGCAAAGCAGCCCTAGATCATCACAAATCCACAACCATTGTTGACTCTATATATATTTATTTTTCCAGATTTTTTTTTTCTCGTTTTGTCAGTCTTGGGAATGAAAATCAGATGCAAAAGTAAAAATTTTTTTTTTTTGGGTCATTCTCATTTTGTGGATAATGGCTCTCACCGTTATTTGTTCCTTAAATTCTCTTTTTTTTTTTTTATAAATTATTTCAGACAGATTATATTTAGTTGATTTCTTGATTGATCGAGTCCAGAGATAACTAGGCTTGCGTGTGGTCAGTGGAAAAACTGCAAAAATAAACCCCCACTTTGCTCTTCTTATTACCAGGCCTTTAGAGCGAGGATGGCGCAAAGCAAAAGTCGGCTCACCCGTCCAACCCAGTGCGCGAATGAACAAAGAAGTAGCGAATCATCAGCGTGGACAGAGGATCGCTGCGCCCGTCAAGAAGCTGTTCGCCCGAGAGAAGAGGCCTTACGGGCTCGGCATGGTCGGCCGTCTCACTAACCGAACGTACCGAAAGCGAATCGACAGCTTTGTCAAGAGACAGATTGAAGACATGGACGATCACAGGTAAGGAATTTTCTTTTGAGAACTTTTCCGTAAAGATCTCAATCAATATCTCGTTGTGACGTCACATGTTGTCGGTAAAATACCTGGAAAAATTTTATTTTCACCCCCATTGGCGTTTTCGGCTGCTGTTTTCATCACCAGGCCTTTCTTCAGCTACTGGATCACGTGCGTCCATTTGCTTATCACCATCCTGGCTGTCACCATCCACGGCATCGCTCCTGTGGGCTTCTCGCAACATGAGACTGTGGATTCGGTCAGTAACGCGTTCGTGTAATTGGATTCAGTAAGAAGGCGTAATGCGATTTTTTAATTTTTTAAAATTTATTTTAAAAAAAAAAAATTTCTTTATTTTTATTATATTTATTTATTTTTTATTTTTTTTCTTTCTTTATTTTTTTTAATTATATTTATTTATTTTTTAATTTTCTTTTTAGGTGTTAAGGAACAAGGGTGTGTACGAAAATGTGAAATTTGTGCAACAACAAAATTTCTGGATCGGCCCAAGCTCGGTGAGTACTGGTAAATGAATTATAGAGACACAAAAAACATCCTGTAGATACAATGAAGTGTTTTATAAATACGACTTGTAACATTAAATTTTATTTATTTTTGTGTGTCTGCAAGGAGGCGCTGATCCATCTAGGGGCTAAATTTTCCCCTTGCATGCGTCAGGATCGGGAGATCCACAAGCTGGTGCAGGAGAAAAGGGTCAGGGAGAGAGAATCGGGCTGCTGCGTGAGGAACGATCGTTCGGGATGTTTGCAGACTTTGCAAGAGGAGTGCTCGGTCAGTGTACTTATGCTCTGTTCAAAAAAAAATATCTGATTAAAATAAATAAATAAATGTGATTGCATTTGCAGAGCTGGGCACTTGACCCATTTTTTTGCCAGTCAGTCCCCTCGCTCTCCAGCTGCGATCTCTGTACCATTCCGGCTTTGACCCTCCTAAAAATTGTCGGAATGTATAATTTAATGGTAATAAATGCTTCTCTTTATTATTTTCTAGACCACCTTGGCATTGTGGGTCAAGTGGCCTCAGCACCCCAGTGCTCCTTATTTGAATGGTAAATTACGTCAGTATGGTGCAGTTTGCCATCAGGATCCCAGGTAAAATCAAATTGGTGTGTATGTTATTCTAAACTGCGTCATACGCGTTTGTGCCTGCGAGGAAGTAGCCAGAAATGTTTCATTCCCACCACCGTATCGACTTTGTAGAATTTGCCAGGAGCCTGCCTCTGTTTCACCTCATGAGTGGCCTGAAGACATCACCAAGTGGCCAGTGAGTAGAACATGTATAAAGATTACGACCATCCAGTCATATTTTTGCATTCCACAAGAGGGAGCCCTCGTGCCATTCCTACAAAAAAAAAAACTGTAATGACGTCTGATGTGCAACCTGCAGGTTTGCACGCGGTACAATTTTGTGAGCCACACCAATCTTCCCCACATAGATTGTACCATCACAGGCCGGCCCTGCTGCATCGGAACCAAAGGCCGGTAAGGAGCCAATGTCACCGAAGTTCAAGATTACAGCTTGGACATGCCTGATTTGTTATATTTTGTAGATGTGAAATCACTTCCAGAGAGTACTGCGACTTCATGCACGGCTACTTCCATGAAGAAGCCACTCTTTGTTCGCAGGTAGATGCACATGCACCGTCTCCCATCAGTCGAAATGCCTTTCTTTTAATTTTCTTTGAAATAAGTAACTAATGTGACCTTTGTTTCCATGGTAACAACAGACCACCAAATAATCAGTCATTTCAGATTTCAAGACAATATTTTACAACAGATGGGTTCTGGCAATTCATTATTCATTAAATAAATAAATAAAAATATTTTTTTTTTTAAAAAAACACCGACCACTGGAAGTTTCTGTGTGAGATTTTATTTTATTTTATTTTTTTATATATAAAATGCTTATGTATACATATATAGAAAGTTATTTGAGCATTTATTGCTGGACCTTAAGCTGCTTAAAATCATATGGCATACGCAGAGCATGACGGGATTATTGCATTCTTTCACCACTAGGTGGCGTGCATGGATGACGTGTGTGGCCTCCTGCCTTTCCTCAACCCTGAAATTCCGGACCAGTTTTCCCGCCTGTGGCTGTCCCTCTTTCTTCATGCTGGGTGACTTTATGCTCTCATTGGTTCATCTTGAAACAAGCCTCTCTCTTTAAAATAGTGTGTGTGAGAGATGATTCTGAATTAACCCAAATTGGGTGAACTATCTAACCCAGGTTTGGGTCTGAAAGGGATCAAGCCGGTGTTGGGGTGAGGATTTGTCCAAGCACACTGGATTTTTGATCCGATTGATTTTGAGTTAAAGCTGCTAAGAAATTGTCAGTTATGCTGTGGTTAAAAAAAAAAAAAGAGCATTTTTTTTGTGTGTAAAAAGTGGGCTTCAATTGCAGATATGCAAATATTTCCAAGCGGTTTTTGTCGTTTGTCTGCAGGGTTCTTCACTGCCTGGTGTCGGTTTTGTTCCAAATGACCGTTCTTCGAGATCTGGAAAAGCTAGCTGGCTGGCTGAGGATCTCCATCGTCTACATGCTCAGCGGCATCACGGGCAACCTGGCTTCTGCTATTTTTCTGCCTTACAGAGCTGAGGTACGGAACTTGCGCTAGTGCTATTCGGGCTCTCTTTTGTGGATCCCGAAAGAATATCTGAATTAGAAACCATTAAAATGTGCAACCTTTAAAACATAAAATAAAATCGAATATATTACAATGAAGCTTGTTGCTGTGCAATAGCTAATTTAAAGGGGAAGTCAACCCCAAAAATTTTTTTCACAAAAATATGTTCTTGCAGCCACACTAGCTGAAACATAACATTCTGATTGATGTTGCGTTTGTGGAATACGAGTCAAACGATAAAATCTGCCCATTTTTGCACTTGTAAGGTGGCAGCAGCGCATGACCAATCATGGCTCAGCTTGGCCTGAGCAACTGTGATGTCATTTTCAGTCGACAGAAAGTGACAAAATGGCCGCCCACTGAGATGTCTAAAAACAGGAGGAATTTGCTGCTTAACTCGTATTCCGCAAATGCAATATTAATTAAAAAAAAGCCAAGTTTAGACGTGTCAAGGTATATATAAAATAATATTGCAAGTATTTTTTTGGGGAGTTGACTTGCCCTTTAAACATTTTTATTTTCTTTCATGTGATTATTTTTTTACTTTTTAAAATACTCAAATACAATTAATATTTTAAGTGCAATTCAGTTGTATTTAACTTGAATTGAGTAAACGTGCTTTTCAGGACAAAAACTTCCCTCTCTCTCTTTTTTATTTTTTTTTTTACTTTATTTTAGTTAGTCATTATGGTCACACATGGAGGGTGCAATAATTTTTTTGAGGTGGTACTTGCTATAAAATGTTCGAGATGCATTGCATTATAACAAATGAGAAGGTCCAGGTTTTGTGGTTCCCAACAGTGGATGAGAATTAAAATTCCCACAAGAGACTAAAACATTTTCTCGAACGTCTACCTCAAAGAGCAAAGTGTGACCAAATGCATCGTCTCACTTCCTGGAAGTGTTATGATTGCTCAAACATCCCAATATTTTTATTTCACCTCTTCCATTTAGGTGGGCCCTGCGGGCAGCCAGTTTGGCATCCTGGCGTGTCTCTTTGTGGAGCTCTTTCAGAGCTGGCAGATCCTCGAGAGGCCGTGGCGGGCGTTTGGAAAGCTGTTTGCCATCTCCGTATTCTTCTTTTCTTTCGGTTTGCTGCCTTGGATCGACAACTTTGCCCACGTCTGTGGTTTTGTCTCAGGATTCTTCTTGTCCTTCGCCTTCTTGCCATACATCAGGTATATGGCGCTGTCACATTGATAGATGGAATCATTTGACCTATACATTTTGATTTAAAAAAATAAATAAATAAATACATTTAAAAAAAAATCTAAATTGCAGTTGTCTGCTGTTTCAGTTTTGGCCGCACAGACCTGTACCGCAAGAGGATCCAGATCTGCGTATTCCTTCTGGTTTTCGCAGCTCTGTTCTCCTCCCTGGCCGTCCTCTTCTACGTTTACCCCGTCAAGTGCGACTGGTGCGAGTACCTCACCTGCATCCCCATCACGGACAAATTCTGCGAGAAGTATGACCTGAACGCAAACCTCCTTTGACCCACGTGGGGACAGTGGGTTGCACTGGAGCGTTTTGAAATGAAGAGATTTTAGTGCAAAATTTGACGATTTTATTTTATTTTTTACATTTTTTTTTTAAATACAAGGTACTGCCACATGAAAAAAAAAAAATCAACCCCTTGAGGCACTCAATTAAAATTTTATAATTAACGTAACTGTCTTGGCCAATCACTCAAATTTTCTGTTTTGGTTATTTGTACTCGCATTGCTTGTCATGAGCATTTTGAATCATTAGGATTTAAAAAAAAAAATAGCAAGTGAAAGACAACATTTGAGTCATTGCCATTTCTGTCACCTTCACCTCTCCAAGGCTAAAATGACTCGGCAGCAGCACTTAGAGGCACAATTGAATATACTTTCACCAATTTGGCTCTTTACGAGTTGTCCGTTCTATTCTGAAAATCTTCCAAGTACCTTATTGTTAATGCACAATTTTGCCTCACTTACTCGATTGCTGAAGTGCCTCACGAGTTATCTACTTGTGCACGAGTCATGGTTATTGTTATTAGTGTGGTTTTCCTCCAAGTACTCCAGCTTCCTTCAACATTCCAAAAGCAAGAAGACTCAAAATCAGGGATGCACACCTTAAATGATGGCAGGGGGAACCATTTTTTATTATCTAACCAGATTTATGACAAAAAAAATGCCATTTTTAATTATGCACATGCAAAAAAGAAAAAACATTTTAATTTCATTCATCAATGCATGCATAACACATTAACCAAAGGGATTGAAGCAAATACAAAATTGCTTTTTGTGTTCTCTTAGTTCTCTCGCATAGAAATAACCAATCAAGGGTGACACAAAATTGCAAATCATTTAGGACATTTTTTTCCCACAAAGATCAGCTGACTCAAAATTTGATCCCGCTTATCATTCCAAATCTGCAAAATTTATTAGGCCTATTCGCAAATTACATCTAACAGTATAAGACCTGGTGCAAGCGCAATTAAGACACGTCTGCCATCTAGTGGTAAATTGTGATATTACAATTTAAACTATACAGCAGGGCAAATTTGTGGCAATGAATAGTAAAATCTGCATATAGTTGACAGCCATTAAAATGCATTTGAAAAATTCTTTTTTTTTTTTAATATATACAAAAATTTGTTAAATGCCCAACATTTTTCATGAAAAACCCAAAGCAAAGAAAATAAAGAAAGCCCTTAACGTTTTTATTTTTTTAAATATTGGGAAAAAAAAAAAAAAGGTACAGAGCCGCAAATAATTAAACAATTTTAAAAATAAATCCGATGGCTTCACAATGAGTCCCTATCCCTTCTCTAAATTGTTCATACGGTAGATGTGAACATAAACTGGTTGCTTGTTCTCATGTGCCCCTGAGATGTGGTAGCTGATAGGCTGTAGCTCACCAGAGACACTGAGGCCAAGCTCAAGCATTTTTATTTAGGAATAAATGAATGAAATGATACTATATGATTGTGTTTTCATTTAATTTTATATTTGTGTTTTTTTTTTATTTTTTTTTTAATTATCAAAGGAACAGAGTACAAAAAATTATAAGACACGGCATGAGCTCAGCAAATATTGACACCAAAACTCCTGACTCACTGTATAAATGCTGTGTGAAAATTAGATAAAGTGGGACCGTGCACTCATAAACGTCACGTCACGAGACCGTCGAGCGGTATCAGAAGCCGTCTGTGCGTCTCACACCCATCGGTTGCCCCCCCGCAACCTCCCCCCGTGCAGCTTCTGTAGATAGCGGCAACTCCAGAATGTTATCTGAGAAAAGCTTCTCCGGAAAAATAGTTACTTTGCACAATTTCTGCTTTGCATGTATTATTTTTCTTCTCTTCCCACTCTAAGGGAAAAAAATTTTTTGTTTGAGGTGTTGCAAATTTCCTGCGGCACTTGAATGCTGGTTTGAGATATAAATTCAATGCTCCTGCAAACTGCTCACTCAGTCATGAATGCACATTTATTTATTATTTCACAGGTAAGAGCAAATAATAAGTTGAAGAAATAACCGATCGGGTAAAGTTGTGCTCAGTTAAGGGGAATTATGTCAATATTTATTACACAGTCATAAACACACAATTTACGGATCACAAGTCCGCCTCGCAGTTTTAAGTCGGGTTCAAATCTCCGTTGCGCCTTCCCTGTCTGGGGTTTGCGTCTAAACTGTCAATGGGTGTGAATGTCACAGAAAATTGCTTTTTTGTTCATCAATATCGCATATAAAAAGTCTACACACCCCTGTTCCAAATGTCAGGATGTTGTGATCTAATAAAATAAGACCAAGAAAAATAAAGTGAACTATAACTGCTACAAGTCAACTGGATTTTTTTTTTTTTTTTTGAGGGGGGATTACAATAAACACCTGCAATGTTGCGTGCACATGTTCTTAGAACTGAGATCAATCGCATAAACCCCACGGCAAGCGGAGGCGCCATCCGCTATGGAAGCTCCACTCCAGCTGCCACTTTGTGTCATATTCACAATATGGAAGACGTATGCAAATGATGCACATCAGGCAGAAGATAGCGAGGAGGTATGCAGCCCACACCCACATGTTGTTCTCCGATAACAAGCGAGGGAAAACACCCCCACTACTGTGCACTCTTTACCACTACGCCGGAAAGAAGGAAAATAATTCATTCTCTTTATGATATCTTTTACTTTGTGTTGTGATAAAACGGTTTATTACCTTTTTTTTTTTTTGTTAGTTTTTTTTTTTTGCTCTTTGAAAGCCAGCTGTGGACCACTTTATTTTTTTCTCATGTGCAGTAGCTCGCAATGCTGTCTAAGAAGGAGAAAGAGCTACTTGAACGTGTGTGGGGGCAACTGAGTCCCGTGGCGGAATACATCGGCGGAGATGCACTTCTTCGGTAGGTTCAAACCTTATCCAAATCAATAAAAATTGTGTGATACAATATTGGAAAAGAGAATATCGATGTTGACTAAATAGTCTATAACACATTTATAGACTGAACACAAAAATTCAAACTACCCTATGGAAGAAACGGACCTCGAAAAGTCAGCTTTTGGATGCTTGTGAAACACTTGATGCTAATTCAAAGAATTTCACTATAGTAGGCTACTAGTAGAGTTATCTAGGTCACAGTTTTGGCTCACTAGTAGCATGTAGTTGAGAGCGTAAGCCTCCTCGAACTTAATTTTAAGTGCATTAAATAAATACTAAATGGCTTTATGAAAAGCAGCTTGAGCATTTTTGTGAAATCCTTGAAGGAGGCTACTAGCATACTACACATCCTTACTAAATGAGCCTTGTAGTGTTACTAGTGCAGCAAAGTAGTTCACTACTCAGGTTTCACATTACACAAAAAAAAAAAAAAAACTAGTTGCTCGAACAGCTTTTCATGTGGTCTAAAATGTTGGCGGTCTAGCCGGGACAAATGCCATGCTGTGCTAGCATTAGCATCAATGCTAACAGCAGTCGCTGAGATCATTTTTAGTTTCGCAGGCGTACGACTTTGGTGGCGCCTTCCGTTAGCATCTTTAACAGAAACTGAACATATTGTATGAAAATAAATGGTTATAATAGTTTTTGCCGCATTTGTATTCCCAATCATACATCCCTGTGGCCTCTTTAAATGTGTTATTTATTTTTTCCAATTAAGGCTTGGACCGTTTCTGATAATTGGTACAAGTGTAAGGTGATTCTGGTGAATTTGATCAAAATTTAGGCAGGCAGATTCATGTGTGGTGAATGTTATCGCAATTCCTTCTCAACAGACGTTGCATGCCTCGACCTGCCGCAGGTCACGCAATTTATTAATTTTTTTTCTTTGTCTGTCTTTTTGTGTTTTGCCTGTCACGCTTCAATTAAAAGAAATGAGAGGCGTCGTTTTGATTGGCGGCCAATAAAACAGGCTAGTCACGCCCTTTTTTTTTTAAAAATGCACCACGCTGCACCTGCTTATTCAGGTCTGCAAAAATACCAAAACTTAGTCTAGCCCACCCCAGCGTAGACTTGCATTGAGCGTTGTGCCAGACATGCGCAACCCGAAAGTTTTAATATCCTCGTAGTAATTGTTTATATGTCTCAGAGAAAAAAATATGTATTTATTTTTTTATATGTCTAATGTGAATTACAGAATGTTTACGACCTTTCCCGGCAGCAAGACGTACTTTTCCCACCTAGACATCAGCCCAGGCTCCGATCACCTCTTCACCCACGGGAGGAAGATCGTTCAAGCCATCTCCGAGGGGGCCCAAAACATCAGCAAGCTGACGGAGACGCTGGCCCCGTTGCAGACGTTGCACGCCTACCTGCTGCGGATAGACCCGTCAAACTTCAAGGTGCTCGTAAAACCAAATGAAAATTACGAAACGGTTTAGAGTAGACGCTTTGTGGCATCAAGCATGAAGTCGGAATGAGATTTTATTTTGCGCCTGTGCATTGTTTTAGTTCACTCCTTTTTTCCTCATCTTCTCCCGCAGCATTTCTCCCACTGTATGCTGGTCGCCTTGGCTGTTCACATGGGCGAAGATTTTACCGAGGTTTTGCACGCCGCAATGGACAAGTACCTGTCGGCTTTTGCCGCAGTGCTAGCTGAGAAGTACAGATGAGATTCGGCCTACGTGCGGCATGCAAAACTTTCAATGTACAGTATTTATGTATGTATTTGTTATAATAAAAGATGTGAAAATAACATGATGGATGTACTTTTCATTCTGAAAACCGGGCTATGCGTTTTTATCATGATTAATATTATAAAAATAAATTATGCAATATTGTGGAGTGAGCACAGAAGCCAGTATTTACTGCAACACGCATTCAAACGACGCAAATATCCACACCTTCAAACTTTTAACACTCTTCGGTGTTGCTGATTGGGTTAGCAATTTTTATTTTTATATTTATTTTTTTTATTATTTTTTTTAACATCCCTCCATCTATAAATCGAGGTTTGGTAATTAAAGATATTTTATCTGCACACCTCACTTTCAATAATGAATTATAATTCCTCCTGCTTTATGGAATAATTTTACTTGCCTTCTAATTCTATGCAAATGTACTTTGAATGCACAAATTGTGCTCGACTAATAAATTTGTGAATCCGCTGTCTTGGGCCAGCCTAAAAATCACCAGCTTTTATTTGTCTAAGCTGAAAAAAAAATAATGCACAGGGAAGTTTTTTTTTTAATTTTCATTTGTAATTATTTGGATCTTTAAGTCGAGAAAAGGTGTTTTAGGTTCAGCCAATGTCAGACAAATTATCCTGATGAGGTCATTTTAGATAAGTCACGTCACTCACTATTTTTTATCTTCCTCAAGCTGGCTAAAAAAAAATTTAAGCATGGTTGGGTGGATGTTGAGATCTGACTTCAGAGCCAAACTATTACTTTTGAAATGACAATATTTTCAAAAAAAACATATTTATATATTTAAAGAATACTTTTTCTCTGATATTTGATTTCTAGGTTGGTCATGTAGAAGGATGGACAAGAGGGAAAAAAAAACATTTTTAAGAATGCATTCTACTCGCCAGGATATAAAAGAAACAATTCCACCATTTTGCTTTAGTGGGCTTTTATTTCTTTTTGGAGAAGATAAACATATGGAAACACATGTCGAATCCCCATTTCGAGCGTCTGGATTTAGTGGTACTGCCTTCCCAGGGCGGACACGACCACGGACAAGAACTTCTGCCAGGCGGCCTGAATGTCAGGGTTGAAGTTGTTTCCCATTTTGGCGGCAATGACGATGGTCAAGCAGTCAGCCAGCAACTACACGGACGGCACAAATAAAACAACACGATTGAGTTTACCGATTTTTGCCAACCTCTTCAAAATCGATGCTATTATTTACCTTGAAGTTGTCGGGATCCACGTGGAGCTTCTCGGAGTGCAGCACGCTCAGCTCGGCGTAGGTTTCCTTGATGCTGTCCATGTTCTTCAGAGCCCGGTCCAGACCGTGCAGGATCTTGGTGCCGTGAGCTGCGATCTGGGGGTTGTTCTTGATGGCCTCGGCGTTGTAGAGGTTGCCGAAGGCGCCGAAGTACCTCTGGGTCCAGGGGTAAACGATCAAGCACCTGCAAGAGCGACAAAAGCGTGATGAGGTTCAGAAGGATTGGAGTTTGCACGCATCGACAATCAAGTCCTGGTCCTACCTGGTCAGAGCCTTGGGGCCGTCATCCTCGTAGATCAGGCCGCCCATGATGCTGCTGATGGCAGCACGCTCTTGGTCAGTCCACACAACCATGTTGCCGCTTGTTTGTTTGCTTCAGGCTTGAAGAGAAAAAGCTGAATAGAGTTTGAGAGTGACGAGGTGGTCTATTTAAACGTCTCCAGGGCCTCCCCACCCTTGAGGAGAAGCCGCTATGATAGGCTGGAGATGGAGAGCGTCAGATAGACCGTGGAGACTTCTAGAACTTTCTCCATGCTTCCACACAGCCTTTTTTTATATACATATAATGCATATCTATTAGTGCTGTCAAAAGATGAATTTTTTTTAACTAATTAATTGCAATTGATTTTTTTCTATTATTTTTGTGAAGCTTTTAACAGGTATTTACTTGAAAAATATCTTGGAATTAATGTAAAAACACCAAGTGTATTTTAAATCAAAGACTGTTCTAATAGCGTTCTTGAATTTCCTTGAATAAAATCAAAATGGAGTCATCTTTATGGGAATTTTTCTTCAAAATTTCCACAGTCCATTTAGTTGTAAGCACCACACTCCAGCAGTGTTGGTTTGCCAGGCCCAGTGGTAACTCAGGCTTGGTGTTGATGATGTGCTAAACATGTACTGCTAATATGGTACAGTGTTTGAATTTGGCTTTGCAAGATATGCAAATTCATTTTTGAACTAAATAGAATTGAGTTAACTGAGTTAAAATATTTAATCGCGTACAAAAAAAATAATTTTGAGTTCACGCTATAATTTTGACAGCCCTAATATATATATATATATATATATATATATATATATATATATATATATATTAAAGTCAATTAAATGAAATCAAAATTAGTCCACCATAAACTGACTGGAAGGAAGTCGTGTGTGTGTGTTTATAAACTGTATGTGTGGATTTCAGTACTAATTTATTATGCCGCCATTAGCGTATTAGTCTCAAATTCCATCCGGCATCATCTCATGCCGTAATGTGCACTGTGCACTAAAAATCTTCATCATTTTTAATTCACAGGAATTAATTAGTAACTTTCATACTAATTGCAACATGTTCGTCTGTTCAGGAATGCAAGTAAATAACTCTAATACATGAGACGCACAAATCAAGAAATAATAACGTGCTTTAGGTTGTGCGGGTGGAAACAGTTGAAATAAAAACATTGTTTCAAACATTCAAGCTTTTCTATTCTGTTCTTTATATGACTGCAACAGTCGACAATGTTTATCATCTCTTGACGATTTCAAATAATAGTTTTCAACAAATCTGATTATTTTAATGAATATATATATATATATATATATATATATATACATATATATATAATTATTTAATTAATTAACTAAAAATATTCAAATACATCTTTAGGCTTTTCATGTTTGAGTTATCTCAAGAAACCACACTGGTGTTATCTTCAGGAGCGCCCCCCTCCGCCCACGAATCCACTGCCAAAATTCACACATGTTTTTGTTTCAAAGATACCACAAGGTTGTGAGCAGGTTCGTTTTTTTTTTTTTTCTTTGGAAATTGTGGTTTGACGGCAACAAAGTGGACAGAAACAGCACACAAGAGACATTTGAAGAAAAATGACATATATGGCCATATTTTAATTGATGTGGTAACTGCGTGCGAGTAATAAAAATGCTTTGCAGATTGTGAAAGGCTGCATGATTAGACCGCCACATTTATTTAAGGTCGCTAAAACCATATGTGTCAACAAATAATCGATACGGAAGCAGTTGAAAATTTGCATTGTCAGTAGTGGTGTGACAATTATACATTGTTAAAATTATATATATATATATATATATGTATATGTATATACATACATTATTATATTATTGCATCTTTATTTTGACCCACCCATGTTTCCTGTACGAAGTGAACAAATGTAGAAGTGACCATATCACAATGTTCTTTTCATTTTATGAATTATAGTATAGAGGCTACACAAAAAGACGCAAACAAAAAAAAAAATGAATGGAAAAATAGGTAGGCCAGACCGGAATAAAAAAAAAAAAATAAAGTTTTATTTACTGATGAGTCAAACATTTCATTTGACCAAAATAATAGATAAGTTGCATTTTAGAGAAAAAAAAAAAGGATCTCAGCAAAATGCTGACAAGTCTCCAGAGACATTTTTTGTGCCAATTAAAATAAAAAATGCAAAAAGCAAAGTTAGGTGCTTATCTTCTGTTGCTGACATCAACGGGCTCAGAAGAGGGTGTCTTCCGCTTGCAAGATATGGGCGGGTCTTGATTTGGCTTCGTTTTAATATTAACACAGCTTCGCTTATTGCACTAAGCACCTGTAACATTTCCTAGCAACACAAATTCTCATCTGGCTACCTAACTACAAAAACAGATATGTAGGAACCGTATTTCTTATGTTATATTTTCGATAAGCCCTTTTAAATGCTAGCATGTCATGTGCACATCTGGGTCTCCACTACTTCCCAGAATTCCCATTTCCAAACGCTGTATCCATCCCAGTTTAGTTCTGAAGTCAGTGAGACAGATATTCAAGCACAGCTAGATTTAAATACAAAAGGTTTAATTAGCAACAGCATGTCAAAACATCTCGGATATTTTATTTACAATCCTGGAACATTCTATCAATCTTGATTGCACACTTCTGGAACACGTTCCAACACACAAGTCTTTAGATTCAGCATTGTGGAATCGTGCCACGTCAATGAGGGCAATGTTTGTTTTCCTGGCCGGAAGGAGGATCTGCCAGGTCTTTGAATCCCAAATTTTCAAGTGGTTCCTTAGTCATGAGTTGACTGCGATGCGAGAAGAAAGCAAATAGAAAGTCAACGTTTAATTTATTTCAATGAGTAAAGTAAAGTAAAAATGAACATTAAAACTCACTGTTCCATACGGCATTCTAGGTAAGCTTTGGACTGGAGTCGGCACTTGGAATTGTCGAAGCTGCTGTCTCGCAAACATTTCATGAATGTCTCCTTGAAGGCTTTGCATTCTCCTGTAATCCAAATAAGAAGCAATAACTATGATATTTAAACACACGACCTACTATTGCTGGCATCACACGATTAGTGTCGAGTCGCGAAAATAAACATTATAGGAGAAAGACAACATTAAATCTCGTTAAACGACGTGCAACGCACCAAAGTGATCCAATGGGAACGACCCTTTGTCAGGAGGTCGAGGTTTAAAACTCTTCGACCCGAAATTCATCGCGGTCGACATGTTTTGTTTTTAAAAGACGACGGGAGGAATGGTCGCAGCTGTGACGTGTTGCGCAAGATTATGACGTCACAACAGACACTCGCAGGCATTTTAGTCGAGACTAGCAAAACCGATGACCGGCCATAAACTCTGGGTTACATTTGTTGAGAAAAAGACTCGTATTTTATTTTAGTACATTACCCTAAACATGACGGTGTAGTCTTAAAAGAAAGTAGAGCTATTTAACTGCTATTTAACACCCGCTCCTTACGGTAACAAAACTAGACTGGACAAACAAACGAACAACAACTCCAAAAAAAATCCAAATTCAGTTTTTTTTTTATTTTTTAAGCAAACTTCAAGATCATATTTTGATTTGGTACAGATGCAATTTTTGTGAGTGAGACAGAGACAGCGAGCAAGCGAGAGAGAGAGAGAGAGAGAGAGAGAGAGACAGAGAGAGAGAGAGAGAGAGAGAGAGAGAGATAGAGAGAGAGAGAGAGAGAGAAAATCTGAACCACAGGCAGGTGATGCTCTGCTGTTTGCCTCCAGTCGGCGAATGTGATTGTGTCGAGTTCGAGAACGCTTACCATGGAACCGGAGGGGAACAACCGGCTCCTGCAAGACGTGCTAGCCAGACCGGACAACGAGACGTGTGCGGACTGCGGAAACCCAGGTAAGCCAAGTCGTTCTTAACCACGATGCACCTTTTGACACAATGTACTCACTGTCAGATTTTTTTTGATGGTTGTGCATATTAGTGAAAAAGAGCCATCTCAATTAAAGGACGGGGAGCAGCTAATAAGAGATTCTGGACTTAGTCATACGTATTAAAGGTATAATCAGTGCGTGTGTGTTGTCACAGTGGGTCAGTGTGTGCAGACCAGACATGAACTGTCCTCTCATGAACCTGCTTTGTTCCTGCTAGAGTGTGTGTGTGTGTGTGTCCATATGAGATGAATGCTGGCATCATGTTGTAGCGTGCAAACATTAGTCTAATTCATTTTGCGTGAGAGATGGAACAATACGGAAAGGTCCTGAGTTTATGTTACTACAGTGGTTATTTAATCATAATTTGCAGATTGGAACGCTAAACCGACGGCGTTGCTTAAATCATAATTACAGCAAATGTTGGTGTGGGAAAAAAAAGTACTCAGGCCGTAAATGTAAATCGAATGAGCAACGTATTTCTTGAGTGGCCTCAGCGTGCTACTTTTGTGACCTCAAAATGTCATAATTCCAATTTATGTTTGTACAAAAATGACTAAGGTCGTAAATATTAACGCATCAAATTAAGAACAGTAAGCAAACACCTGAGCATCTTTTTGCGGCGCATTCTGACATATTCTTACGCCGCTCCACAAGCAAGCTCATTGCTCCCAATTTATGCGTTTCTTTAACCCACCAAATATTCGTTGTCTCCTGTACCTCCGCCACTGTTCTCCCTTAAGTGGTACGAAGCCAAAGCGGCCACAAATGTTCCAGGATGGGCCGAATGCCCGGCCGGCACTTGGAGGCGAGCCCGCCCGAGATGCTTGCTATGGTTCCTCTGAGGACTGGCTGGATCAGAGCAAATCTGGAGCCAGACTCACTCTCGTTGATTTGGATGCAAAATCTGTGGAAACTCAAAATAGGGGAGCTTTGTAGAACCAGCCCTGGGGTGTAAAATTCACAAAATCCATCCTTATTTTTCCCCGTGCTCTAACTTGAATTTAGCGTTTATATGTGACAGAAGCCGGGATAGGCTCCAACTCGGCGCCGACTCTAACGAGGACAAGCAGTAAACATATTTGAAGGATGGATTCATAAAGACGAGTTTTCAACCTGTATCGGCAGCTTGCAGACGGATGAGTGACATCAAATGTATAACAGAGCGTTACCCTGGTAACCGCTGCTCTGAATGTCTGTGTGCAGCCAGGTGTTGCGCAAGATGTAGTTGATATGTTATTTACACGTTCGTGTTTTGCATTCTGGGAAGGCGGCGGTGGGGGGTGGTTGGCGCTAAGTCACAGGAGACAAGGCATCACATTGATATCAGGTTCATTTGCATAGCGTCTTTATGCGATGCTTGAGGATCCGTCTAGACCAGGGGTGGGCAAACGACGGCCCGGGGGTCATATGCGGCCCGTTAAATGTTTTGATACGGCCCGCTGAACTTGAAAAAAATTAAATGAATAAACCTTGTTTATGTTTTATTTTCTAAGTACTGTGGGTTTTTTTTGTTGTAATGCTTTTGTTCACTTTCATTTAAAATTAAATGTTATTTATGTTATTATTTTTTTTCTCCAATAAGGTGAGGTTACCGAAACACTACATCCATCTGCTCCTGGTCCGGCCCCTCTGTCAAATTTTAGAACCCATTGTGGCCCGCCAATCAAAAAGTTTGCCCACTCTTGATCTCGACTAGCTAACAAATCAACGACAGGCCCTGGAAGTATTTTGTTTACATTCCGCTGTGCCCGTCAAGTTCAAACCAAAACTGAAATCGGCCCATTTTTGCCAATTTTAAAAGAGCTGGCTTATGAATTGATCGGGCCCTACCAATAACAGCGTAAAAAGTTTTCTTCTAGTCCACAGGTGTCAAACTCAAGGCTCGGGGGCCAGATGTGGCCCACAACAGCATTTTATGTGGCCCGCGAAGGCAAATTATGAGCGTCGACTTCATGTTTCTGGCAAATTTTCTTCACTTTTAACAACACTGATATATAAGATATTGGAATACCTTTCTTAGACAAACAGACGATTTCTTTGAATACTTTATGGTTGTCTCTCACCATGCGTCTATAATAGTGTAAAGGCATCATATTTAATACTGCTCTTGCATGTGATCTTATTTGTGGCACTCGAGTTAATATCTGCATTCTCAAGTGCAGCGTGTCTTAACGTCTGGCGCTCTGCTTCACGACGCATTACATCCCTCATAAGCTTTGTTGACGTGGGCAGAATCAAAGAAGCTCTAAGTGTACCTTTGCTCAACACCCACAGGCGCTTCTGCTGCTGTGTCGCGTTGGCCTCCGAAAAAAATTTCGCTCACTGCTCGTGAGGCTCAGAAAGTCTCATATCGGGGGAAATCGCTTTTTTGACACAATGAATTCAAAATAAATGATGCTGAAATTCTAATGACGCATGAAAGGCGAACGTACGAGATGAAGCTGTGATCTGGGGATGAAACTGCCGTCGTCTACTTCTGTTCATCTAATTTCAGAAGATCTGTTGCCTGTTTGCAAGCTGAACAGGATTTCCTGAAAATTACATTTTGCTATGCTCCCGTGCTTTTTTTGAACAGACGCATTGTTAAATTTGTGCTTTAAAATGGATCTGTACTCTGAAATCTTACAGTAACTCATCCATTCCTCTTCTTCTCCCATTTTCATTTCTCCTCTTCTCCGGAAAACTTACTGGCCTTCAATCTCCCTGCTTGTTTACTTGCTGCAAACCTTTCATTTTCATTTCCCTTCCCCTCCTTTTGTCTTCTGCCTGCAGAGCCAGACTGGGCATCACTGACACTGGGTGTGTTTGTTTGCCAGGCCTGCTCGCTCCTTCACCGCAGCATCCCGCACATCAGCAGGGTCAAGTCGATTCAGGACACGTGGGAAGCGAGTGATGTGGAGGTGAGGCGCTCATAGCCAACGTAAAGGACAGCTGGTAGACGTGCGAGCTTGCACGCGTTATCCACATCGAAAGTAGGCAAAAAGTCAATTTTGCACAATGTGTCTCCTTTCAAATCTGCACATTTTGGGAAGTGTGAGCAAGCGGGAAAGACCTTGGGGAGTGCTTTGTGTTAATATTGTGAGTCATTCAGCGAAGGTTAAGATGTGGGATAGCAATAAACGGGAGGTGGAGGGAGGGCTAAAGTTAAAAGCAGAATGGCTAGAATAATATAGTGATGTTGTCAAGGAGGTTTTGGATCCAGAGAATATTTATTGTTGCCACACGGGTTTAATTGCTATTTTCTTTATTTGAGTCAAATCAATATAAGAAAAAAAAAAAAGAATGCCCTTTAAAACTGTCAATCGTTTTGACTTCAAATCAACCTGAATTTTCAAAAATAAGTCCCTGATGACTAATCATGAAGCAGAAACATTTTTTGAGCCACCTACTCAGGGGGGAAAGGGAAAAATGATATGGGGTGTGTATTTAATACTAGCTCACATTCAACAGTCATTGCCATGAATTATTTAGTAGGATTCCTCAGAAAAGAAATATTGTATGCATAGATTTGTCTACCTTTTGGACATTAGATTTTTGTTGTTGTTGTGCTTTTCAAATTTGACTCAAAATGATCTTGTTGGAGGATGGTGGCGCTCGTGTGTATTCCGTTTTCCTGCCACATTCCGAAACGCGCTTCTTTTGTGACTGGCAACCAGTCCGGGGCGTGCGCCCTAATGAAGTCAAGCCGTACAGAAAATTAATGGCTCGATGACGCAATGAGATTAATTTGCTGGAAGAGTACAAAATACGTATGTTAATTATGCTTTCTCTACCACTACTTTGTTTTGTGTCTTTCAGCTGATGGCAGATTTGGGAAACAATGTAGCAAAAGCCAAATATGAGCAGAATGTTCCCGCTTTCTACTATAGACCAACACATACTGACTGCAAGTAAGTAACAAAATAGTCAAATGAATGAAGGCAGAGAAGCTCTGGCATTCCATAGACTCTATGAATACGGTAAATGACGTCCTTATATGAATGTTATACAGGAATGTGTGTAAAAATCATGTGTGATGTTTTTTAAAAAAAAAATGAAAGAGTTAGGTCAAATAAGGAATGTCTTTATTTATTTTTGTCTTAGAATAGTCCCGACTTGCTCAATAACCACTAAAATGAGGATGCTGACATTATTTCTTACTTGAGGACTACATGCGGAACTTCCTCTTATATGTCACAAAAGGTCACATGCTTTTCGGTGAGCCTTTGCTATTGCAAAAAATCTATGGATAATTGACGCCCTCCAAAAGGTGAAGGAAGTGCTTTACCCTGTTTAGCCGAAAGTGTTTTTTTTTTTTTTTTATGATTTAGCTCTTTGTCATTACATCATCACTACAACGCTACATTAATCCTCATTTGATTCTGCCATTCTCTCTCATGAAGTTGCCCTTTAGCGCACATTACCAGAACTACTTTTACTTTGCCTCTCGGTCACTTCACTCTGATTGGTTGACATCTCTTACCACAAGAGCTGTCATTGTGTTTCCAGGATGTTAAGAGAGCAATGGATCCGTGCCAAGTACGAAAGGAATGAATTTGAGTTCATAGAGAAGCAAGAACCTTACATTGCAGGTATGGAAAAAAAAATCACTTTGGCTTTTTTTTTTTTTTTTGAGATATGACACGTTGATTTATTGCAGGATGAAATACACATCTAGTCATATTTCCTCAGATAATATTCAAAGTTTTTATTTTCTCATCTCCAGAGAGTATCACATATCTATTATAGATAAATCTATGACAAAGTCATTACATTTGCCCAGATTCTATTTCACGATAATATGAACTCGTTTACTGCCATTGACGACTAAATACGTCAAAAATGCTTTTTTTTTTTTTTTTACTTGACTGGTAGTGAATGAGTTAAATAATATAAACATATTTTCGGTGACTACTGCATCAAGTTGGTATCAGATGTCACAGTAAAAGTTATAACAATCTCCCGGTGGCATCACCTGTTATTGCCCGGGAAAAGGAAAATGTTTATTTGAAGTTTAGCTTTACAGTTCCCACATATAGCTATAAACATGTCTACTGCAACACATGTTAGCAAATATCGTGTGTGCGTGAGGAGCATGTAATGCATGCATCTGCTTTCTCATTGGCCTGTAGTGACCTCATCTATCCTTTGTTACAGTTGAAAACCATCTACAAGCACACACACACACGCACACACATTATATGCAGAGTGCGTCAAGTTGCATCTGTCCGCCTTTGCGTGTGCGTGTGTCTTTCAAGATTGATTGAGATAGCCTATTGGCAGTAACCCGGCCTCGGCGGTTGGCCAATATCAGCATTGATTGTAAACGCAGAGGAGCAAAGTAGACGAAGAGTGGAGCGGGAAGGAGTCGTGGGTGGGGACAACGAGGGCAATTGATTGAAGAGGCAATGCCAGCCGAGGCGAATGTTTCATGTCAGAAAGTCGCAGACACAAAGGCTCATCGCGGGCACGTGCCGCGTGCACTGTAGACCACCCACCCACAAGAGCATGCACGCACAGCAAAATGGGTGCTTAGGACAAGAAGACAAAAGCAAGGGAAAGAAGGAAATGGAAATGGGAGCAGCAGGGCGGGAGAACAGAAGACATGCAATTACCATGCTGTCATTTATCGTACATGCCTGGATTTTGATGCAAAAAAAGCGAATGCCGATAAAGCTACTCAATATTTGATCCTCAAATGTCAGATGTCCCATTAACCGAATTTGCAGACGATTCATAATGGACGCTAATGGCTTTGCTTGAAGTGATAAACCCACTGCGGGTAATCAAACCGAAGTTTCTCTGTCCTTAAGTGATGCTTTATGATGCATATTTCCATTTCATCATAATGACGCTGATATCTCTCTTTGTTCTTTAATACGCAATTATTCGTATCACAATAGTATAAAGAGACATGTTTAATTAAAAGCGTGTTGTGCTGAGTCACAAAAGAGTAAATTCTTTTTGTTGCAGAGGCGTCCTCCAATTCATGACAGAGAAATAGACGAGAAAGCATTTCCAGACGGAAATAGAAGATTATCACAAGAAATGGAGACAACATAATCTGAGCCTTTGGCCAAAATAGAGTAAAGCGGAAGCTTGCGTGCTTAAAATAGAACAGAATATTAATAACAGGGAAATGATCTGGCAGAGAGACAATCTGCGTCTTGCACCTCCTTTTCAAATTCTGCCCTTCTCGCTCGGGGACAAGATGTCACTGTTCTCCTAGCCCCGCGTTACTCCAACACTTTCCTTTTTTCTTCTCCGCTCAGGATACCGCGAGGGGTTTCTATGGAAACGAGGACGAGACAACGGTCAGTTCCTCAGCCGAAAGTTCATCCTGTCCGAGAGGGAGGGGGCGCTCAAATACTTCAACAAGCAGGATGTGAGTAATGTTTGACTTTTTAATTCTAAGGACACGCGTGCTTCATTGTCAGGAGTGTCAAAAGTGATGACGCTGTTTTTTTTTGTTTTTTTTGTGTCGATTAATTGCAAGGCCAGGGATCCCAAGGCGGTTATGAAAATCGAAACCCTCAATGCCACCTTCCAACCGGCCAAGATTGGCAATCCATGCGGCCTGCAGATCACCTACCTGAAAGACAACAGCACAAGGAACATTTTTGTCTACCACAGCGACGCGAAGGTTTGTGAAATGACTAAAACTTAAAATTGAAAAACATAATTGCGTTCACAAAATGAATACAAAAATGCTTATCTTATGTTCATGTGATTAAAACTAAACAGAATTACAGCGAAAATGTATTAACACCATACATCAGGTGTGGGCAAACTACGGCCCGGGGGCTACATGCGGCCCATTCAACGTTTTAATTCGGCCCGCCAAACTTGAAAAAAATGAAATGAATTAACCTTGTTAATGTTTTATTTTCTAAATAATGTGATTTTTCAAAGATATATATATTGTTGTAATGCTTTTGTTCATTTTCATTTAAAATTAAATGTATTTTTTTTTTCTCCGATGAGGTGAGGTTACCAAAACACTCCATCTATCTGCTCCTGGTCCGGCCCCTCTGTCAAATTTTAGAACCCATTGTGGCCCGCCAATCAAAAAGTTTGCCCAGCCCTGCCATACACGAACATATATCAGGATTCATTTTAATTGTATTTGTTCCAGATAAAAGTAGATTTTTTTTTATTTATTTAATTTTATTCCGCACTAGCTGGCACTGGCACTGAAACTCCATATATATTTATTTAAAAAAAAATAATGCTAAAACCAATACAAACTAAACAAAAACTAAGTGTTTTTGGAAAAAAATACTAAAATATAACAGTCTTGCTCTCAAAACTAATTAAACCTAAATAAATAAAAAAAAAATCAAAATTAAATAAAAACTACCTTTATTGAAAAATGTAAAACTATTGCAACCCTTATGTCATCACAAACATACACATAATAATTGACACACAAATTATGGATTTGAAAATGAATATTAACAACGACACGCATTTAACACAGCAGCTCACAGATGAGAGTACACCACTCATATTTATTACACTATTTTACACACTGAGTCACATTTTTCACACAAGTGTCTTATCCACAATTTTAATGTCATTCTTTCATAAACACCTCAAATGGAGCGTAAAAAAAATTAAAATCTCGATTGGAGCAAAGGTGGAGGCAGACGTTTGTCTGTTTTTGAGCACTGTTCCCTCTGCTGGCCAAGTAGCGGCACATCCAGTTCATTGGGTTCATTCCGCCTCCTTTGTGAGGTATCGATCCCACCATGCAGCATCCTCATAACCAAAGTGCACTTGACGACGCGATGCAAATGATTTCAAAAGCCTTCCCAAGAACGTTTCAATGCAAGCTTTTGTTATCGTTGTTCTTTTTACCAGGAAATAGTCGACTGGTTCAATGCAATCAGAGCGGCCAGGTTTCACTACCTACAAGTGGCCTTCCCCGGAGCGAGTAATGAAGAGGTGAGGATGCATGACTTCATTGGATAAATCGCATTCCTGGAACTCATGCGTTTTGCAGCTATTTTTTTTTTTTTTTTTTTTTTACACTTAAATCATTTTCTCTCTAAGCTAGATGGTCCAGGAACTGGCATTTGAATTATTCATAAATCCTCAGCACTGAAAATTGCATATTAATCTCAAAATGTTCTTTATTTAAGTGGAAAATGTGGGCACGCAGCTAGAAAAGCCATGTTTAATATTTAATTCATGCTTCTTTTTCACTTTAGTTTTGTTGCTTTCCAGCTGGTGCCAAAATTGACCCGAAACTTCATGAAGGAAGGCTTCATGGAGAAAACGGGTCCAAAGGTTTGTGTTGGCGCTGATTCACGGATATAATGCCACGAGGGATTGTCCGCTGTGCTGCGGGAAATTATTCAACTGCATTCATCGAAGTTTTTTAAACTCCAAATATTATTATGTTTTTTTTTGGGTTTTTTTCGTGCAAGCAACATTTTTGATGTTTACTTTTGCTGGCCGCAGCACACCGAGGGCTTCAAGAAGAGGTGGTTCACGATGGACGATAGACGACTGATGTATTTTAAAGACCCCTTGGTATATAATACAACACACAACCTCTCTTTTATTTTTTTTCCATTTATTTATTTATTTTTTTATACTGTGCTCACGTGCTCTCTCTCCCAGGACGCCTACGCCCGCGGCGAAGTGTTCATCGGCAGTAAGGAGAACAGTTACACCGTTCTGCCTGGCCTGCCCTCAACCATTCAGGGCTATCACTGGAATCACGGCATCACCATCGTCACGCCGGACAGGAAGTTCCTGTTTGCCTGCGAGACGGAGGCCGAGCAACGAGACTGGATCGCGGCATTTCAGAGAGTCATCAATCGACCGATGAGGCCGCAGGAATACGCAGGTACACAGACGTTATTCTCGAGAGGAGGGAAATATTTTTTAGACCAACCTATTTGAGGCTTTCGGGAGACATTTTTTAGGGGGGAAATTTGAAGTGCGTAGGCCCAAAAAAAAAAAAAACAACCCTAACTGAGCATTCTTACCTTTTGGCTTTGACATGATAGCAGGGGCCTCGCACCTTTTGGGGGTTGTGGGTGTTTTCGCTTGATAGCGCCTCTCCCATGATAATGTTTGAGTCAGTTTAGCTCGGCTGACATTAGAAATTTGTCTCTGGCTTTTTGCGCAGCCAAGATGGACATGTTATGGGTTGTGAAACTCAATGTTTAATATATAATATAATATAATATTTACTTTGTTGTTATGTTGAATACTGAGTTAATCACGTTATTTGTATTTTGTGTCATTTAAACTTTTTTTTTTTTTGCAGTGGAGGCTCATTTTAAACACAAACCATGAGGCCTTAAAAAATAAAAAAGTGAAACCGGAGTTGGCCTCGGTCTCATTCGGCTCGGAAGCAGCGTGACTGTGGACTGTGGACTAAGGGAAGGTTGTGGGCGTTTCTACGAATTTGTAGACCACCATGAGGAATAACACTAGACAGGTTGATATCATTGCTACGTGGAAAATACATGTGGGACTCAAAGCTCCTGAAGTTGATGTGAGGACAAAGATGGCACTTTTGCAGCAACCTGTATGAGACATGTCGTGCCTCCCTTGGAATTTTGTCTCGTGAATGGTTTAACTCTAATATTATGAAGTGATAATTGCACTGGCTGAGAAATCTCGCGTTGTTAATTTATTGACTGAGGGTGTGTGCGTGTATGTGGGTACATTTGAACCACTGACATTGAAACATTGTTCAATTAATATCTGCAAAGTACTGTTGACCACCATTATGCATTTAAAGACACATAAACTCTCAGTGATCAGTCGCTTTTAAATTAGCCACGGGAAAGTTGCTTTTGCAGTATATGACAGCTGTTGCCTTCGTTTGTTCTCTTGAACTTTAACCCATTGTGAAACTGTTACCGCTGCTTTCAAGGATTGTATTGTGATGGGACTGTGTTTTATTTATTTATTTGCATTTTTTTTTTTAAACCACGATGATCATTTAATCACAGTAATTGTTTGTTTTATTATAAAAACCTACATATGAACCTTTAATGTGTTTGTTGTCTGTGTACACTCCGGCATTTTGAAATATTTTTTAATTTCAGTGTAATCTTTGTGACTGCGCTACTGATGTTTTCGTTGAACTTTAAAATGTAACTTGGATTTTTTTTCTAACACGTTTGAGAATATTGATGAAAAACACAGCTATTTATAGTTATAATTTGACTAAGAAGTGTAGAATGGCATCATTGCCAATAAAAACCTTTATTGTTGTCTTTTTAATCAGATTTCAGCCTTGATTGAAACTATTTTACAGTTTCTTTCAACTAATCAGATTTGAAATTTACCTAACGTCTGTTGATGTGAAGCAGTGACAGCATTTTCTATTTTCTGATTGGTTGAGTGAAAAGTGTTACAGAAACTTCAAATAATTAAAAAAAATGCATCAATTTGCACACACTAATACAGTTAATAATCACCATAGTATGATGTATTTTTTAAATATATTTAAAAACATTTATTAACGCCACCTATCTACTCAAAAGTCACGTACAGTTGTTTCGAAATAATTATTGTAATATTTACTTATTCATTAAAACTAAAAAAAAAAGTCAAACGCAATATTAGGTCAGAAAATTGTGCGTTAAGTAATTTTAATACATGTATTTTTTTTTATTACAATCACATTAATTTCCGCATGTGTTTGATCACGTGACCGATGACGTAGTAGGCAACATGGCGACCTCCACTGAAAACAATGGCTCGTCAGTGAGGAAACGACACCTCAAGGGTGCTTTAACAGCAGACGCAAAGTTTAGCGAAGGAAATGGCAGAAATGATGCGGCGAACTCGGTCGAAGGTACCAAGAAAGGAAAGAAGTTCCAGTCGTTACAAACGGGCACTTTCTGGCTCACTCGCATTGTGCTGCTGCGCTCCGTTGCCTTTATTTACTGTGAGTATGCCGTCTTTAATTTAAATATAATGAGCAATTTGTTTTGTTTGGTTTTTCTCAAGAAACTCAAATTATAACATTTGACGACACTTTGTACGTATTTTGTCAAGCATAGCGAAGTTGAACTGGATTTAATTATGATCGCTTAAATATTTTATACTAAGAAATTCTAATACCTCGGGTCAAAAGTTTCCAGTATGTTAATGTTTAAATAGAAATCATGTATTTTTGACAGTATTCAGCGTGAATGAATCCTTGATTGCCTTACAATCGGCTCCTTTCTTATTACACGTATGCCAATGTCAAATTTATTTTATTGACAGATATACTCAAATTAATTAGTTGAACTCAATCTAGTTGTACTCAACAACACCACAAAAATACTTTTGGCCTATCACCAATTTAAAATGTTTCACTCATGCGTAAGAGATTGTTCATTATGACTTTTTTTTTTCTAGTTGTGGCGTTCAGTGTCGCTTACAACCAGAATAAACAGCTGATCGGCGAAAATGGCCTGATGCCCTGCAAGAGTTACCTCAATAGTGTCAAGCGCTACGTTGGAGGAAAGATCGGCATGGCCGCTCTGGCCTACACACCCTCCATCCTGTGGTTCTTGGACTGGAGCATTATGGACGCAAACCTAGATGGCATCGCTTTGTTGGGGATGGCCCTCTCTGGTTTTGTTCTGGTGACGGGAATGGCCAATATGTTGATCATGGTGTCCTTGTGGGTGCTCTACCACTCCTTGGTCAATGTGGGACAGCTTTGGTACGTTTTGGATTCGCTCAAATTGTGCAAGAATGACTTATGTTGAAAATTGACTGCTTGTAGACAAATGATTGTCTCTTTGATGTCCATGCCCATCCACAAAATATTAAATTAAGCAAGAAAGAAAATATTTCATGAGCTACATAGTAATTTTGCTATGTTGTGTCACTAGAAAGTGAGAATTGTTTTGAATTGTGGGGGGAAGAAAATTAATTTAAAAGATCGTCTTCATTGATTTACTTGTATCAACATTTTAACAATGTTTTTTTTTTTTTTTTTTTTATTCCTTTGCAGGTACTCCTTTGGTAAGTTTACTTGATGGTTGCATGTCCAAGCACCCACCCGAGTGTCCAACAATCAAAGATCAAACCATGCTGTTTGTTTTTTTTTTTAATTTATTGAAGAATCATTTTTTTAAAAATGGCTTTCTTTGAGACAGCATAATATTACTACATAAATATTTTTAGATGTGGTGTATTAATTTGTTATAACTTTAGGGGTTGAAATGCTTATTTTTTTCACTTGTTTTTTTTTTTTTTGGAAGAGCTGTAAATAGCTATACTTGTCGGAATATGCAAAACACAATGATATTAATTAATTAATTAATTTATTTATTTATTTATTTTACTATAATTGCTATAATTAACCTTTAATTATTTCCATTATCGATTAGTAGCTCCTAGCAAAGATTCTTATGTTTCTCCAGGCTGGGAGAGTCAGCTGCTGGAAACGGGATTCCTGGCCATTTTCCTGTGTCCCGTGTGGACTCTGTCCCAAGTCCCCCGCCGCTGCCCCCCCTCCCTCATCTGCATCTGGACTTTCAGATGGCTAATTGTCCGCATCATGCTTGGAGCTGTGAGTCAAACTATCCTCCCTGCTTCTTCTTTGGTCACTCTATATATACAATACGACTGTTAATATGCATTCATGTACATTTCTACAAATTTCATAGGATTTGATATGAAGAAGATCTGACGTGTGTGTTTCTATTTCAGGGCCTGATTAAAATCCGAGGGGATAAATGTTGGCGAGACCTCACCTGCATGGATTATCACTATGAGGTAATTAGATTTTTTTAAGGATAAAGGATGGGCCGCCCTAATATATTTCTGTTGCGAAATATCCTTGTCATTTCAGACCCAGCCTGTTCCCAACCCGGTGTCTTACTACATGCATCGCTCCCCTTGGTGGTTCCATCGCTTCGAGACTATGTCCAACCACTTTATCGAGCTCATCGTCCCCTTCTTCACTTTCCTGGGCAGGCGAATGTGCATCGTCAATGGCGCACTCCAGGTCCTCTTTCAGGTAGATTATTTTAGACGGTAATTAAGAGTTAGAGCTTACAAATGTTTCGGTAAACTCACAGATGCATTGCGAAGACAAAAATAATTCAAATGAATCCAATTGTTGATCATTCCACGTCTGTGCTGTGTCTCAGATAGTTCTGATAGTGAGTGGGAACCTCAGTTTCCTCAACTGGTTGACCATTGTACCCAGTCTGGCCTGTTTTGATGACGCGTCACTGGGCTTCTTGTTTCGCTCTGGTAGCGGTGCCAAGAAAACAGTTTTGAAGATTCAAGATGAGGATAAAAGCGGACGAACTCCCGAAGCCACTAAAGGTAATCGCGCTGCTGTCATTAATGTTGTCGTTTTTATTTTTTTCATTTGTCCAAACATTATTTGTATTAACTTTCTTTTGCTCTTGCCGCTCTTTTTTTAAATTTTTTATGCATGTATCAGGAATGCGGATTCGTCAGGTGGTCAATGTGTCTTTGGGCATTCTGATTGGCTGCCTAAGTGTTCCGGTGCTGATGAACCTGCAGAGTCCCAGACAGGTGATGAACACCTCATTTGACCCACTGCGCATCGTCAACACTTATGGGGCCTTTGGCAGGTACATTCAAGTACAATTCGTTTTAATAGTTAGGGCCATAGAGATGCCCTAAGAGATCCTTCACATGTCACACCTGTATTGATTTGCCGTCCAAATCTTTTGTTCCTCTTTCCAGTATTACCAAGGAGCGCACAGAGGTGATTTTCCAGGGCACTTTGAGTGAGGATCCCAAAGACCCGAAAGCAGTCTGGGAGGAATACCAATTCCTTTGTAAGCCAGGAGATCTTTACAGACGGCCGTGTCTCATTTCCCCGTATCATTACCGCCTGGACTGGCTCATGTGGTTCGCGGCCTTCCAGGTGAGCCGCTCAACAGCAGAACATCTCCATTTTCCAGTCATGAATGCTTCCTTATACATTCAATCCTTTATTTTGAGTATTATTGTGATAGAGTCACTAAATGGTAAATAATTCTGATTTTAAATGATCAAATAGTCCTAGGATACTTCAAAAAATTAAATAAAAAATCCCCGCGTTCCCATTTCCGCACAGACCTACGAGCAGAGTGAGTGGGTCGTTCACATAGCAGGACGCCTGTTAGCCAACGATAGCACAGTCCTCTCGCTGCTGGACCACAACCCCTTCCGGGACAAAGGCATCCCCAGGTAAGACACTTTGATAGTTTCGTAACAAATAAATGAGTATTAACTTTTTATTTATTTATTTTTTAAATCTATGTGTCAGGTGGGTTCGAGGGGAGCATTTTAGATACAAGTTCAGCCAACCAGGCAGTGCCAGTGCAGCCGAGGGCAAGTGGTGGTTAAGAAAGCGTGTCGGTGCTTACTTCCCTGCTGTGGACCTTGCAGCACTCAGGGGATACTTCCAGTCCAGGGACTGGCCTCACCCACATATACCAACACGGAAGAACTAAGGACATTGGTGACGTTGACACACAGATGACTAAAGTGGTCAAAAGAGCTTTTTTTCATCAATATTGTAAAAGAACTTTGTGTTTTTGTGTACCTGAATACATTTGGGGACCAACATATGATCGTCATCATGGTATGTGTCCTTTTTTACATTTGCTCGTGCGTTTGACCAAAATCAAATAAGCAAACAAGTCTACTTTCCATGCTTGTTTATTCACCTCAAATGATGTGATTTTAATGTCATTCGACTATACACAAGCTGTGATAAACTGCAAATTATATTGCATAAAATTGGAATAAATTACCTGTCATAAGACAAGGTGTATGAGAACTACGCTGTAGAAAGTAGTTATGCTTATTGATTTATAAAAATGTACCACCTGCGGCAGTAATTGTGCTGTTTTCATTTTATGGTGTGCATTGAAAAAAAAAGCTTCTAAAAGAGTTCCATCATTGCCAAAATCCCGTCACTTTGGCGGGAAACATTTTTCCATTAAGAATATTTATTACCATGTCAGCAAAATGCCTGTAAAGAAGGAGGAAATATATATGTCCTTTTATTTTTAATGAGACTGCTTGTGGTTGTGGGCATTTTTTCCTTATTCAAAATCCTGGTACCTCAATGTCATTTTGTTTGTTAGCATTATACATGTGCTTTATTATTAAAATTTGACAATCTAAAGATTTTTGATAATTATTCAAGTATAAAGAATTAAAACGCTTACAAAATGCAAGTAGCGGATCAACGTTTAAAAAAAAAAAACCCTTGTAGTAACTGCAGAATACCACTAGGTGGTGCTAAAGGATAGGACCTGTCTTTCCCCGGCGGTATTGTATCAAAGCATGGAACAAAATGTGCAGTGAATGATCATCTTTGTGCGTCATATTTTGACATTTTGTTCCCCCTCGTTGAGTCTTCACATTCTCTTTTCACAGGTGAGGTGGGAACTTTTTTGCCCCCCGATATATTCCACAGACATTTTGTCCCACCAGGTACGTTTGTGGCACACTACTAGAGGTATTCATTCCTGCCAGTGTAGTGCAGCTCACATAATGTATAAACTGCAAAACATTCACTCTTCTGACATCGCTTTCATAAATCAACCGTTCAATATCCTGGCTTGAGTCCTGAAGCGGTGCACGGTGCGTAACCAACCAATATTACGCGCATGGTGCAGCCTCGAGTTAATACGGTGTTGCAACTCGCAATGATGCGCTTTCAATACTAAATTAGTGCAAAGCAAGCTGCGCCTTTGAAGAGAACTTTTTATTAAATGGAGCGTGTTGTGCTGCAGAGGAACCTTAAAACGGGGAGCCAATTAGACCTAATTCCTGTTTTATTCACACACATTTATTGTGCATTAATATCCTGTATTTACACATTGGGGAGTTAATGGATTTTTTTTTTTGGGGGGGGTGGACTTTCCCTTTAAACACTTGAAGAGCGAGCATGCGTTCTGTGCTCACTCCAATAAGCAACGAGAGAGAGAGAGAGAAAGAGAGAGAGGGGGGGGAGGGAGAGAGAGGGCTGTTTACATTGAGAAGCGCATCCTTCAGTTACTTGCTCTCAATTATTAGTAATTGCTTATTATTTCTTTTAACTTTGCGTCAAGTGATTTGAAACTAAACGCGTTTGCTCTGTTTTTTTTCTTGTCACGCGCGTCAGCAGAAATGATTTAGTCGCGGGGGTGAACTTAAGCGTCCTCCTCGCGACAGGCGCCACTTCCACCACAAACCTGCAAGTGAACCACAAGGAGCACATTGCAATCTTCGCTTCTTATTTGCTTATTTCTTAACCCCCCCCCCCCAACCCCCTCAACACATGCTCTTAGCGCCGATTGTCACCAGAGCCATGTCCAGGAAGAAGACGTTAAAGGGCAAAGGAGCCCCCAAGAGTCCCAAAGGGTCGCCAAGCGGCGCAGGCAGGACCGGGAAAGGTTTGGCGGCAGGTGCCTCGCCGACTTGCGGACTGGTTTACCCCAGCAGACCGTCCATCAGCAGCAGTGGCGAGTTCTATGATATCGCCTTCAAGGTGAGCCACACCTGAACGCAACTGCATGTAATTGTTGGCCTGTTTATCGTCGCATGTGTGCCCAATTAGTCACAGCCGTGTGGCTTATCGCGACCAAACTTTTTATAGATTCTTTTATTTCTGAGTTGTTTATATTTTCTAAAATATATATATATATATTGGTTCTATTTCTCATGTGCAACCGAAATAGGTAATGAGTTTATTATTTTTGTATTAATTATTAATTCACCAACTCCGTTTTGTAGGCTGAACTTGACTAAGTTTTACCTCATAGAATGTTTACCTTGTTCAAAAGTCTTTCTTAGGCCACCATTGCTTGCACGGTGATGAAAAGTTAGAATGCTATAAAATGGAGTCCAAACCTCCACCAAGGATGAATTATTCATGAATGTAAAAACAATTTAGAGTTCTTGGAACTTTCCGGTCAATGAAGGCTGGGCAACAGACGGGAGGTGTCTCGGCCCACGTGATTTTTTTTTTTTTTTTTGGGGGGGCGGTGGGGTAGAATTTCTAATCATATGATATTGACTCACATGATACATCATCATCATAATGCATTTATTTGTGTGAACCCTCTGTGTTCGTCACAGCTCTGATGTTGGAGGTTCAAATCTTGGCTCTGGCTTTATATTGTGCCCTTCTATTGGTTGGTTGTTTAAAATCAGCTGGGATAAATTCCAGTTTAATTGGTGTACTGAGAACACGATTAATACAAAATTAATGGATGGACGAAGAAAAAATTGCAGGCATCACGATGGAGGTGCAGCTAGTAAATTCCTCTTGGGAACCAGTATTTATTTCACACTCTGTTGCCCCAAAACCGTAATGTCATTATTTGCTTATTACAAATTAAGATCAATAAATTATCTGGAAGTTAGGAATAAGTGAATAGATCGACGCAAGAACCGACATTAGGAACACCTGCACCGATGGACTCGAGGACCAACGACTCGACGGGACCAGCATCCTCTCCCTGTGATGATTTTTTTTTTTTCCCAATGAATCAGACAACCGTGCTTTGGATTTGCTGAGTCTTTGCAGTGGTCTGCAGTCGACTGAGTGTAATTGTAGGCCATCTGGCCTGGCACGACACTTTATTTATTTATTTATTTTTAGTTTACAACTCATTACATTTCGCAGACGGACATCTAATAAGAAAAGTCAAGTTCGGTGTTAAACCGACCCTGCAATCTGACCTCTCCCGTGACATTGAGCACCGAAACACAGTTGCAGATAATTCCAAGATTGTTTCCTTTTGTTTCTTAGGTGATGCTCGTGGGAGATTCAGGTGTTGGGAAGACTTGTTTGCTGGTACGCTTCAAAGATGGAGCCTTTCTAGCTGGCAGCTTCATCTCGACCGTTGGCATTGACTTCAGGGTAAGTTCCTCCGAAACGGAACGGAACTAGTACCTGCGCTACTATATTTCATTTATTAATGTTTAATACACTTGATACAACGTGAGGCTAATAAATGCAAACCTCTCCTCAACTACTTATTATGCAATGGTATAAATTGAAGCTGGGCTTTCTAGTTCAAGTTAAAAGTAGCCTCACTAGTGGATAATTTTTTTCATTTTTTTTTTTTGCCCGAGTGTAGCACAGAACAAAACATCCATTTGGATGTTGACCTTTAACATAATGAAAGATGAGGGTAAATCTATGTGGGAGTTGTTATGTTTTCTATTTATCAACCCCGGGAGGATATACAAGTGCTGCTTGAAAATAAATGAGTGTTTTTGTCTGGATAAAATACACGCTTTGTGTCAAACGTGGAATTGGATTTTTGACATCTCTAAAATCTATTCTTGGGCTCCTTCTTTGTCATTTTTTTTTTAAAATGAGTGTAAATTTACATGATTACATTATCTTCTATGTATACTTGCAGTTGTGAGCGCACAATGGCGAAACTCGGATGCTGTCGTAATCCACGCGTCACTCGTCGTCTGTTTTGAGCACGCACATAAGTCGGTTTTAGATTGAAAATGGCGCATTTCGTGCAACATTGTGTCCACAAACGTAAGACCGAACGCGAACAGGCAACATGTGTGGGCTGTTTTGTCTCCTCGTGGAGTGACCGCAATCTGGCAGTGGATGACGATGACGATGATGATGATGATTGTGGTGGTTTTAATATCAGCCTTTCTGTGGCTTTCATGTTTCCCAGACGTTCTACTGGGAGCTTTAGAATTGATATGCAGTCATGGGGACTGCGTTTTATAGGTTCAGACTTCAAGAGACTGTTAGGATTATTTTTGGAACGGGATGTTTATGCTCGACTGTCCGCTTTATTTTTAGTCGGCGAAGAATTTATTTAGATATTTATTTATTTAAATTCATATGCAAATGATAATCCCTCAAGGGGAAGTTCAACTCACACTTTTTCTTTTTTTTTTTTTTTGTATGTTTTCAGTGTATTGTGTGTGTGTGTGCTAGAATGTTTAAAGTATCTTGCTCAAGGGCATCTCTCCAACAAGCCCCAAAGTTGAAGTTGTTTCCAGTCCACAGCGGTGATTCCTATAAAACAAACACAAATTAATCAGAATACTGTGTTTCGACCCTGTCTGTCTGTCGATTAATTAATTAATCAATCTTGTCAATGGATCTATTAATTATGAGTGAATTAAAACTCATTCACTACCAGCCCAGGTGAAAAGAATCACCTTTCTTTTCGACTTCTATATACGTCAATGGCAGTGAATGAGTTGGTCTATCAAATAATCTATCAATTAACCTGTATTAATTATTCTATCAAATAATTTATGAATTAAACTATTAATTAATCTATCAGATAAATATACATCTATTCATCAATATAGCTATTAAACTATCTATTCATTAATCTATCACTTAATGTATTAATCAATCTATTTTAGCTAATCAATTTAATCTATTAATCTATTTTATCTGTTTATCTCATTAAAACATCGCACCATAGCGACAACCGAATCTATATTGTATCCAATCGACCTAAGGTAAGACTTGTATTCGTCCCACAATCGGGGGATTTTCAGTCATAATCATTTCAGGAGAATCATTTTGTCTGCTCATCTGTTCCCCTCTTGTGGCTGTCAAATAAAAATAAGCCAGGCAAATGTGATAAGGCCAATAAAAAAAAAAAAAAATGATCAAACGCACTCACGCTAATAAGATTCCTTGGGACAAGATGAGCGGTAGAGGAGCTTATTTCTTCCTGTCTTACATAACCTGTCGACTTCCTCTGCTCTCTCTTGATTCTTAATTCTCTCAGTTGGAGGATTTCAACGTGCAGTGTTACAATTTTTTTTTGTGTGGTGTGTGTGTGTGTGTGGGGGGGGGGGGGTAAAAGTAATCAGGCTGATTTTCTCTATTTCTTTTGTAAGGACAAAGCAGTTGTTGCTATGTCGCCGGGCGTCACTTTTGCCGCTTCCTTCACTTCTGCAATGCCATCTTTTGTCGAGCAAGTAACCATGACAACCCAGCAACACAACAACATACAGTTTGTGATATGTGGCTATATTATTCAGCAGATTCTGCGTATATAGCGACAGATGGCTCCAATTTTATTTATTTTTTTTCCCGAAAGCTGCAGGGTCAGAGTTCATGAGTTGAGGAACATCTTCTGGTGACGTCGCAGGCAGTCAGCGAGCCGCGACTAAAATTAGCCCGTGTTGACAACCTCGGGTGGGTTTGTTGCGAATATTCTTGGCAGTTAGTCTTAAAACGCGCTTTGCTTGGCTTTACAACTCTCTCAGTTCGTCGCGCTAAGGATTGGAATGGTTCCAACTCAATCACCGCTGCTGAAGGCTGCCAAGCTGTTGTAGCGAGACGCGGGTTCATATCCTGATCTGTACTCTCAACATGTTTGAGATCAGAAAAATATTTTGCATACACCGCCGTGGATGCTTTAAACATAAATAGAGGAGATGAAGTTTTGGGTTTGGCAGATCAACGTGAAAAATGAATGTTTTTAAGACGCATGGGAAATTTTTCAATAATCGTAAAACTTGAATTTGTATCGTTGCAAATTTTTCGGGGCATGTCAAAAATGCATCGTCAAGACATTTTCAACACTTGTGGGGACCTTTCATGCAACCTTGTGTACTAACGAATGAAACATGAAAACCTGACCTCTCCCCCCCCCCCCCCCATTTCAGGAAAATGTGCCTTTTCTTATCATAAATAAATCCAAACCTCACTGTGAAACTTCCAGCTGCCGTTGCTGAAAAATCGAAATGAACCATTCACGTTGTCCACTTGTTTTGTGTGTGGGCGGCGCCGCCAAAGAAATCAAAAGAATAGCGCTCCAATTTAAAGATAACAGTGCGACAGCGAGGCGTAATCTGGCACGCAGAGATGACGGATGATACTTTGCTGCGAGTGG
Organism: Idiotropiscis lumnitzeri; assembly: GCF_059441095.1. Lineage (NCBI taxonomy): Eukaryota > Metazoa > Chordata > Actinopteri > Syngnathiformes > Syngnathidae > Idiotropiscis > Idiotropiscis lumnitzeri. The sequence continues at coordinate 6,173,346 of NC_142410.1, forward strand.
TGCGAATGCGCGTGCGTTTGTGCGAGCCGCGTGCGTGCATGCGCGCTTGACAATGGGAAGGCTTCAAGATGATTCTCCCACTTTGACACATTTACCTGAGGATTTATTAGTCTGCACCAACACTGTGAGATTACAACACTCTATCAATGAGGAGAATAAAAAAAGTGGCAATTGACAACTGCAATATTAAAGATTCCAAACAGGCTTGAGTTTTAATTTGCCACTTTAATCTACTTCAACTATGCGTCATATTCATTGTAGTGCTGCAGGGCAAAATGGGTTCTAAAATTTGACAGAGGGGCTGGACCAGCAGCACATGGATGGAGTGTTTTGGATGACCTCACTTCATGGGAGAAAGAAAAAAATTTAAATGAAAATGAACAAACGTATTACAACAAAATATCTCTTAGAGTGCGCCTCATAGTGGGGACACTTCAGAATTACAGGGAAAATAAAACAAACAAGGTTTATTTACTGAATTTTTTTCAAGTTTGGCGGGCCGGATTTAAACCTTTAACGGTCCGCATGTGGCCCCCAGGCCGTAGTTTGCTCATGTCTGATCTATGCATATTTTTTTTTTTTTAAATTATGAAGAATATTCTCCTCTGTTCGGCTGGTCCACGTCTTTTCTCTTGGAGAGCTGTAGAACATCCTTCAAGCTCGGAAGCACTTGTTCTGCACTGAAAGCTTCTCTCATTAGACGCGACCCAATGTCAAAATAAGTCTACTCGTTTTGTGACTCGTTGCTTTTTTTATTTTATTTAATTTTTTTTATTAAAATAGCGACGAGAGGGGTTTGAAATGTTGCTTTGAACGACATAAGCTGCAGAAAAAAAAATAATCTTCACGAATGAGTTTGAAGTAATCAATAGATTCTATTATTTTCAGAGAGGTCCAAAAAGGTTGCGCCTTATAACGTTATTTCACTCCAGAATGTACACATTTTTTTTGTCTCCTGAGAATGTTCAGCTATTTGACGTCATAGCCAACCAAATGCAATTTAAACCTTGCGACCTCCTACATCGAGATGTGAAACTCGAGTAGACCACGAGCACTGGTACTAAAAAAAAAAAAAAATAAATCAGATGAGGATGTTACATAGAAGACATGAAAATGAAAGTTGAATATTTCTATTATAGATTTGAAAATCCGAGTACAGTACTGTTGTGATTTACTATTTTCAACTTTGAAAGTAATTGATCCGTTCAAGCCCCCTAATATTCCCCTTTTTTTTTCTACTGCGTCATAAAAAATAATTTTGAAAAGATGTCATTTTCACGCCTAAATGTGCTTATGTGCACGATAATGAACTATTTTTACTAACCTTGGCATCAAAGTCGTTTCCCCCAAGTCTTTATATTGTACACTGAAATCTGTCCAATAAAATTTAACGACAAATTTGACCGCCTTGCATCAGTGGCACTCGTTTCATTAAAATAAATCTTCATCGGTCAACAGCTCAATTTATTATCCAGAGTTATTGGTACTTGGTTTATAGGAAGTCATTTTTTTTTTCTTCCTACGATCTGCTTCATTCTTGGCGCTCTTTGCTCTACATTTTAAAAAACGCAGATGTGAAAATTATATCTTGAAATATTTGGTGTTTACAATCCTGTGTCTAATCTGAGTGTAAAAAGCAGCAATCTCTGCGATTTATTTCAACTTTGAGGTTTTGCCTAGATTTCTAGATGGATGGTATCGCCATACGCGAAGCCACATGGCTACTTTTGAGGGGAATAAATGCGTTGACCTTTTTATGTAGGAGGACAGAGAAGATGAGCTTAAAAGGAAGAGCCCACTCAAATATTTCCCGAAAAGGTGGAGGTTAAAAACTTCAGTTGAGGGATGTGTCTGCATATAAATCAAATGCAGAACAGGAAAGGGAAGCAGTGGTGGAGAAAAGGAGAGCAAGGGTGACAAATCCTGGATTAGTTGGATTAGTCCGAGAAGCACAATGTGAAGTCGTTCGCAGCAAACGGGAAAAGAAGTTGGGGAGGGGGGAATAAAAAACAAACGTGGGATGCCAAACGTGCTATTTAGTCCGAAAGAATCCATAATTTTCTCCTTTAGCTGGCTCGCCGTCCAAGACGGAACGGAACGTGCCGTTGCGTAATGCGCCGATCAACCGGCAAAGTTCAACGTCAGAGGCTTTGTGTTTGAAAGCAATTAATTATCCCAGACACGATAAAAAGCAAATTATCATGACAATGTGTGAAACGTGCAAAGGTTGTGTTAGCATACGGCAGGGCTCGGGTTGAAGATTCTTGGCATTATGCTTGATGCGGTAAAAATGGATGATTCACTGAGCGACTTTGGATTTTCAATTTTTGGATCAGATCTGAAGGAGTCTGCGGCTAATTGAAATCATTGACCCAGCGTGCGAATGTGGGCGACTGGGGTTCGATTGATTTTTCTATTTAGCCTGTGGAGCCAGACGCTTCTGACTTTGACAGCGGGGCTAAGTGGGTCGTGATGTTATAAAGTTTCAGTTGAACCCAAAGCCAATAAGAGGGAATGACTTTTGGCTTTTTTTTTTTTTTTTTGAACTTTTGTTCCCAATAACAATAGAAGACATCTGTCTTTGTCAAAGGATGGTCAACGTTGGATTGCGTTTCCCAAAGAATTGCCATTTTTTTTTTTCTAAATGATGCATTGAGAAAAGGAAAAAAAAATGACAAGTGTCAATTTTAGAATATTAATATTGCTGTGTCGCCTGCTGCCGTTTTTAAGAGTCCGTCCCCAAGAACGCCATCCCATAATCTAAGTAAAGTTCATGCCTTTCACCTTGACTTGATTTCTAACCTAATCGCTTTCTTTATTAGGACTGGGTTAAAAGAAATCGATAGATCGATTTGAATTGATTTTCCATAGCCCCGATATTGATTCATAAACCATATATCAATACTTTTAATAACATCTTTTCCTCCATAAATTTACATGACGATGCGAGATCTTGCCACTACGCGAAAGTTGCGTATTAAAAAAAAAAATTAAAAAATTAATTGGCTTCTATTAATGTAAATATTGCGCTAATATTTTTCCAAAGAGCAAGACGTTTGTACTAATTGCAGCATTGGTTCTTCTGAGAATGCCCAAAGTAAAATTGGTACTGCGTGAAGTCCTCGATTGAATCGAAAATCAATTAAATTAAATCGAATCATATCGAGCCCTTGTGTCGCGAATTGATTTTGGAAATTTGAATCGATACCCCGCCCCCCTGTGCGCTTTTACAACATAGCGTACAGGCTGTACATAAACTGTGCCATTAAAAAAAAAAAAAAAAAAAAGTTTTAATTACAGTCGTGGCTCCCATCCCTGAAAACAACTCCAGCTATTTTCACTTTTTACACTTGACGGATTAAACAAACAAACAAAAAAAAATCCTTCTTCAACACCTACGACAACGATCACAATTTAGCAGTCAGAGACGTCCCCCAGGACTTGATCATAACTGTTGCCTGCAGAGACCCCCCAAGCACAAGTGAGCCAGACATCAAGTTTAAAACCGTTTTTTTTTTTTTTTTTAAAACACGCTGACTCCCGACGCATCAAAAAGCCTTAACGTGCCCCAGAAGAAGTTCCTTAAATCTTCACTACAGGAGGTGGATTTTAAACCAGCAGGAATATTACACTGTGCCGTAAAAGTTCTCCGCTGTGACCCATTCCGAAGTCTTGATACATATTCACCGCTATCGGTGAGCCACATTAGACAGGAATGAGGCTACCTTTTTTTTTTATTTTTTATTTTGTTATTCTCGGTATTGCACAGTCATCACTCCACAAATGCTTCTTTCTAAACACACATTAGCAATGCAAAAACACGCGTTATGTGTCCGGACAAAATCACCATGGGGACATTCGCGCTCAATTGTCTATTCTGAAGTCATGTGGCGATTTTAAAAAGAAAAAAACTCATGCGTATATTTTTCTTATTTTTTTTGTTTTTTATTTTTTTTCCTAATTTGTACTGGCAGATATGAGTATTTCCTTCCAGGCCATTTGTGCTGTGCCTCAGTTTTCAGTCGCAAATTAATTTCTTAACCAAATATGCTTTTCAATCCGTCATCTGTCGCTTTATTTATTTATTTTTTTTGGGGGGGGGGGATAAATGTTTGGATTTTCAATGATTGTATTCTGCATATGTGTGTTGCAGAATAAGGTGATGAGCATTGATGCCGTGAAGGTCAAACTGCAGGTAAGATTAAAAAGCCAATCTCCATTCCGGTCAAATCTGGTTTTTTTCTACTAAGCCGATGCCAAATGCGGACATCTTCTTTGCTCGCGTCGGAATGTTGAAAAATCCTTGCCGGCAACTTAATGAGTCTTTCATCAATCTTTAGCATTCGATTAGCGTCTTCGTGACCCCGAATGAAGACAGAAGAAAGGGATAGCTGACTTTTCAACAACGATCAAACGTGGCAAGAGTCGCCGACAGACTGATGATGTATTAGATGAAGTCTGACGCTTTTTCCACCTCGGCTGCTCAAATTCTCACTCGATTCACCCGTCTCCTTTGTTCAAATGCTTCTGTGCTCATCAGTCAGTTAATTCATTGGAATATTCCGGCTCATATCTCCAGAAGTGTTTCCAAGAATATGACGTGCATTTTATCAATTTCAACGGAGTTTGATCGCTTTCTAAAAAGCGTGAGGCTAATTGTTCTCAATGTGGCTTTGCACTCTAATAATCACGTTTTAAAACTACAGCGATTTTAAATAAAAAAAAAAATAAAAAATTTGAATGTTAATTTTTAAAGCGCTTGACACGGACTTTTTATTTGTAGATTTGGGACACTGCTGGTCAGGAGCGATTCCGAAGTGTGACACATGCATACTACCGCGATGCTCATGGTAAGACTCCTGCCTTTTTAAAAAAAAAATTTGTATTTATTTATTTATTTTTTTTAACTCATTCAAAACCATTGACGGCTAAATACGTCAAAGATCCATTTTTTTACTGGGCTGGTTGTGAATGAGTTAATAATTTTTTTTTTCTCATTCATGCTTGATGCTTGCAGCTTCAGGGGCGTCTCTGTTTTTGTATTTTACACTTCATAATGCGCCACACATCTTCAATGGGCGACAGGTCTGGACTGCAGGCAGGCCACGATGCTGCGTTTTGTTGAAAGAAACAGGGGTGTCCATAAAAAATGTGCATGTGATGTAACGTTTGTGTGTGTGTGTGTGTGTGTGTGTGTGTGTGTGTGCCCATCGTTAAAGCGATCTGTCAGCTCTCCACAGCAATTTGCCAGCAGATGTTTAACAAGGCAACAGGGGAGCCTCGAACTGCTCTTTCCAATCGTCAGTCCGTTACCGACTTTTAAAGCAAAGTTCATTCAGTCTGACAGGCATTGCCGCGCAAGAGTTTGAAATGCGCTTGACACCAACACCGCCGATTCCCCGTGAGATAACTTGAACATTGTTACGCCCTTGAAATGCCAAACGTCTGGAGTGAGAGTCCTTTGCCTTATGTGTGAACCTTAAATGATGCAAGGAAGCAAATCTTGAACTCAAAGTTATTTACCATTCAGCCCCGAATGTTTATTTTTTTTCTACTTTGCACACACAGCTCTGTAATTTGGGGAGTTGGGCACTTTCTTCTGCATTGTGGAAATGTCAAGATTACAGGAGCGTTTGGCATAGGAAATATTCAAAACAATTGGAAGCGCTCGGACGGCGAACACATTATCCCATCGGATTTCAGAGTAGGCCACAGTATCACCACGCTAAATCTGTTTGATTCGTTCAACTCTCAATTTAACACGGGCAGAACAAGCCGTGCAATGAGCTGGCTTGTTGCTGTGAGCCCAGCGCGTTCCGCCCGGCTCATTTCATGCAAAGGATGTTGCCAAGCGCCAGAGGTCCAGCCGTGTCCGCGGCTCAAGTGCATCTTCCCTGTCGCTCAGTGGAGCTGGCATGCTTCCATTTGCACAGCATGAAGTAAAATCGCTGCGGTTGCAAAAAAAAAAAGAAAAAGCGGGGACGCATATCAATGGGCAAGGCAAGTAATTTGGTGGACCAGAAAGGGGGGAAAAAAATATGCCAGAGAAAGACCTGAGTAGTTTTTTTTTTTTTTTTTTTTTTAATCCTAGAAGGAAAACAACCCTTTCTACACAATCACAACCGTGAAGCTGCGTGCAGCCGAAAGGAATAAAATAGGATGAACAAAAAGCAGGCTAAACTCCTCCTAGCAAACCTCCCTTTGTTGATCCCGAATTTGAAAAGAAAACATTGTGCAGCGTAAATTTGCTTTTGATCATATTCCCTGAAGTGAACCGTTGTCATTTGCATATTGTCAAAATACGCATCCTTGTACATTCGTAAATGAACCTGAGGCTCATTGGAACATTGATTACTTCGACTTCAATGTTGTTGAGTGTGAAAAATTGTCATTGTCAGTCGCACTTAATGACTTCAACATAATTACAAAAAAAAAAAATCAATTTAAATGTATGCAAATGAGGCCCACACTCCAATCCATGTGTTTTCAAAACAGTTTTTCCCCGTCTTGTCGAGGCGATCTATTTACTTTCATGGCAATAAGAGGACCCAAGGTCAGCCCCGTGATTATTGATGAAGATCACCATCTCGGCGATGATGGATGACGACTGCCGTTTATGGATCGCAGCCCCTCCCCTTTTGCGTCCATCACTTCTTAGCGACGCCGACACCCGGCAACCGATTGCGCAATGTCATCAACGCACCCGACGTGAACGCGAAGCAAATGATGAGCTAACGTATGCTTATGACTTGCCAAGATCTACTCTACCTTCTCGCCACAGAAGTAACGAACACTCGAATCCTCCAAACGATTCAACTTGCGTGGAAAAGCCACGAAATTCTATTGACCATGTCATTTTAGAAACATTCAACATAATGTCCTCCGAGAGGTGATATAAAAGTGCGCGCCGTTCATTGCTCGAGGGATGAAGTGACTGCAAATGTTAAGTCAAAGCGAAAAAAGGCGAAAGGCAGTTGGCGGAGCAACCCCGTGCACATAATTGCTCAGACAAATTCTTCCAGGCGACGGCTGAGCCAGCACCGAAAATGACTTGCGTTTGTCCATGTAGGTGTGACGCTTCCGTGTTTGGCGGAGCATTCGAATAAAAATCCGTTGAAATGTAATTGCGTTTCTGGCCGTACTAAGATGTGCCTCGTTGTTTTGTCTTCACAGCTCTCCTCCTCCTCTATGATGTCACCAACAAAGCATCATTCGACAACATCCGGGTAAGAAAAGCGTCGCGTTTTGATTCCGCTCGGGTTTGAAGTTGTCATCCATTATTAAGATTACGCACGAATGTTTTTGGCATGCGGTCAATGCCTTGAACGTCTAATTTCCTCTGACCTTCATTTCGATGCAAGATCCGTTATATATTCTGTACACATTTTGTGACCTGATCCTTTTTTTTTAAATATATTTATTTCAACCCGTTTCTGACATGTTTGGTTGATAATCTATTACAAATGGTTCATTTATCCCCCCAAAAAATCTTTTCGTGTAAATTAGAGCTCCTCCAAGCAAAATGGACTCTTCCCTTTGTAGTCTGCAATTTTCCCTCTCCCGCCCCATTTATTGCCACTCGTCCATTTTTGGGTGAATTACTGTCCCTTGAATAAACACAAAATGATGTTGAACATTGTGATCAAAGCTGATAAGCATCTGGGAAAGCCCGGTGCACTTACAGCACACTTGAGTGGCGCACGTGTGACTGATGTCGTCGTAATGGGATGCGAAAGGGTTTTAAACTAAACTACTAAAGTAATCTGGGGTTGCCATGGCAACAACAGAGACATTATTTCCATTGCCGTATGAAGGTATGATGGAGGATTGTGAAAAGGGTTCAATTAGTAGATGGGCCTTACGTAACATCACTTTTTTTTTTTACACATTCTTAATTGTCACAAAAGTGAAAAAAGAAATTCCCCATTGTTTGAGGAACAAAGAAAAAAAAAAAATCTCACTATCTTAGCTGTGACATGTGGTGTGATCTAATTTGCTTAACTTCTGTTGCAAAGTCTCTCAATAAATTTACTTTCTTTTTTTTTTTTTAATCTCATTTCCTTAAGCGTGTTCTCATTTTCCGTCGTAAACGCTGTCACGCAAGTGATTATCGGTGTTCAGATTGAGTCCGAGCCGCGTAAAGATCTCTTCTTCATGTAAATGTTCCTCGTAGGCTCCGGTACATAATTGCATGCTGCAGTCCAGGCTAATGCAGCCCACAATGTGGCTCTAATCTTCCCACTGTGCGAATCCATTAGCAGACGAGCCTCGGGGCGAAGGCCGCTGACCATTTGGAGGGAAATAGAGAATCAGTATTCAGTGATTTTTATAACTCAACAGCTCTCATTCTCATTAGTCAACAAAGTGGGCTGCTTTTATGTGGTGCCCCCCCCCCTCCTGCTTTCTATCTAATCGATCACGTATATTATGTTGAAGGTTTAATAGCCGATTTGTGCCTTGCTAGGTTACATGTTGACAGAAAAACATATATTTGAAAACTGCAACTAAACAATAATAAATCCTTTGCTCTTTTTCTTTTTGGACTGTTAAAGTCCAGAGAGGTAGACTTTTTTTTTTTTTTATTTCACTGAAGAAGAAATAAAGCCATTTATATAATGTCCTGGGCTTCCCCTTTCGAGTTGATTTACGATGACAGCTACTGTACTGTAAATTACAACAGGATGGGCCTTCCAGCAATATTAGAGACAAAGTTATCTGTTGCCACCGTGGCAACTACACTGACATTAATTCCCTGAAGATATCAAGATTTTGTTTCAGGCACATTTCTACATCGTGTTTTCCAACTGTGCAATCTTTTGCTCACCATGCACATTTTCGGACTGTCGTTAAAATAAATCCAATGCCATCCTACGTATGCTCAAGCTGCACAGGGTGCCCATTTTTATTTTTATGAAATGTTAACGCCCCCAATTTCCGATTGCTTATTCACGATATGAGTCTTCAGCGCATCCATTATTGAGCATCTTATCAGCGCCGTGCAGCCGTCTGCGTGTGGCGTTATAGATCACGTTGGTCAAAGGGCGCCGGTTTGCACCGACGCGCACCTTCCTGAGGCAAGCGGTTTATTGGGACCCTTGTCACTCTGCGGAGGCTTTGTCATTCAAAAATGGTGAGCATAAATCAGACTTTAGTTTTTCTTGGCTGACCATAAATTAACAAATGCACATCAATGGCACTGACCCTTTGTGTGTTTATACTCGTACCACAGCCTTGTGATGCTTGAATCGGAATTGCATTTTTTTTCCCCCCACCCCACTTGTTTGCTGTTTATTTATTTATATTATTTTGTCTTCTTCAAACCTTTATCACTGTAAAACAGAAAGGGCTTTCATCAGCCTCTCCCCGGATTTCCACGTCTTTTTGTACCAAACATTCCCATGTGTTGCTCCAGTTCATCATCAGACGTCTGTCTTGTGTGTGTGTGTGTGTGTGGGGGGGGGTGTGGGGGGGGTATGTGTGAGAGAGAGAGAGAGAGAGAGAGAGAGAGAGAGAGAGAGAGAGAGAGAGAGAGAGAGAGAGAGAGAGAGAGAGAGAGAGAGAGAGAGAGAGAGAGAGAGAGAGAGAGAGAGAGAGAGAGAGAGAGAGAGAGAGAGAGAGAGAGAGAGAGAGAGAGAGAGATGCGCGAATTGTTGAAAATCTCCCAGATAATTTGATATGCAAGCACAACTTTTCTCCCCCAAAAATTTGCACATCAGACAAGAAGAACAAGAGGCGGCTATATTTAGAAGTGTCTGCTTGCGGCGTACGCTTGGGGTCTCAGCATTTCTCGGCGTATGCCTGGTAACTGCCATCCCACCATTTCTCTGCCTGCAGCATCGCTTCCAGACTGCACAGCAGTTCCGTACCCAGGAGACCCCCGACTCATCTCAGTGGGCCAAACACAGATTTCCAAACCTGAATCCCTCCAAACTTTTCCAAAGCATAAATTTGCCGGTGCATTTTTATCACATATTCGCATACGTTTGCATTCCTTCAGGTGATATTAGGCGACCTTGGCCAGAAATTATATCCCTTTTGTAGTCAACTTTATTTCAATGGCCAATCATTACAAACAGCAGTCAATGTAAAAACAATGCTTCACAAAATAAGAAACAATCTTGTACAAAATGCATCAGGCTAACGTTTATTAAAAAAAAAAAGTGCCAGAGCTGTCGTGTTGTTGGATGCGCCGATTAGCATGAGCCAACCTTAGCTCCTGAAAATCGCCGCGCACTTTAGCCTGCTGTCCAGGTTGACTGGCACCCTGTGCGAGAAGTGGGCGGAGCCAGCGGTGGCTCATTTCCATCGGCAGAACTTAGATCTTAAAGATTGCAGTCGTAATTGTAAGTGAGCTCCAAAAAACGTTTTGGGATCAGACCGAAGCCTATAAATGGATCGAGTGAAACTTTTCAAAAATGATATGCAAACAAATGCGCAATTGCTTTAACCTTCCAGTGAGCAATGTGTTGTTTGTCCGTTTGTGATTATTCGTCACTTTCTAAGTGCAGCCCATTTATTTTGCCATACAGGCTGCAGTGGTTCTCTCCCTGTTGTGTTTTAACTTTCGGCTTTATCACACTGTAAATAATTTCCTCTTGCTCAATTTTACACGTTTGGTGCTGCCACGAATGCGCAATGAGTTGTGCTGCTTTTCTGGCCAGAGGACTTTTTTCCGGAACAGCTGGTGGCTTTTTCTGCGGCCGAGGACTCGAAACGTCGTCCGGTTTGGCGGGGCGGAGACGCACGTCACGGAGCTCCTCCAGGGTCACCGCAGGGACGGATCTGAGGAAGGCTAAGGAGTCCGAGTGGTGGCGAGGGAATGGTTTGCCTTTGCAGGGCGGGGTCGTTTTATGTTTGGGGTCAAGAGGAGTCGTTGGCGACGTGTTAGATGGGAAAAAATTGGGATCAGGAATGGTGACGGGCAAAGACAAGCGTTTGGTGTGAGACCTCTTTGAAGAGAAGCTGGATTTGGGACGCAACTTCCAACCAAGCGGGTCGTGTCCTGTTATGACGGATGTCTGAACAGGAGCGGAACCGGACGAAGTCGATAGTTGAGTAACGGAGCCTAGCCCGGTAATTGGACTGGAGTAGCGTCTGGGGCAACGAGCTGCGGTATGCGAGACCCCCCGTTGAGGAGGTTGCGGTTCCCTTATGTTTTTCCTGACCATAATGACGGGTGCGCTGTTGCCGTGGCAACAATCGGCCGACCAGCGGCGTCGATGAGAGCGGGAGGTCAGGCCGGAGGTGGAGGTCGTGCTGCTGGATTGTCGTCGGGCTTCCCGTTGGTCGGTTGCGACTGCGCCGAGGCTCTCCTTGCGCACCCCGGCATGATTTTCGCCGACGTGAGCGTAGAGATAACTGGACTTAACCGGACCGTCGGTGCCAGTCTTAGCAGTGGTGATTTTATTCTTCTTTTTTGGAGATCTCAACATCGCCGTTAGCTCCGGTGGTCGCGCTCGACCTTTTTTGAAGGAAAAGGAGAAAGCGATCAGATAAGGGAAGTTTGCAAAGAGGAACTGCAGACACTCTTGAACTGGTTGAGTAATGTTTTCACAACAAATTCTTGCTACAAAACTTGACATGGGAATGAAATGACAAATCTCGCTAAATGCGTTTAAAAAAAAAAAAAAAAAATCATCTTAAAAACCTGACGCTCATCAAATATAATCAAGGACATTAACAAATTCTAAAAGGTAAAAAGCTCCTTTAATATCCCGCGTGTAATGTGAATGGCGTTTATTCCGCCAAGCGAACTGAGCCAAATGAAACTAGACGCTTGTGAAGGAATTACAGCTGGCAGCTGATCCTTGCGACAAAAAAAAAAAAAAAAAAAAAATCACAACGGGCAGACAATAATATTGAAACAACCTGCTGGGATATTCAAGCAAAAAACAGCCATTGTTTATTTCTCCGTCTTTGGAGAAAACTGCAGGAATATTTCCAGCATTTAAAAGCATATTCACAATCATCTTATTTTGTTTCCAAAGTTAAAAAAAAAAAAAAAAATTACCTGCAGTCCTGCGTAGATCTGACCTCAGTCTGCGGGGACCAAATGTTCTCATCACTTTCTTAGTATTTGCGAAGGCTCCCCACCCAGAGACGTCCAAGCCTAACCGCAACTTCCTCATTGTTTCTCGCACACACAAATTCGGAGGCGTTAAAGGGAAGTTGAGCATTTAGAACATGGCGGGCATCCATCTTAATGATGCAACAAGATAGCAGAATTGATTTATGATGATCTTTTTACAATTTTCCCACACATGTTTGCAGTTATATTGAGATGTGATGCGTTTGAGTTGAACTTGGTGATTGTGTTGTGGGCAAGTGCTACGTCGCGTTAGAAAATGAGAAATGACGGATGGTGGGTGAAAGCGAGTTGTATTTAAATCCTTCCAGCTCATGTCTCTAATCCAGTGATTTGATTTACTCGACTGTCTGGCGTCTTCATTTCCAGATGGCTAAAATCAATGAAAAAGAAATCTGGCCTTGTTCTTTTGGATGGTGGAAATATTTTTTTTTTCTGTTATGAACATCACAATCAATTGACATCGACCTTTTATATAAGGTATCATTTCTGGTTAGATGTCGACAGTCAGACATTTTGGTCAGTTGTTATCTCTGCTAGGTTTTTTTTTTCTCCCAAGAGTCAGAGTCACCTGATTTTGAAAATCTGTTGATGCCGACTCCCGATTTTTTTTTTTTTTTTCTTTTTTTTTAACACACTGTCCCACCATGACACTTTTGGATGGCAAGTGGAGCAGCAGTTTAAACCAAGGAAACCATATAAATGCTTTTTTTTTTTTTAATGCTTTTTTTCAGAGTCGCCATTGAACTGTCTCCGCTTCCCACGTTGAAATATTTCCATACTGCAGACATTATCATTGTAGCGTGACACGAGCTTCACGTTGACTTCTGCTGTTTCCGGCTGTGTTGCAATGTTGTATAGCATATTATATATATATATATATAATTTTTTTTCGATTTATTTTTGTTCTTATTTTTTTTCCATTTATTTTTGTTCTTATTTTTTTTCAATTAATTTTGTTCTTATTATATTTCTATTAATTTTTGTTCTTATTTTTTTTTTCATTTATTTTTGTTCTTATTTTTTTTTTTCATTTAAGCAATGGATTATTTTGTTTTGTAGCCCTGAAAAAGGAAAAAAAAAATACTGGTGCCTTTTAATTTTTTTTTTAATTTTATATGCCGTATTTCATACTCAAGGTAACTCAATGTGCTTCACATAATTAAACAGCTAATGTAAAGACATTTACAAAGAAAAGTTAGCCATTTGAAAGCAATAATAATAAAAAAAAATAATAACAATTTGTGTGTATCACTAATTTACCACACTAACTCAGCAATACGACGAAAAAACTTTTTTGGGAGGGGGGGGATTTTTACCGAGTAAATGCAAAGGCGGTCGATTGATTAGATTAGTTGTAAATGTGTAATTACAATGTAACGTAATTTTGCCTCATAAGGGATTTTGCCACGCAGCTGAGCTTCTTCGGTAAACAAGCAAATCCAACAATCTGACATGAAGTGTCTTTTTCTTTTGCAATGCAACCAGTTAAGACCATGCAAATTGGAATGTGGCATTATCAGACGACGTCAGCTGACTGTTGCTGCAAACACGGTCTATAATTGGATCGCTCTCCGACCCCAAAGCTGTTTGATTCTCCTCAAGCAACTAAAAATACACCCGTTTGCATCTCTTTGCCTCGTAGTTGAGAAAAAAAACTTCTTTTGACCTTGACAGCAATCACACGTGGGCACGTCGTCTACTTATGCTCCCTCACGCAGCATGAACCCTCCTTCTCTGTGATGGCTTTGAAGCCAGATCACATCCAATTTTAGAAGCCGTGTTCCTTCTTCCACTTTCTTGTAATCCGCCCACTTGCTTGGCATGTTTTTTTTTTTTTTTTCTCCTCTCCCCGCGACCATCTGAGTAATTGGCAGGTTGACGACAGTCAAGGCCGCTAGGTGAGGCCTCGCCGCGACTATCTGCGCGTAATGAAGGAACGAAACCCTTTTGCGCGAGAGAGAGAACGAAGCTTAGGATAAACCTGCGGATGAAGGCAAGGATTATGTGAACGCGTAATAGCGAGGCAAAGAAATGAAAGTGTTTCATTTGATAAGTTAATAAAGTTGCCTCACATGCTATTTAGTTGATGTTTCGCATATGAAAACTAAAATAAAGTGCAACTAGCAAACGGACGGTCCCGACCGTTATGTGCGGTTTACAAACAGTTGTCACCTCAAATGCGATTTATAATACTTGCAAAATGTACAAATTTATTGTTTTCAATTATCCCAAAGATTAAAAAAAAAAAAAAACATATTCACTGCCAGCCCAGGTAAAATGAATGTACTTTTTGACGTCTATATCCGTCATTGGCAGTGAACGTTAATAGCTCTCTGGTCTTCATGGTACTAAAAATTTAGTTTTCAAATCCCAAAACAATACCACAATCCTTTTTTGAAAAATAATTTAACTGCAAAATAAACGGGCACCGTTTCTGCTAGTGGCTAAGTTCGATATTACAGTAAATGCATATAATGCAACGGTAATAACACCGGTCAGTGGATGCAAAGGTTTTTCTTTTCATCGTTCCACAAAAGCTTTGCTTCCCCTGCGGCATCGGTGGCGGCTTGACACAACCTTGAACCTCTCCAACGCGTTCTCCTCGGGTTTTCATTCAGTCTCGATGCATTTTCTTCCTACTGAAATTTAGCCGGAGCGGCAGATTATGAAAATCTTCGAATAATAATCCATTTACTCGACACTGTTGAATATTTCTTTTGTCCAAAGCTTTTTTTTTTTTTGAATCGTTAACGTATACTGGTGGGGGGGGGTTGATTGGATTTAGATGTAATCACACGTTGTGCGTCTCCTCCGAGAACGCGGAGAGACAGTAATTACCCGAGCAGATTATGCCTATAATCATGTGGGCTAATTGGAAAAAAATGGAAGTAGGACAGCGACTTTGTTGCTGTAAATAACAATGCATCAGTAATTCCATTTGACTAAAAACACACACGCTGCTAATTTAACAAAACCATTTCACGCACAACTGGGAATCGGATGTGTTTCCTTTTCTAATGATAGCAAGACGAGGTACGACGATCCGACGTCTCTGATGACGCTGGAGCAGCCGTGGCCGTTTGTATGTTTGTGTTCCTGCTTTTATGTGTGCGCACGTCACTCTCGTCCATCACCATTTTTTCCACCAAGGCCGGCCATCTCAGAAAACACCCACGTGGAAAATGTTGATGGATGGGATAAAAGCAAAGAGAGGCGGGGCTGGAAGAAGAAAAAGCACCCAAACTTCAAAACAATCAGCCATTTATTTATTTATTTATTTTGTGTGGATCGTCTTTCATCATCATCATCATCATCATCGTCGTCCCTCTTCGGAATTTCACGTCTGATCTTTGTGCAGGCGTGGTTGACGGAGATCCACGAGTACACCCAGCAGGACGTAGTCATCATGCTGCTAGGCAACAAGGTGAGACCTTGCCGTCAACGCTAACGCAAAACGGCTTGATAGATGGAGTCGCAACGGGAGCGAGCGGCGAGGCGGCATCGCTGATTTACGAAAGTACTTCTCGCGCTTTGTGGACCGGATTTACATTTCGGACTGCGCTCGTTCGGTCACCGCTTTGAAAGCTTCTGCTTGGTCCGAACTGACAACTCCATTACTCGATGTATATTTTAATATCAATAAGTCAGCATGACTGCGGAATGGAAAGGAGCTGCTTAGACCCGGCGAGTAGAGAGTTATCACCCGAGACAGCAGTTCTTGGTTCTATAAAGCATCACGGGCCAGCTTTTTATTTTTTTTCTTCTTTACAATTTGTTCTCTGATAAACCCGCCGTACACCATCTGCCCAGTCGAAGGCAAATAAGCAGAAAGTCAAACAACTATATGGGCAACAGTCGTTAGGGGGACACATAAGAGGGCACCGGTTGCTCATGAATGTTCGTCTTGGCGTGAGGAAATAAAAACGAGCACTGGCTTTGAAAAATAGGCTGCTTTCAAGGTTATGTTCTCCTGAAAGTGGACTGGAAAAAAGGCAATAAAAAAGTTCTTTGCGCCTTCATTAGTCTAAACATGGCCTTGTGATTCATGTTGTGTTCGTGGAATATCAGTTAAGCAGCGAAATTTTTAGCCATCTCAGGCGGCGGCCATTTTGTCACTTTCTGTCGACTGAAAGTGACATCACAGTTACTCATGTGGCGACCAATCACGGCTCACCTGTGTTGTGATGCTCAGCTATGATTGGCTGTTATCTGAGCGTTGAGCCACTATGATGTCATTTTGAGTCGACGGAAAGTGACAAAATGGCCGCCGCCTGAGATGGACAAAATCGAGTGGATTTTGCTGTTTAACTCATAATCCACAAACGCAAAATTGTTCACAATGCCATGTTTCGGCTAGTGGGCCTGCGTGGAATTTTTTATTTTTTTTCTAAAAAATAATAAATAAATAAATAAAAAAAAAATTATATATATATATAATTGCTGAGTTGTATTATTAAAAATAAATCAGTTTCCCACCCACATCCTAGCGTTATTTATTTACTCCACCTGAGACGATTATCTTACAAATGAATCGTGACCCCTTTTGAACCAGTAGGCCTCCTTTACTGTTGTTTCCTTCCACGTTGCCACTCGTCAATATTGTCACGGTCGTTGTTTGCCTGCATTTTGGCCGCCTGCACGCGGTTTGTTTCAGATGTTTGGCAAAGATAAACCCGCTGTAAATGCTTTGCAGGCCGACTCTAACCATGACCGGGTGGTGAAACGAGAGGAGGGAGAAAAACTGGCCAAGGTAATTACGTTACTACGCGGGACTCCACACACATGCACATGTCAGAATAATATTGTTTCTGCGCTTAATATGTCCATGCGGATTGCAAAATGCCTCCCGTATGAGTATGTGTGCATATTCATGCCCGTTCATTTTGTGTTGTTATTGTTTGCGCGGATGATTGGGGGGGGGGGCTTGCTGACTTAATTTTCCAGGCCATTTCACTCGGATAGGCTCCGAGAGGTGCACGGGAGTAAATGTCAACATAAGTGGGAGGGCGGGGTGTCGGCAGAAGCGCATCAGCTGTCATGGTGGGGGACACAAAACAAGACTATTTTCACGATAGACGCATCGAATAGAAATGAGAGGAAGAGCGTCAGAAACCAAGTGGCCATGGGCATTCGCTACATATTTTATGTATATTCGTAGGAGCTGTGTTGATGTTATCGGAACCCAAAACATCATCTCCGACTGTACATTTCTGTCTTGCCTCACATTTTGATATTGTTCTCTCATATTTTTTGAAAAAGTATGAAATCTTTTCAGGAGACAAAATTGGATAAATGACATTTTTTGGCGACAATTGAATCAGTGTACCGTCTGTAGAACAGGTGTATAATGGTTGTCCCCTCAAAATAATCGCTACGCGGGCATTAATATATAAACTGCTTGCAGCAAAAGTGAGCACACCCCTAAGTGAAACTGTCCCATTTGTTTTTCGCCTCTCCTGTGTCATGTGATGTGTGTCACGAGGAGTGTCGCATTCGGTGTCATCATTCTCATCCTTGGTTACTTTTAGTTCACCTCACGGCAAATAACTCTCTGAGGACCTGGGAAAGAAAAATGAATAGATGTTCAACATAAAGATGAAAGAAAATTCTCAACAAAATGGAATTCATTTTGGCCAAATCCATAAATTTGGATGATATACTCACTTTTTACCTACCTGTCATCCAACTTTTTATTTTATTTTTTGAATGCAGGAGTTTGGGGTGCCCTTCATGGAAACCAGCGCCAGGTCTGGACTGAATGTGGAACTGGCCTTCACTGCTGTTGCCAAGTGAGTCACTCCTAACACCACATACTAACTCCTCCCATCTTCCGTCTGGCAGCGCGCTTGAAAATGAAACCACAAAAGCTGACCTAAGTCGCGCGGTGGTTCACACCGATTTCTCGAGTTTTGTCCACTTTTATCGTTTCCGATTCTTCCACAGATAAATGTTGACTTACAATAAGTAAAAAGTGTGTTTTTGTTATCTCCCTATCCTTTGCTGGTGCATGACATCTTGTTTTCTGTTTTCTCGGCAGCAATAAATTATACCCGCCTCGGTTCAGCTAGCGATATTCAAATGAGCTTAGCGCGTGCTCCCGTTATCTTATTTGAATTGTGCGCCTGTATGCGCTCGGAACGGTTTCTTCACATCCTTTCATTGGGGATCAGTGGAGTGTCGACTTAATTAAGAGCAACTGACACGAGGTTTAAATCTAAACGGATGTTGACATTCATCATTGTAAGGACGCTGCGAACACTTTTAAGGAGGCTGGAAGTTTGTCATGTGCTTGGGAAATGGCATTTCACTGGTGTTTTTGTAATAGCTCGCACATCCAGAGCATTTCCACACGATTGCCTCTATTGTGATGTGACTTAAAAAAAAAAAATTGCGACATGCATCACGGATGAGACGTAGCTGATTTGGTGCAAAATGCGCAGTATGGAAAGATGAATAGCAGGGTGATCCAGATTCTGTCGAAAAATGATTGGACGGTCTTCTGTCTCTGTCTTTGTTAGAGAGCTGAAGCACAGGACCACGAAGGAGCCCGACGAGCCAACGTTTCAGTTGCAGGAGTACGTCAACAAAGAAATGAGGACTGCCGGCTGCTGCCGCTCATAGATTGCGACGCGTGTTTGTTTGCGAGTG
Source organism: Idiotropiscis lumnitzeri (assembly GCF_059441095.1). Classification (NCBI taxonomy): domain Eukaryota; kingdom Metazoa; phylum Chordata; class Actinopteri; order Syngnathiformes; family Syngnathidae; genus Idiotropiscis; species Idiotropiscis lumnitzeri. Next base: position 6,192,082 of record NC_142410.1, read on the forward strand.
TGTGTGCATGCGTGTGTGGAAAGGTAAGAGACAGATGTACATGCCCATAAAATATTCAAGTCTGTGCACCAGAGAAATGTTTATTTACTTTTCAAAGTTTCATGTTCCACTGCAACTGTGAATGTAAAACGGAGCTGACACACACGTTAGGCCGGCTAGTGTACATACACTCACGTGCATGCACACACACACGCGCACCCCCACACACCGCTTACTTACACAGTTCTTTTGTCTGTGTTAGTCCCCCCCCCATTCACAGCATCATGAATGTGTCCTGTGCTGTGGCGTGCACATTTTCCAATCCAATCTTTTGTGAACTGAAGCTTTGTAGTTTGTAAAAGTCTTGCTGAAATAGAAATGTAAACTAGAGAGTAGAGTTGAATATTCATTATGGTAATCACACAAGAGGAACTGGAAACACTTTGTACAGATGTTTCATTGCACCTCATGTAAGCTGGTTTTGTAATAAGTATTGAATGTGTATTTATTACCAGCATACGTGGATATCGCCTATCCTGCAAATGTGACAAAATGACACTACATTATTTATATGCCGTTTAAATGTGATATTTGAGACTTAACACATGTAAAATCAAATTCTCATCTGTTTATTGTAAACTTGTAAAACACGTGACTGAATCTAAATGGTATTTGCATTAAAGAAAGAACAATAACGAGGACGTGACCTGATGTACTTGTTTATTCTCGGGTGGATTCCTGACGAGAACCGACACTGCCATCTTCTGGCCATATCTTGTCATTACATCATTACGCAAACGTCCTGGCTACTTCTTAGAATTGAATAGAAAGCTTTTCTATTAAACCTCTCATTTATGAATTCTTGAAGGAGGCTAAGAAGCCTCCGTGTATAGTCATTTCTTCTCTTTTATCAGCATTTTTAGGAAATGCAAAGTTGCATCAATATAAGACCAGGTCCATGCAGACGCCAACTACAGGGAAAATATTCGAACGAGAAAGGTGAGTAACATAGTACTTTTAATAAGCGGGGTGAAGAAAGAGTTGTACTTAAGCGCTTTCAATTTTATGGTAAGAAATGTAGTTTTACTTGACAGGAATATTGGTGAGTGTTGGGGCCATCGCATTATTTGATCCTAAAGTTTAAAATTCCTGGTTTAATTGAATGCGTCATAGTAACACAATTTAAGATTTCCCGAAGGCACGCCTGAAGGTTGACTAACTGATCAGTTTCCTCAGGTTTCAACTGGCCATCTGCTTTTAACGGCACAGGGTCCAAGCACTGATCCTTGGGTGACACCATGTCTTAACCTTTAAACATAAATCTTCATTATGGATCGTTATACAAAGTAGGACTGAAACCACGTGAAGGCAGCATGTTTAATACCAATAAAACATTTTAATCTACGTTCAGGGATGTTATGGTCAACTGTGTAAAGCTGCATGAGCATATAACAAAGGTCATTAGGCAGCAACTCGCTCCACCATCGTGTCTTAAGTAAAGGAGTAAGGATTTGGTCTAACAAACACGTTGAGTCCTTTTTTCCCCCATTTTCTAAATGAAAGCTTAACTCACCGACTATAATTATTTTATCAACACTAATTGCCAACCTTGATTAAACAAAAAATTAAAAAGCCTGGCAGCCCACATTATTTAACTAAATTACTGTGTAATTCATATTACTGCGCTGCATCACATTTTATTATATCATTCTGACTCCCGAATATGCTGCTAATTTTCTACTTAAGAGGCATAGCAACGCAACAGCTTGTAATACCTCAAATCGCCACACTGGGGCTCCCTTGCACCGTCCAGCCAACCATTTTTTGATTATTGTCCTCATTCGCAGATCACTTTAGGCAGCTTCATTCAACTTCATCAGTAGGCTATATATATATATATATATATATATATATATATATATATATATATATATATATATATAACTACTACTCCAATTATAACTACTCCAATTGAAGTGCTTGATATTAATTAATTTATTGCTTGTGTTTATTTAATTATTATTACCCCCTCTAGTTATTTATTCATTTACATAATTCAACACCGTCTTGACCCTGTATGATCCGATATTTAATTGCCTTTTCTATTTCTGTTCACATCATGATTCTTAAAGGAATATACAGTACGTAAGCCTCTGCATGATAAACAGCAGGCGAAGCGATGGAAGATGCAAGGGATGCATCCACAAGTGCCAAAACAAGGTCGTGCGTGTGTGTCTGTGTGTGTGCGCGTATAGGCGAGTGCGTGAATAGGCAAATAGGAGCAATCATAGTGACGAGGTTCCTGGAGGCGAGTGACTTGAGGGGCCCTCATATGACCAGAGGACCATCTGTTCCACTGGTTGCTCTTCGTCTCATTAGACCTCCGTGAGGGCACCATAACCCTCGTGGCCTCGCTGCGTCGGTCAAAGCGTGTGTCGCATGAGTGTGATTGTGTGTGCTCGTACTTGAGGAGTTGCCCAGCAGTCCGCTCTCTTGCGCTAAATTGACTAGGAACCCCAAACAAAGCCATGTGGCCCGTTTGTATGTCTTAAATGCTGCTTCGTTTTTTCCTCTCACGAATGACACACATGCTGAGAGTGCAGCATGCTCAAGTAGTGCAACTTGAGTCCACTTGGCCTGCTTGTTGTCATTGGCCCTTTGTGTGATTGTAATTGAATTCTATCCGCAAGAAAGTAGCACATCTGCTTTGATGATTGTTCCCGTGTCACTTTATGGAAAGGTGTTGAGCCATACGTAATTCACATCTTATACCACCAATATTGTTGTTACGACAACCTTGGTGTTATATAGAACACATTATAACATGCATGAAATTTGCCATATACGGTATATCATCTGGAGCTGTTAACAATGGTCAACAAATGGTATTATTTTTTTCATCAGAGCTATACGGATGCGTGTTACATTCGCTTAAAAAACCGAGTAATTTTTGGGTAGGCTTTTTTTTTCTTTTTTTTTTTTCAGTTTTGTCAAATTTTTTAAAATGTTTTTTTAATATATTGATAACATTATTCATTTTTTTCTGAATATTTTTCCTATTTTGGAATATTTTCTCAGTTTTTCAGAATATTTTTTTCTGCTTTGTTTTCCCCCCCTTTTTTCAGATTTTTTTCCATTTAATTTATTTTTTTTGTTTTTCTTTATGACAGATTAAATTCTGAAAAACAGGGAAAAAAATCCATAAATAGTCAAATAAATAAAAAAAATATGAAAAATAGAGCCCCCAAAATATTTATAGTTATTTTTTTCCTTCAATTGAATGCAATACATTTCCACTTTTGTACATTTTGTTTTGCAATTCTCATGAAGATGAAGCAGTTCGGGTAAAGATTGGATGATTCTCTCTGCCCTTGTTTGTTTTCTCCAGCACATCAGATTTTCATCATAGTAACAACATGACTAAAAAAAATGTAAAATATATCAATAAAATCACCTGATGCTGATATATCAAATATTTAATAATGTATTTCGCTGGTCAAATTTAGCTGGAACTTGAGAGCATAAAACAAATGCATGGATGGAAGCTTTGCTGTAACCAACCCAAGGACGGACAAATGCTGATGTCATCGAGGCTCCGCAGGCCTATTCCAGTCCAGTTAGTCTTTTTCCGACGGCATTCTTGCAAATGTAAGCTTTTTTATCTCTGCGGACTGGATTTACAGTAATATCGATGATGTGCCGTAGTTGAAGCTTTAAGATAGAAAATGTGTTTGAATTTGCGCACGCGGCTCAGTGTTTGTGCAGGTGTTGTGCAGGCTGCTCGTTTTCCAGCTCTGCAGTCTCATTAAGATAAGCCGCTTCCACTCAGCTGATGAAAGTCAACAAATTGTGAGTCAAAATCAAGACATGGCAGACATGCACACATTACACACGGAAGGGCCATGCTCGGTTTGTTTATATTTCTTTGGAAATAGCCAGGACGGACTACACGTGTCCATATATCTTTGCACACTCGCTACAAATGATCACATTACCTGCAAGGCATATTATTAAATTGCTAGAAAATAAAATTTAATCCATCCGACCATTTCGACACCTTTTGCGATCATGGGTAAGATGGAGCCTTCATGGAGGTTCATTGAAAAACCCGGGGGGGTGTCAAATTCATTTTGGTTAACATGTTGATCCAAATTCATTGAAGTATATTCAGAAATTATTCACTTGAGCGTTTACGTGCGTGAGCAGATAATTATAATATAATAATATAATAATATAATAATATATATATATATATATATATATCATTAAAATAAAAAAATATATAATTAAAATAAAAAAATATATAATAAAATAAAAAAAATATTTTTAATTTTAATTTATATATATATATATATATATATACATATACATATACATATACATATATATATATATATATATATATATATATATATATATATATATATATATATATATATATATATATGTATATATATAGCGTACGGATAATGTCATGACGGAAATAGCCGTCATTTCTGCTTCCTTTTGTCGATAAATCGCATTATAGCCACGTCACTCACCGTAGGGAATAAAGCAGTCTGGCGTCCGCGCAGCCTCAACACCGTCAAAGCTGTAGTCATTATAGGGGTCACTAATGCATGAATTGACGATATTGACTGGTGACGATAAGCAGTTTGGTTTGCAAAATGTCTGGATGGATGTTGTGCTTTTTCTTTATCACATGGATGAAGTTGAAGAATCGCAAATCAGGGTCAGTCCAAGACCTTCAAAATGTGGTCTTCGGACCCGTCTCAAGTGTTCCAATACTACTTGATGCTGAGGGCAATATTGAGAAATTCTTCCAGAAGCATGATTTAATAAATTAGATCAAGCTATGTTCATGTCACACCCAAACGATTAAACCACATAAACAACCGTCATTACTGCTGTCAAGTCTTGGCCCAAAAAAAAAGAAAAGAAAAAGATCAAAGTGAGTCACTGGCATTCCAACTCTGGGCCTACGAAAGGAATAGTTTATTTCCAGCCATCCACTTTTGGAGTTCTTGTCGTCATTGGGGTCATGCGAGAGCCAAATGATTTTAGGCTGTGGGGTAACTTCAAGATAATTTTGGGCGATACGGCATGTTTTATTGCTACCGGTTTTGAGTCAAGCCTTTCATCATCATTCAGTAGCCACTAAATGACATTGCTGAATGGAACGATCACGATCATTGTGTAGCGTTTCAAAAATGTGTCCTCAAGCGTCAAGGTTGAGAAGGTTGAGCCCGCCCGTCACCTGTCATTTTTCACCGATGTCAACGTTGGGTACGGAAAGTATTCAGACCCCTTTTTGAATTTTGCTCTCTGTTTCATTGCAGTCATTTTCTGAAAGTGAAAAAGCTCATTTTATATCTCTCAGCACCCCATGTTGACAGATCCTCTCCTGTTCCATCAGGTCTCTCCAGAAATGCTCAATTGGGTTTAGGTCAGGGCTCTTAAGTGAGTTTTTCCAAAGCCACTCCTTTGTTAGTTTAGCCGCGTGCTTTGGGTCGACAAGTTGTCTTGTTGGAAGGTGACCCTTTTGGCCCAGTATGAGGTCCTGAGCAGTTTTCTTCCAGGAAATCTCTTTTATTAGCCACATTCATCTTTTCTTCGATTGCATCGAATTGTCCCATCCCTGCAACTGAAAAAAAAAAAAAACTCCATAGTATGACGTTTCACTGTTGGGATTTGATTTTATTGGCCAGATGATAAGCAATGCCACACTTCAATCTTTGTCTCATCAGACCAAAGAATCTGAACGTAGCCCGAGTTCGCTATGCATCGAGAGTTGCCCGTCAAAAAAGGTTAAAGGATCAAAAAAAAAAAACGAACTTTGTTTCACCTTCCTCATAGTTGAGTTCATTTAGCTCAACTCAAGCTATGCTCTCTTCCTTTTTGGGAGTAATTACTTTTGTCCTTCAGGCCGTTAAATATGAAGGTGAGACAAGACAAATATGAATCAGACAAAAAAAATATATCATTGTTATTACCCGAACAGAAAGTGTTCGGTTATTTTAAGGCAGAAGTGCAGAACCTGCGTTACAAAATGTTGTAGAAACAACACAACTGGCGTAATATTTCTTGATTAGTCCCCAAGTTGTGATTTTCGAGATCCAAAACCTGCTTGGCAAGACCAAAATGTATTTATTTATTTATTTTTTTTTTTTGGGTGTGTGGCTTCATTTGAAGATTGGATTTGGATTCGCCAATTGCTATCATGAACATTTTAGACGTTGCCAAAACTCACCCAAAGTATCATCTGACATTTGCATCACAAAACTGTCCCAGCCAACCTATAAAAGGCTCGCTTGCCGTCATGCATCTCAGCAGCAATCCTCACAACTGCAAAGGTAACTTCGACAAACGTATTTTTTGCCTTTTTTTTTTTTTTTTTGTTTCAACCTAATAAATGTGATTATCTCGATTTGTTAAAAAAATTTCCGCGATTTTCCAGATGGCATTAACTCTTCACTTGTTGATCCTCGTTTGTGGGATCGGTGCGGTGTTGACTAGAGGCGTAAGTCAAAATCTCTCTTTCCGGTTTAAAAATTTCCCCGTCATGTCTTCATTTCTGCGGTCTCATTTTAACAATGTGCTTCTTCACAGGAGAACGGCAACGGTTGGTCCAACGGCTTTTGTCTCGATACGTTGTCAAATGTCTGCAAAAATGCCCTTAACGTATTTCGCCATATTTCTTTATTTTCTTCTTCAAACTCGAAATAAAATGCAGCCCGTGCTTGTCCGATGGGCTGGACTCAGTTGAACGATCGCTGTTACATCTACCACAAGCAAATAAGGACGTTTTTAGACGCAGAGGTATGAATGATCGTTCTAAATCAGAGTACCATCTGTCAATTGAAAATTATTCTTATTTTTTTTTTTTTTTTGCTCTTTCTTTCAGAATATCTGCAAGTGTCTTGGTGGGAATCTGGTCTCCATCCGCAGTTCTCTGGAAAATGTAGTCATTCTGGATCTGATTCGCAAGGGTGGTTTGGACTCCAGAGCCTGGATTGGATTCCATAATGCCGTTATGGTAAAGCATTAGCCAGCGCACTTAGAAAATGTATATGTGTTTTTAAAAAAAAACAAAAAACAATTTCGATCAAGAATGACGGCACACTGAACACCATTTTAAAAAAAAAAAACGAAAAAAAAACGAAAAAAAAACGATTGGGTTCTTCGGGGGTGGGTTTGGGTGGTTCTTTCTCATGCAATTAAGCCACTGCTCATCCAGCTCCCAACCAATAAACGAATACGGATTTTGCTCCTATACAATCAATTTAAAAACATCAAGTGGGTGCCATCATCAGTGAGTTGTATTATTTTGCGACCAATCATTCAAATGTGACTTTTTTTTCTGACAGGATCAGGACTTCCTTTGGACCGATGGCTCCGTTGTGACATTCAGTGCGTTTACATTTGCGGAGCCAGACGAATCTGGCAACTGTGTGCAGATTTCTGCCTCCGGTAAGTCAAATCTGTGATTAAAATTGGCTTTGAAAATAATGTTGTCATGCATAACGTGGAAGTGGAGTACTTCTGCTGTGCAACAGGAGAATTAGAAATATTGAGAGACATTTAAACGATTTGTTTCTTTCAGATGGATTTTGGCACGATGAGGCCTGCGATATAATGGAACCGTACCTTTGCGCCCGAGATGCAAGCTTTGCCTGCTAAACTGTCTTTTTGCCATCCTGTCTCCTGTATCAAAATTGTATTCCCCTAATCATGATGACGCAATGTGACCGGATCAAATTGTATGTCTGTCCATGTCGAGTTATTGGCAACACTCACATACTTATTGAATTAAAAAAAAAAGTCTTAAGTCTTAAAATAAATTGTATGGTGTCTGGATGGTCCATTTTTCTCCCAAAATCTCACCTTTGTAGTTTTGCTCCACAAAATTAAACTGGCATTCATTTTAAACTATCTATTTTGGAGAACTCTGCAAGTGCAGCTGTTTGAACTCCTTAAACAGCAAAGCGCTTTAACTTAAAGGGGCCGTGACGTGTTATTCTCTTTTAGAGGTTTTCATCATAAAATACATTGCGGACGATGACTAAGCCATAAAAATATAAATAAACAATATTTACTTAATTCTCTTTCTAATTTATTGATATGTTTTCCCTTCGGCATTGTTTCCCCTGAGGCACTATGGGGAAAATGCTACACTTGTAGCATTTAGCCTACAAGTACGTTCCAACATCCCCATGACTGATGTTTTTTGTAAAATTTCTGTTTCTGAATGTAATTTAAAAAAAAAAGAAAAAATATTTGATACTACGTTGGATTGGTCCAAATATTTTTACTCCACATTGGCAGTGTACAAAAGCCAACAAAAATATATTTTTTCTCCCTAGCTACATCCGAGCAACAGTAAAGCTTGTGGCTGGAGTTATTTTATGCATCAAATACGACCAAACACCTTTCAAGACTTTTTACTTTTTACCGACGACTGCTTCAGTGATTTGGGACAACACAAATGTGGATTAGCATAAAAGCTTTCACTTATCCCGAACCAATCCCAACTTCCTCTGAAACAGCAAGTAACCCCTTCCCAACCAACTAATTTCCGTCAGCATCGTGGCATTCTTTGACTCGTTAGCTTCGCCGCTAATGTCAATGCTAGCTCAAAGTACGTAACATATTGCGCAACACTTTGCAGTTCTAAGCGAATGATATTTGTAATTTAGCATTATCAAGCTAGCAAAATGAGTCACGATCGCACAACGAGCGGCGACCGACAGATTACATCTCTTTGGTGCATACTGCCACCTACTGTACAGGAAGCGCAAAAGCATGTAAACGTGATTATTATTTGTTGTGGTGACCAGCCATGGATAGAAATAATTCACCTTTGACCCCGAAGCTCGCTGGAGATCAGCTGCAGCGCCATGCGACCTTAAACCGGATAAGTGAGATAGAAAATGGTTGGATGAGCAAAACGGTTTCAATAATTGCATACCACTCAAACAAAGATCATTGTTATGACCCAAATAGAAAATGTTCGGTTATTTTAAGGTGGCTGTGTTGCTTTCAACGAACTGCCAACTTAAAGACGGCTAAAAAACAGACAACTGTCAAAATATTTCCTGATTAATCCCCGAGTTGCACGTGTAGACGTCCAAAACCTGTTTGGCAAAGACGTCCACAGTCATGATTTGTGGTTGTTCATTCGATTCTTGGAATTTAACTACGATGAATTAGAATGAATAAAATGAATATTTCCGCCGTTGCCAAAAGTCACCTGAAGTGTCAGCTGACATTTGCATCATCGTCCCCTCAACCTATAAAGGCACTGCTTGCCGTCGTTTTCCTCAGTAACAATCCTCGCAACTGCAAAGGTAACTTCGATTACCGTATTTTTTAAACTCCATTTGCCTTTTTACGATTTGACGATTTGATTTCAGTTTCAACCTGATTGACAAATATGAAGTGTTTTTTCCAGATGGCATTTACTTTTCACTTGGTGTTCCTTCTTTGTTCGATCGGTGCGGTGTTGACTAAAGGCGTAAGTCGAAATCTCTCTTTCCGATTTCAAAATTTCCCCGTCATGTCTTCATTTCTGCGCTCTCATTTTAACAATGTGCTTCTTCACAGGGGAACGGCAACGGTTGGTCCAACGGCTTTTGTCTCAATGATATTTTTGTCAAATACAAAATTCCATACCATATTTCATTGCAATATTTTTCTTTCCTCGTAAAACAACAAAAAATATGCAGCTTGTGGCTGTCCGGTGGGGTGGACTCAGTTGAACGATCGTTGTTACATCTTCCAAAATCAATTCATGACGTTTTTACAGGCAGAGGTATGAAAGAGTTCCATCCAGTCGTAGATGTCGTCTAAATTAGTGTACCGTCTGTGAATTTATTTATTTATTTTTTTTACTCTGTCTTTCAGAGCGTCTGCAAGACTCTTGGTGGGAATCTGGTCTCCATCCGCAGTTCCCTGGAAAATTCCGTCGTTTTTGATCTGGTTCGCGGGGGTGCCATGGGGCCCACAGCCTGGATTGGACTCCATGATGCCATTTTGGTAAAGCAATGATTTAGATCGGATGAAATCAGATCGCTCTGATTCATTCAAATGTGACTTTTTTCTGACAGGATCAGGACTTCCTCTGGACTGATGGCACCATTGTGACATTCACCGCTTTTAAAGCGGGAGAGTCTGACTTAAGCGCCAACTGTGTGCAGTTAATTGCCAGCGGTACGTAAAATCTGTGATTGTGTTGGAATAGTTTTGTGATAATTATTGAAAATTAAGCTAGGCCAAAAGTTTTTATTTAGGGGACTGGTGACACTGAAACAATTTCTTTCTTTCAGATGGATATTGGCAGCATAAGCACTGCGATGACAAGGCACCGTACGTTTGCATCCAGGATGCGTACGAAAACGGAAGCTAAACTCTCCTTTTTATCATCCTGTCTCCTGTCACATTTGCATTTGACGCAATGAGACGGTATCAAATTTTAATGTCGTTGGAATTTTTTTCCTCCACCATGCTGAGTTATTGGCATTACTGACATACTTCATCAATAATTAAAACAAATTCAATTATGTTGGTTGTCTTATTTTTTTACAACTTATATATCGTATTACGTGCTTACAAAATGACTCCAATGTATTCTATTCATAAAATAATGTCCTTTTTGGTTTAAAATGGTTTGTGGCCAAGGATCAATAAATTAATATTTTAAAAAATTATATATATATATATATATATATATATATATATCCAACATACGGCATACTTAACAGTCTACCTTAAATGAACTGCTTTGGGTTTGATGCTCGTGAGTGGTTCCTTCTCATGCAATTATGCCTCTGCGCCAGGGGGTGTTCTAAAGTGAATACATATTTGGTTGCTATAGCAACCAAGGGCATTTTTTTTTAATTTATTTATTTTATGTATAGTATAGTTCATCTCAAGTTCCGCGCGATCCACCACGTGAATATAGCCAGCTTGCAAAGGACTTACATCAGTGGTCTTCAGTCCTGTTCCTCGAGGGAGGAACAGGGTGTCCTGTCTGTTTTCCATCTCGCCACTGCTGCGAAACACCTGATTCAAATGATCAGGGTCGTCATTTAGCGTCTGCAGATTTTGCTGATTGTCGTTTGAATCAGGTGTGTTGCAGCAGGGAGAGCTGGAAAACAAGCAGGACGCTATCCTTCGAGGAACAGGTTTGAAGACCCCGAACCGAGCCCAAAACGTCGAATTTTTTGTAATCTCTCTCCTTTTAAAAAGAATTAATCAGGGGTACGGTCGGGTGGGTGTCATCATCAGTGAGTTCTTATATACAAGTATGACTCATTCAAATATGACTTTATCTTCCAGGATGACGACTTCATATGGTCTGATGGCTCTGTTGTGAAATTCAATCCTTTTTAGAAGCGCAAAGCGTGATGACACTGGGAACTGTGCACAGATTTCTGCAAAAGGTACGTCAAATCTGTGATTAAAATTTGCTGTGAAAATAATGTATGTGGTGTATTTATTTAAAAAAAGGGGGTGGAGCATACAAAGACAAGGATGCATTTACACATTTATTTCTGTCAGACGGATTTTAATGAGGATGTTTTTTTGTGTGTGTGTCTTGCAAAATGGTACATAGAAGTCATCAGAAGGTCTGCCTAACATGAACTGTTTCAAATTCGACCCCCCCCTCATGAAAATCCACTTGTTGCCAGGCAGACTTCAAGAAGTTCAATCCTAAGCCAATAACAGCCCCGTAGGACGAACTTAATCGGATATGAGAGCTGGAATTATAACGTAGAGGAGCCAAAGAGTAGAAGCAAGGAGACAGAGCGAGTGTGTCAATTACGAGCATAATTGTCACCTGCTGGCTGTGTGTCACGCTCGCTTCATTTTACACGCCGAAGCGCTCAGCTCCAGCTTCTGGCGGGCTGATGAAGCGACAGTATGCAGTATCATGGAGCTTGCCGGGCCGCCACACCACATGGGGCGGCTTCTTCGCTAACGGCGAGAACCAAGCACATTGGCATTACTGGGAAGGACAGAAGATTAAATCAAGTGGAGGAATTGAAAAAAAAATGTTTTAAAAGCAGTTTGTCAGATGTCTGCGACATATGTTATCGAAGCTTAATGTTAATTTTAGCGAAGGCCTCAACCAAAGGTGCCCGGGTCCTAAATTTGGAGTGCTCACCAGGAGAATAAACATACTTTCCCTGAGTAGCAAGTGAACAAATGCCGGCATGGAATTAACGACAGGGAGCGGAATGCAAGTGGTCTTTATTTCCTCATTAATTGTCCGCTTCATTGTGGTCTTGGCCACCTGTGTGGGATTGTGCCAGCTCAAAAAGACAAAAATAATTACTCCCAAAAAGGAAACAAGACATGACAATTTAATTCAAGCGTCAATTAAAAGAGAGGTGAAACAAAGTTCATTTTTTATTTGATGTCGACAAGAATAGCAATTCCCGATCCCCATGCAAGAAGACTACTTAGCTACAAAACCACCACAACTTGTGTCATGTGACATTGGCTTCTGCAACTATTACACATAATTTATACACAATGTTCATTTATGATAATAAAGTCTATGACATTGATATAGGAGCGTAACGGTAATATAATGACAAAATTGTATTTAATGTTAAATATTTAATGCTTTTATCACTTTCTTGTATTATTATTGTTTTGCCTTGCAAATTTGCTCTGGTGGTATAATTCAATGTAGTGAAATCTAATCTAATCTAAATCAGCTTGCATTTAAGGTCTCTACATTTTGGAAGTAGCATGATGTCTCGAAATTGACGCGAGCAAGTCAACGCAAACGTCAACAAAACTATCAAAATGCTGTTATAAACTCCGCCTGCAGATGTCGCTGTTCGCGACACGTAAGACTTGGGGAGGAAAAAGTAGAAAAACGGTCGAAAGGATTTACGAGTGACACGTCTTAACAGATTAATTTTACTCGTTATTTTAGGCTTCTTGAAAACATTTTCAAACAATAAAACACCTCCTCACCCTTGACTGAATCACCAATCTTGACTCAAGCAGGGTTTAAAACTGGGGGTGAAAAAACTACATTTCCCAGAATGCCGCACAGGCTGAGAGATAAACTAACAGGCCATGTGGAGCACTGAGTGAATGCTGCTCCTTTTAACCAATATTGCACTTTTTAAAAATATTTGTATATATTTTGCATACATATATCCGGATGTAGGTATTGTATTATTGTTAGCCGAGTAGTGTGCATGAGCAGCAACCCAGCCCGCGGGGTGAGCAACGATCCTGCAGAAAATAAACATCCGTTGCTGGACTGTTGTGGAGGTCCCGGCAACGTCGATTACTCCAAGGTAAAACTCAAAAACTTGCACCCATTATTTACTGCAACTGGCGACAGTCAAAATACTCGGAAAAGCTAAAGGTTCACTATATTATGTCACCGTACATACGTGGCTTGACAGCCAGGAAACCAGCTGGTACGCTTTGATGTGTCAAAATAAAAGTATTATTTTCTCAAATGAAAGAAATATATATAATCGTAAATTGTATGCTTTACAGTATATATAATTTGCATGTGCCTTAGGATAAATACTATCTAAGTAATTAGTAAAATTAAATGGAACGAATAATGCTTAAATCCCCATTTTAAGATTGTACTGCTGAATTGCGGACGCTTGACTTCCGGTTGAACTTTCACGATATAAGCACCAACCTAACGTTATATTTAATGCAATATAACGAAGTTCTTTATATATATATATATATATATATATATATATATATATATATATATATATATATATATATATATATACTACCTGTGATTTCTTTGCATTGACTTGCGAGCTAAATTTAAAATGCGAGTGCTGTACGGTGATAGTGACTCACTTGACACCAAGCAGCAAGTTGGGTTGTTGAATAAAAAAAAAAAGAATCTTCAAAAAAGTATTTTCACTGTTTAGTGCACCTCCCATCTGAACTTTTATATAAAATTATGACGAGGATAACTACTCTTTGTGAATCTAAAACCACTGCTTTGCTTTTAATGCGTACATGGGAAACACCATAGCCAGGCTAACAAATAGCATATAGGTGGCAATTTTATAACCTTTTAAACATCAGATTTTTTTAACACAAATGGAGAAGCACTACATGTAGAACCCAGATAATTTAAAAATTCTCACTGTCTGTCTATCTATTTATTTCTTTTAGATGGACTTGAAGATTTTTGGCAAAGTCTTAAAACATATCAACTTTCAAGACCCCAACTTCTACATTGCTGTAATTGCAATCATTTTCAACCCACTATTCTGGAATGTGGTAAGTGTTTCTGTTTTTGTTTGCAGTCATGCACTTGTCACATGGTGTGGACCACAAATGAATTAATTTAAAAAGCAGCGAGTTATGCAACTGATTAGTCATTCTGTAGTTTGCCTTCGGCCATGTTTAATTATATGAATGTCTACAATCTCAGATATGTGTTTAATCTTCTAATCCAAGCACATTTATTTTCTTTATTATCAAATACTTCGATTCACGAGCACCAACACCACAACACTTTTTATTTTATTTCCCATACACACACACATTATTTATATATATATATATATATATATATATATATATATATATATATTATTTTTTTTTTTTTTACTTTTTATTACATTTTGTCTGAAGCAGAATGCGTGTTTGAGTGTGAAAGAGCTAATTAGAGAACTAAACGACAATTACAATGAATCACTCGTCTCAATTATGATTTTTGGACTGAAAGCCTTGCTCGGCTTGAAAATTGTATATTTTAATGATTTTAAAGTAATGAACGAGTTACGGATTGATTATTTCATACACGCGGATTGCTTCCTTACTTGGAATTCTCTCTGATGGAAAGCAAATTAAAACCCTCATGCACAAAATACACATACTGGCGCTTTTCTTCTTTTAATTCAAGCACGCATTCATATTCATTCACATTTCATCTTTTAAAGATGAGTGAATAGTTTCCTGCGCAGTAGTTGAAGTGTGGCTGATGAAAAGTAGCCTTCATGGCCAACGTTCCACTGTTTCCGATGCAAAGTCGCGGCTCCGTTGTCCTCCTCTCTTCCTTCCCTCGACTCACAGAAGAGTACCAAGTTGATTGCAAACGGCACGTATAAATAAACTTTCAATTAAATCAGCTCCTTTATACAAGTTGTAGATCTCATTAGATTGGAGGCGAGCGTTAAATGGATGTCAAGTTGACATTAGGTACCCGGAGCTGAGTCGTCAGTTTGTTCGTTCTTGCTTCAAAAGAGCGTCAATGGAGCTTTCATATATTGCGGCTTTGGAGAGGACAAAAACCTACGTGTTGTATTTCGCCACGTTGGAAGATTGAGTTCTTCTTCCTTGTATTCTGTAGCCTGAAGGCTTCAGATTCGGATTGCGATTTCTGTTGTTATTATTGAGATCTATTTTCCGAGTCGCACGACACGCTGAGCGAAATGTCTTCCCCTTGTTGTACCGCATCAAGCCGAGGTCAGCCTTAGTTGAGCAAATATACGCGCGCCCGTACGCATGTGGCGGCGAAGTCGCTCACCGCGCTAGCATATTAAGCATCACCTGATCTACCTGCATATGAAATTTCTCGGTCATCCGCTCCGCAACGCCCGGGTGACCTAAATCCACGGGTGCAAACACGTCAGCTCATTCAGATGGAAGCTCTACAATACGACCGAGGAAATAAAGACACGTTTTTTCCCCCAATATGCGTATGTTACTAAAAAAGGGTTGAGAAAGTTTCTTTTCTCTCTGACAAGCATCACACCATATACTTTCCGTATTCATGCATTTTTGGATTATAACCTCAAGTGAGATGTGTAATCACAAATTTGCTTCGGCCACGAAAGGTTCATCTGACTTGGCATGTGCAGGCTCAAGTTTGTGGGCATGTGAGTTGTGGGAATTTTTTTTTTTGTAAACCATGTTAAGGCAACTTTTTTTTTTTGTGGGTGACATTTTAAGGGATTGGTTGATTTTTTTTTTTGTCCCATTTGGTTACAAAATGTTTTTATTCCCTTTAGTGCATGTTTTGTTTATTTTACATTTTCTCTCCCATCCCGCAGCTTTGGTGGTGGTTGGGAGGGCTATGTTCCAAATATTATTATTTTTTTGCTCGGTTACATGTGCCATCAGGGACCAACGGGTGTGGTGGATTTCAGCTTTTGCCTGATCGGAATACCGCCCCCTTTACAGCGCTTCAGTAGAAACAATTAAAAAGGTGCCGCGGCACCATGCACCCAGTTTTGTTAGCAACAGCTCACTGCAAGTGAAGTCAATAAATACTGGAGGAAATGCAATCTGTTATAAATCAGAAATGCAAACGTGTGTTTGTACTTGAGGAAAGAACTTTCTCACTTTTACTGCAGTTTTGAATTCTAGTGGTTACTCAAAAGTTGGTTCGTATAATTCAAGGACGTTTCTCGGCCGATGCTGCTGATTTTAAGGGCTCCTTTGGAGAAATAATTTGACAGATTTGTTACGCCTACTCCTGATCTGTATTTCGTTTGCTCTCTAATCATCAGCTTGGACTTTGCATTATGAGCCAATTAACTTGTGCTGGCTGTTTCTTTTTTTAACCGCAGCATGTTTGGTACAAGTGTAGCTCACAAAACGTTCACCACTCTCCACATTTTTGAATATTCAGCCGGCGCTGTTCTAATTAAGACAGATTTGATCAGAGTGCGCATGTGATCAATGTTTTTGTTCTCGCACATGCGGATGAATCCAAGGCGTGTGTTCACATTTGGTACCGTGTTCAGCACTGTAGAAAAAACATGCTCGATCCATCCCTGGACAGTGTAACATTACCTAAACGTGTGTTTGTCACAAAGCAGGCCGTCCTTTCATGAAATCTCTTGTCCGGGTGTGTATTCATGGAGCTAATGAGTTTTGCGGGTAACATCAAAAGCGCCGTCAGAGCTAAGTGCTCTGGTGGGGAGACAGCAGGAGCCTGTTACCTAAGACGTGATTGAATTTGTCCTGCAGAGCTTGCAAGCCCCTCCTTTGTTATTCATACGGCTTGATCGATGACTGGAGTACAGCATCGGTTGTGTTTTGGCACAAGAACTGTATTTTTAGAGCGCGCCATCGTTCACTGGAGAGTTTCTAAATCACTTAGGCAGATTGCGGGGGGGTTTAAATTCCCCGTTGCCGCGTTGCTTAAAAGGAACAGTCTGCTAATGTGTCCGGTGGATGTTTTACAAAAGATGAGCGCCATGTTGTACTCCAAAATGTTCTTCTGTTGAGGCAAAAGATGAGGGGGGGGAAAAAAAACAGCATTATGTGTAAAATAGATTTTTCAAGTCAGAAGTTGAGTCTTGCAATTCAATCGTTAGGCATGTTTTTATTTAGTTGGTCATCAAAAACAGACAGTCTAAAAAAAAAGTATTTTTTTTTAATATTACAATTTTTGCACTTTATTGCATTCCATTAAAACTGGTTTTACTACCAGACATCCCCCCCCTAGATTTTGTTTTATTTTAAATTTTTTTTTTTTTTGGGGGGGGGGTGTTGATAGAAAATTGAGATTTTTTTTTAAAATTTATTTCATAATAAATTTAATATTATGGAAACTTAGTATATTGGAATAAGTATGTGATCACAATATAAAATTTAATTTAATATAACTGTGGCTGTCCAGTACGCGAGCATGCTCCGAATATCGCCCCCACCCCCAAAAAAAAAAATCATTCTGGATAGGTAATCACTCTTCATCAACGCTGTCATAATAGAATTTCATCTCCGTTTATTCAGCACCTGAGCAAACCCAGGCTGTCTTTTCTCACCACATGAAGTCCATTTCCGTTCAGGTTTTTCTTTTTCCTGCCCCCTTCCTTCAATGCTTTTCTTCCCGATTTAAAAAAAAAAAAAAAAAACAACAAAAAAAAACCACATAAATAACAGGTCGCCATGACGACATCTATTCCTCTCTGGCTCCGCTATCCGGATATGTACGCACTTCCTCAACCCACAGAAGGTTATTTTGAGTTTGGCAACTAAGCCATCGAATGCAGTCGTTCTTTCATTCCTTTCAAAGGATTCCGTGATGGTTTTCCTGTATGGGAGTAGAACTTGAATAATTCTAAAAAAAAAAAAAAGCAAGTCATTTCTTGAAAAACAAAAACGTTCCCAGTTTTCCAAGCAGATCGCTGATTAACATTCATCTCCATTAATATTTCAGGTAGCAAGATGGGAACACCGGACACAGAAACTCTCCAAGATATTTGGAAGCCCCCACCTGGCCTGTTACTTCCTGGGCTTCGTTATCATCCTCCTCAATGTGTATCGCAGCCACAGGTAGAACACACCTGCCTCTTATGTTTCAATCAATGTCGACTGAGCAACGCGATTGGGATTTTATTTATTATTTTATTTGTTACGCTTCTAATGTAACGACATATCTCAAAAAACGACGCGGCCAACTGGATGCAGGGTGACCGGGCGAGTGGCTCGGCTTTTTCTTTAGGCATCTCTTATTTCTCGCGTCTTTTTTGTTCTTGATACCACGCAAACTCCCACACCTCCCGCACAGGATCATAAATGGCATGCAGAAGCTTTTGAGGACTTTCTGTTGCGATTTGCGTTGCCTGGGAACGGCGCTTTTAGAGAACATAGTTGGAGACCACAGCGATGTATAGAGCCTCTCGCCTTGCTCATTAAGATGTAGTACACTGGCAAAAAATGGGGGGGATGATATTTACATGAAAAAAAATAGTAAGTATATTTATAAGAAGTGTTTGTGAGTAAATTCTACTAATTAATTGAATTAAAAAAAAAATGGGTTCCATCCTGCACTGCATTCCAGTTCCTTTGTATGAAATGTGCTGTGTAAAAGAAAAAAAAAAGGGCTTCAACTTTGCAGTGACTATTTAAATTGAATAAACTCAAAAACCTCTCTTGTAAAATTTACTTTGAATTTCTGAGTGGGAAAAAAAAACCTTTAAATAGCCCTGCACGATATGCCGTTCGAACATCGCAATTGCGATGTGCGCATACGCAAGAGTCACATCGTAGAACGTGCGATGTTTCTATCTTTTTTTTTTTTTTTTAAAACACGGAAACTTTTGGTTTGTTTCATAAAAGCAGCACGCTACACCATGCTCTACACAGACAACACAGAACGTCTGGTGAAAATAGTTCTAGTTTCAATATCGCAATGTACATCGCAGCCTCCCCAAAAATCGCAATGTCAGTTTTTTTCCAATATGGCGCAGCCCTAATTTTCAAGTAAATATCACTCCCCATTTTTACAGTGATGATGCGTTGTCAGGTTCTAGTTGGGGTAACTCGAACCCGACCCCGACATCACTGCTAATTAGAATCACAATAATAATCGCTTCGCTAAATATTGCGAGTCGACCGAAAAAAAAAAAAAAACTTTCTGACATTGGTCATCAAAAACGATGAAACGTTTGATCGAATTCTTGTCTTCGGCCTCTTTAAATGGTGTTAATGGTTCTAAATGCATGCTATTTTATTCTAGATTACACTCACTCACTCCTTTTCTTATTCGCCAGAATAATGAGCAGGAAACAAATGACTACAATGCTGCCTAATTGCACATATAATTGACTTCATAATTGACTAAATCAGCGGCGTGCTGATGAGAAGACGAATTTATGTTCTTTTTATGTACGTAAATAAAGCAGACATACTCAAAAAAACAAAAACAAAGCAAGATTACTACCGGCAATATTTGCGTCAGGACAACACACAGCGATAATGCCTTGCTCGGTCACTAGTGTGTTTTTTTTTTTTTTTTTGGATGGAAGCAAATCAGAACATATTAAGCATGACGTACTTAACAAGTCGTCCATTTGGCAATGAAGGACTGTTATTGGTCCACAATCCCTGCGCTTTGTCCATATTTGTGAAACCATACACTTGTTAACATTGACCTATATATCGAACAAAATAAAGTGTGCATACATTTTCAGGTAAAAAAAAAAATAATATTAAAAAAATCGAGCGGCATGGTGGAGTCATAATGCTGAAAGCCAGCCGAAATTGCACTTCTTGTTGTATAAACAACTTTATTATAAAACACTTTGTCAGATGAAAATGTAGGTCAGATGGATGCTTGCGCTCTTAAACCTTTTTTACGAAAATGTCAGTGGTGAGTGTGAGTGCATTCGGTCATGAAGTGCTCAACTAACTTAAGGATTTATTCTTTTCACGTTTCTTCACTGGCAAAGTTATTGAGTGAGCTGCAATTTGTGGAATCGATTTGAGCCGATTAAAGAAATGCTGAAATAATTCAGCTTTCAAATTTGGAAGATGGAATGACAAATGTGAGGAGAAATCTTGTCAAGCATTAAAAGCAATTACTTGGTTGGGCTGCTATGCCTGGAAAACTCGTCCTCGCCAACATACTTTTTTTTCTTTTAGGAATATTTTTTTTCCTTGATTTTTAGGTCTCACCTTGCAATGGAGTCACTTGTGATATTTTCAGTAAGGATTTTTTTTTTTCGGTTGGAACACGCTCCGACCAACGTTAAGAAATAAAATAAAAAAAGAAAAAAAAGAAAAACACAAAATACATAAAAACAAAATAAATTTACAGAAAAAAACAAGTTTAACTGAGACTAACTATAATTATAGCAAATATTTCCTCATCTTTGTCAATTAATATCATCATTTTAAACAATTGATTTTGGTATTGCTTTACCTCCCGACAAAAGAAGGAAGGTCAAACAGCGGTTTGAAAATTGTAGTTTAATTTACTTTATTACTCAATAATGAGCAACTTTTTTTTTTTAATTCTTTATGTGACAAATACTGCATAAAAATAGAGGGGGGAAAAAAACTAAAACTAATACTACAACTAAATGAGAGGTAAAAATAAAAACGAATAAACACTCATAAACCAGCTCTATACGCTTATTAAAACGAACTGAATTTAAAAAATAACAGTCAAAAATAAATTAAAAACGAAAGAAATCTGCAAAATCACTCGTGACCCTGAATGTTGTACGCAAATAATATCGCCTTCATAGTTATCCCGAGATAGAGCGAAACCATTCATCTGTTTTTCCGAAAATGCAAGCCCAATCAGAAATCGAACTCAAATCTTGCCCATGTCCCATTTCTCATTGTTTTTTCCCCATCCCGATCCCAGCGGTAAGTCATATCTTGCTTAACACCGAGCCCAGCAGTCGTTCTTTCTGTCCACTTTGATGCGACAACACCTCTTGGCAATTCCTTTATAACAAAGCCACAGCCCCGCACCAGTCACAGCACAGACCCCCTAACCTAGTTTTTTCTTATTAACCCCAAACCTACTTTTGATTTGGAGCCATTTTGATCCGCTGGACTCCAGGCACACTGCTTTTCAGAAATTCAACATTTGCTTTGAATGGCCCGCAGAGAAAAAGCATGCGTGTGTGTATACTCCCCCGCACCGAAGTGTCCCCTCTGGGGTGATGCCGGCTGAACTTTGGAGCGCTGAGGGACTGCAGGCGGCGCTCGACGGGAATCGCAAAAATGGGCTGAGAAACTTCAATGGAAGGAGGGCAACACTGATAGGCTTCAGTCTGGTTGAAAGGAAAACTGCTATGCTAAATTAACCGCAATGCCAGAATTGGGCAGCTGGCTGAATTTATTGCACTTCATCCCCTTTGCTGGAATTAAGCGCGACTTAAAATTATTATTTTGGATCTCAGTTGCTTTTTCCACACAGCCATGCATATCGATCGCTTCCGTGTTTTTGCACACTCCAGCAAATCTCTTTCCCGCGCTCGCAGTTGAACTTTCACTTAACTCATTCAATACCATTGACGGATAAATACGTCAAAATCCATTTTTTTTTACTGGGCTGATTGTGAATGAGTTAAAGGGCCAGCACACGTAGCAGCATTACGATTTCCTTTTTATACGAGTGTAAATTCGACAACACTGTACTTGACCCGGTTTGGGACGATTACAGAAAAAGCACTTCTGTCCTTGCTTTAAAAAAAAAGAAATTGTCGTCCCCCATCCACAATATTACCCAATCACATTATTGCAAAGCTGTCAAATATGCCGGTGGGAGAAAAAAAAATTGGAAAATATTATTTTATTTTTATTTATTTATTTTATTATTTTTTTTTTTTAGGGGCAAAATAATGGTCCCATTGTTGTCGTTAACTCCCCAAAGGGGTTTGTGATCTCTGAAAAGCCTCTGACGCCCTCACGCTTGCCATTACGCAACACATACAAATAATCCAGAATGAGGTCATAAAAATCTTCTAAGAGATGGTAACAAAACAGTTTAATGATCCTGCTACCGTCACCTCCTTTGTATGTATTTTTTGTATTTATTTATTTATTTATTTTTTCTTCATTTTACTTCCTTTATTGAGTGAAATAAATAAACCATGTGAGTTATTGTGTCTGAACCTGCCCTCTTTTGCTTGACAATGTGAGCGAATTACGAGTAATGAAAGGCCCAACCTGAAAGTGACAAAGAATCAAGTCACTATTCCACAATGAAAAGATGATTTGCTTGACTATTTGCGCACACTTATGCAACAATAAATAGCCGTTGATTTTTCACTCACTGTGACATTTTAGTTTTCAGCCGCAATCTTTAACCCGAGCCATCCTCTTTTTATAAAATATATATCTGTAATTCAGATATTATCACTTGCTATCAAAGATGCATTCAAGAGACAATCTAGTGAGTGGAATATTCTTCAAAGCGCAAAAATAGGAATATCGCACGTTTTTTTGTAAAATTTTTTTATTTTTTTATTTCTAATTGTCGAGAACACTTCCTGCAGTCAGGTGACATTGTGCGCGCCGGGCCCGTCGTGATGACATTTCGCTTAATGGAGCGAGATGACGTCAAAGATTCGCATCGGTAACAAGACTTCTCATTACGAGGGCTTGCTAAGATTTGGGGAAAAAAGGTCAATCTGATTCACGCTGGCATTTTAAGTCAGCGGTAACATCGGGCCACTTGAGCTCCGGTTTTTAGATATAAGATAAATATATTTTGGGATGCTGGGTTGTGTCTGTCTCACGGTTGTATTTATTGTTTAAAAAAAATGTGCATGGTTCTTTTAAATCGGTTGCGTGTTGTCTGGAACACGTTTTAATAGCTCCTTATAAGCGTGACTCTTGAAAATAACGTCAAAGTAGGCCACTGGTTTCTATTGGCACATTCCGTCTGACCTTGCTTCCTTTTCTCAGCTGACAATAGGTTGAATATCAGTCGCACACTTTTTTTTTTTTTTTTATACATTAGTTCGAATATGTGGGTGAATTTATTATTCACCTCACAGTCTGTTCACTGTTCATTGGAACCGCTGCTTGTATTTCCTTAACATTAAGAAAACTCGTTTTCAAAATGGGAAACAAACTGGAAGCCCACCAATATCGTTAATGGGGTACCGCATTTTACGGACTATAAGACGAACACGTATAAAAGCCGCAGCAACTCTATAAAATAAAATAAAATATTTTTATTAATAATAATAATAATAAAATCGATATACAAGCCGCACCAGGCTATAAGCCACAGTTTTTTATATTGACAAAAATATTTGTTTACTGCATTTTGAATGCACATAAAGGTACATAAACAGATTGTTAAAACTTTAACACGGCAACAAATTTGCTAATAAAAACTGAACAGACCCAAGAGGAAAAAAAAAATTAGATTATTTTTTTTTTTTTGCGTGTTTTCTGACCTATAGAGCGCCCCCTCCTGTTGGGAAAAAAAATCACAGAAAAGCTGCTCCCTTGTATTAGCCGCATGGTTCAAAATCGAGGAAAAAAGTAGCGGCTTATAGTCCGGAAAATACGTTAATCCTTTGGTTTATTAAATAGTACGACAAATATTGTCATTGGTTGTTGTGGATACAATTTAACTCATTCACTACCAGCCAAGTAAAAAAAAAAAAAAAAAAAAAGGATCTTTGACGTCTTTAGCCGTCAATGGCAGTAAATGAGTTAAACGTCATTTAATGTATACTGTTATTCTTAAAGGCTCCACCTCTCCGTGATTGATGTTGTATTAAATTAAATTGCATTTTCACGATCACATTTTAAATCTGTTCTCACCGCAGCATGACGGTAGCAATGAGGAGCCAGGCCAGGTGGGAGCTACTCGACAGGAACGAGGTCTTTAGCACGGGTGTGCTTCTCATAGCAGTGGGCTCCGTGCTCGTCGTCAGCAGCTTTCTCGCTTTGGGATTCACTGGGACCTTCCTTGGTAAGTCCACTCGATGAGTTTGGCAAACTCCCGTGCACCTTGGACGACCCGACGAGCGTCTCCGTTCCCTAATCGGAGGCGTACCCAATGTCTGTGACGCCTGAGAGCGAAGCTAATTTTACATATGAATCCCCCGCAAATGATCTAAATAAGCAGAAGGTAAGCAGAGCTGCAGTGTGAGCACACGTACGTGACCGCTCTGCAAAGTCATGTCGCCGGGCGGTCGTGACGTTTGACGATGAGTCGGCAGCATCCGCCACATGTACCGACTCACACGAGCGGTTGTCGAGTCAATTTGCGTGCCTTTGCGACGAAGTGCTGCCTCGGTAAGTGAAAATGCAAATGATGCTTAGACTTCTTATAATTGAAGCTTTGCGTCAGATTTAATGTACGCTCACATGAATCAATCTGTTAAAAATGTAGATATTCAGACATTGTGTAAATGACCTCTTTAGTCAAGGAAACGGAATTTAAATGAGAAAATCCGGCAGGCCTCAATTAGGTCACGGTGTTTGGCCGATTAAAATACAATTGCCTCCGTGAACATTAATCCCTGTGTGACGCGATGCGATGTGACACTCTGAGACAGCACTCGGAATTTGAATTTAATTTACAGAAGAGGAAAAATGTATGCTCAAATGTAAGCCACCCGACCCACGCGGGCCTTAGAGGGTAAAGCGCGGCCGGCGTTGGTTCCGTGTGTCATCGGCGCTCTATATTAAGCGCCTCAAGTCACCGTGACCTGATGAGTCAAGGCGATGGAGCAGAAACAAAGATCATCAAACGACACAGGGCGCTAATGTGTCAGCCACCTGGCATCGCAACTTCAAACCCGTCCGTTTTAGTGCCACTCCACACTTGAGAGAAACCACGGCGGCCGTTTTTTTGTTTTTTTTTTTGTTTTTTTTCCCACCACCTCGATGAAACCAAACATCGGTGACACAGGAAAACAGCAGGTTGCATTTGGCTTTGAATGACGTCTCCGTGGAGGCCACAAATTGATTTGGCAATTTTATGCCACTGTGTGACAATTTTTTTTTCCTCCCTGCCAAATTCAAAAATAAACAAGCAATTGCCTCCACCCCATTGGGGTCTCGATGATGTCGCATGATTGGAACCTTTATATAAGTTGGACATAGCAGCACACAAGCCAAAAGGATATTTTTGAAATATTTATTTCCACTTTACTTTTTCCGAATTGATGTCCTCTTATTTTTACATTTTATATATATATTAATTAATTAATGTGTATATATATATATAAATTAATTAATATATAAATTAATTAATTAATATATATATATATATATATTAATTAATTAATTTATTTATATATATATATATTATTTTTTTATTTTTTTTTTTAAATGTAAACTCTTATTTTCTATGTTAGACTTCAGCTTTCACTCCGGTTTTATTGTTGCAGTTCACAACTTGCGTACTAATAAAACCTTTTTCAGCCGACATCTGTCGTGATCATGAAGACAAAAGCCGTTAAAGGACACATCGAAATAGTTCTACGCATTCATTACTAGCTACGGTATGCTAGACACGAAAGCGACTGCATTTGACTTTCACGGAACTTTTTTTTTTTTTTTTTTTTTTTTTAACATTCTATCGATATTCAACAAGAATTATAAATCCTAAATCCAGCACAAGATGAGGCAACATCTCGAGCGTGTCAAAAAAGCATGAGGCCTCGAATGTAATCTTTAATGGCAACCTACGATTATCTGGTTGCACTGACGTCGCTTGTGCACTTTGCAGGTGACTACTTTGGCATTTTGATGGAAGAAAAGGTGACAAGTTTCCCTTTCAGCCTCACAGAGAATCCAATGTACTGGGGCAGCACGGCGAACTACCTTGGCTTGGCACTTTTGTAAGTAATATGCAATATAGAATTGCACTGATTTACCACAAAGAATTACCGTATATTTCAGACTATAAGGGCACTCGAAATATTTCAGCGTATTTTCCGGACTATAAGGCACACCTGCATATAAGATGTAGCAACTCTTTTTGAAGAAAAAACAAATTTGAAAAAAAGCTGCACCGTTGTATTTGTTGCATGGTTCAAAATCAAGCAAAAAAGTAGCGGCTTATAGTCGGAATAATACGGTAATTTGCTCAAAAATCGACAGTGAGCCTTATAGCCGGTTACGCCTTATGTATGGTTGTCGAGTGGAAGTTTGACTTATTTGCTGTACTGGTTTGTTTCCCTCAATGTGGAGTACTCGGAAATATACGGTAAGCGCAAAGTCATCAATACACGGTTGATAAATTTGCGTGAAACTGCGAGACTCGAAATATTGTGGAGGTGATGCGGAAAAGGACCAGATAATCGTCTGCAGATGAATAAATGTTTTCTCCAACTTATGTCCTTCTTGAGATGGTGTGGATATGTTGCCATGGAAACTGGCAGCACTTGACAACGTCGGCCTGTGTAGTCAAGGCAAGTGCTTCAGGGTTAATGGGCGACGAACAGCTGCTGCATAGGCTCCTTCTTTCTCTAATTCCATCACCTTGATTGTCCTTTTGAATGATTTTTGCTCAGTTTTTTTTTTTCATCATTTTAGTAAGATTTCCCCTCCGGGGCCATATTGGTGAATTTATTTTTATGTCCGGACTCAACTTGAATCAGTTCTTTATCAGATGGATTGGTGTTTTTAGTCAGATTCTAGTTTGATATTTGTATCATAACTAACTAATATAAACACAAATTTAAAGGACAGTTATTTTAAGATATGAAACAAGATTATTTCAGAAATTTAATTGAAATAAAATTACTTATAATTTTTTTTTTGACAGAATGCTTTCAAATAGTGTTGTTCCGATACCACTTTTTGGGTTCCGATACCGCTAACTGGCTGTGCAGTATCGGCCGATACTGAGACTGTACCGATACTTTTGAAAAATCCAAATATAAGCACAATTTTTCTTGTAATTCTCAAGAATTTTTTATCGGTACCGATACCGATACTGGTACCGATACTGGTATCGATATCGGAACAACACTACTTTCAAACTACGTACTACTCATCCAGTAAGTACTACTCATCTCTGTCAAATCTGCCATGAGAAAACAACGTCCTAATGATCACCTTAACAGATTCAAATGAGTATGAATAGAGCGACGAGGGGTACAAAAATGAACGCCCCCCCCCCAGCCTCCCCCCCCCCCCCGGCTGTTCCCGACTCCCACACATAAGAGGCACTTAGATTATCGCTACGAGATTATTGGTTACATGAGATCCGACTCATGTCGTTCGATAAGCGTGATGCACGCTTGTGAGCAGGTCACATGATGTCCTTCTCTTTTGTGGCGTCAATTTGTGCAGAGTATTACTTAAGCCCAAATGCTGTGCTAGAAAAGTACGGCGGAGAGTGTTACAGTGACATGGAGCCGTTGGTGAGCTATTGTGTCGTTGGCCAAGATAATGTACTTGCTCTAATTTGGGCACTTTTGTGCTTGGGTTGACGTTACACTAGCCAATGCCAGCCCAGATTTTTTAAGGCTGATACAAAGACGCCCCCGACTCTGTAACACTTCAAATTTCCCCATTGTGGGACTAATAAAGGACATCTTATCTTATCTTATCTTATCTTATCTCACAGTTTTTTTTCACCTTCGGGTTAATATAAGGGGTATTTAAGTGCCTTGCCCTGTAAAAAATTCTCCTTTAAAGCTTAAAAAAAAAAAAAAATCATAATATCCCAGTTTTTACAAGGACTGCATGTACCGAAGCCACAGGAGGACGAAATATAAAAGGGATACTTTGTGCAGCTCTTTGTTTAGCAAAATGCAGCGTGACTCATCTTTTATCAGGGTTGCAAATCCCATTCAAGACCTTTTTTTAAGCCAATTCCAAATTCAATGTAAGACCTACTGTGGTTAGGAAAAATGATTTCAAACCAGTTTTTTTTTTTTGTGGCACAAATAAATGAGAACAAGATATCATGAGAAAAAAAACATCAGAGCATTCCTCCTTCTATTTAAATCTTAAATTTTTGTATTGTTCTTTTTTTTTTCACCTTGTAGTGAGTCGGGGTTGAAAAAAGAAATTTGACAAAGTAATGAGTATAAAATAGAAAGTGCATACGTCTGAACGATCTCGTTGCACACTTGAGGACAATGACAATAAAGGGATTTCTGATTTCTCATTCTGATATACTTAAATCGGAAGAAATAAGATTGGTTGACAAGTGGCTTGTTGTTGTCGTCCTATAACATTTTTTGATACTGTATGCTGTCGGTGTTTCACTTGATAAATAAATAAATTAATTAATTAAAAAAAAAAAAACGGCAAAGAAAAAGCAAACAACACTTGTGGAGTTAATGCTGAAGTCCCTTGTGACATTTTGTGTACGCCTTGAGTAGCTTTCATTTACATGTTCTCATGGTGCATCATACCAGCATCTTGAATTCCCATATGGAGGTGCACGAACCCATGCTGTTTATTCATGAGCTTAGTCACATGTTTTCTGCAGGATCTTCAACCGCTCCCTGGCTCAGGCAGTCATCCCCTCCTGCTTGAAAACTTCCACCATTATTCCTGTCCCCAAAAAGTCACCAGCCGTCCACCTGAATGACTACCGTCCTGTTGCTCTCACACCAGTCATTATGAAGTGCTTCGAGAGGCTGGTTCTCCAGCACATCAGGGACTGCCTTCCTCCCACTCTGGACCCCTACCAGTTTGCATACCGGGCTAACAGATCCACTGAGGACGCCATCGACACTGCTCTGCATGTTGTGCTGGGCCACCTGGAACGACAGCAGAGCTATGCAAGGATGCTCTTTGTGGACTACAGCTCGGCATTCAACACGATCATCCCAGACATCCTCGTCGCCAAACTGGACACTCTCGGCCTCCCTGCCCTCACACGCATCTGGATTAAGGACTTTCTGACCAACAGACCCCAGACTGTGTTGCTCGGCCCCTACACGTCCTCCACCCTCATGCTGAGCACCGGTTCCCCCCAAGGATGCGTGCTGAGCCCTCTCCTGTACGCCCTCTACACCTACGACTGCAGCCCGGCCCACGGCAACAACACCATCGTCAAGTTTGCTGACGACACGACAGTGGTCGGTCTGATCTCGGAAGGTGACGAGACAGCCTACAGAGAGGAGGTAAAGAGACTGACAACTTGGTGCAAGGACAACAGACTGCACCTTAACTCTGCTAAAACAAAGGAGATTGTCGTCGACTTCAGGAGGAACAAGACGCTGCCGCCCCCCCTCTGCATCGAAGGCGTGTGTGTGGAGAGGGTCCACACGTTCAAGTTCCTGGGAGTACAGATCTCCGATGACCTTTCTTGGACTCACAACACCACAGCAGTGGTAAAGAAGGTCCGCCAACGTCTGCACTTCCTGAGAGTCCTCAGGAAATTCAACCTGGACAGGAAGCTGCTGCTGGCCTTCTACCACTCGTCCATCGAGAGCCTGCTGACGTACTGTGTCTCCACCTGGTACAGCGGCTGCACTGAGGCGGACAGAGTGAGGCTCCAGAGGACAGTCAAAACAGCGCAAAGGATTATTGGCTGCCCTCTCCCCCCACTGTCGGACATCTACACCGCCCGGTGCCTCAGAAGGGCTCTCAACATCGTCAATGACAATACCCACCCAAACTCACACCTGTTCGACCTGTTGCCCTCTGGCAGGCGCTACAGATGCATCAAATCAAGGACCAATAGACTGAGAAACAGTTTCTTTCCGAGAGCCATCTCCATACTGAACTCTCACACACACACGAGACCACCCTAACCTCGCAAAACAGCATTGTGATGTGTTTCTATATGCCCTATTCAGTACTGAATTCCATTGCACTGTCTTCTTTATTTATCTAATTTATATATTTGTCTGTATTATTGTTGTATTGCACTGGAGAGGGGAGCCCTCTAATCTCGTTGCACACTTGAGTACAATGACAATAAAGGGATTTCTATTTCTATTTCTATTTCTATTGTGTGCACAGACGCAACAGACGGTCTGTCTCAGTGAAAATAAAAAAAAATTAAAAAAAAAACTGAAACATGTTATCGTAAATTACCACTCCAGATGGTATGAAGATATGTGATAGGAATTACAGCTTGTTTTTTCAAATAACCTGACATGAAATCTTCACACAGTGTGGCTGGATAAAAAAAAAATATATAAATATAATGGAATAAAACAAAAGTACCATATATTTCATTCATTCTTCTAAAAACCAATGAAACTAATATTTATTTATTTATTTTATTATTATTATTTAATTAATTAACCATTACAAAAATATTTATATTATATATATTTATATTAATATATATTAATATATATATATATATTATATATTTATATTATATATATTTATATTAATATATATATATATTATATTATATCATATTATATTATATTATATTATATTATATTATATTATATTATATTATATTATATTATATTATATTATACACCGACTGATGCCCAATGATGAATATTTTTTGTTGGATGCTATTGATTTTTTTTTAGCGGATACAATTTAATGTGTGCATAGTGGCAATTCATGCATAACGCAAAATGACCAAGTGGCACATTAAAGTAAATTAGCCTGCGATAAGTAAATAATGGGGCGTAAAAAAAAAATAAAAAATAAGGACACCGCATGATTGAGACACCGCGACCATACTGACCAATTTTTTCCTTCTCAGTGTGTCACCATTGCCGTCTGGCTATCTGGGTCAGTTTTATAAGCTTCATCAACAATTCCGCTTAATATCCCACCACCATGTTATGTTGGTGTCGTTATGGCGCTCATGTGCGTATTTTTTCTTTCAACCGAAGTGGTCATGGCCGATTGGTTGTTATGAGAAGAAACCATTCAACTTTCTTTTAACGTGTTGTTTATTGCAAAAAAAAAAAATAAATAGTTGGTACTCTCACTGGTCCGTCCACGCTCTTTTGCATCATTTTTCATTGACCCCGTGCCCTTCTCTCCCTTCATTATGCTTTTAAAACCTTAGCGGACCTTCAGTATGAGTTGAAGTTTTTTTTTTTTTTTTTTTTATTTATATTCCTGCCAAAAAAAAAAATGTGTCAGTGGGCCACTTTCTAACCAGGATTATGTAGGTCAGTACATTGTTCTCTGTATGTGTATCATCCGCAACTGTCACCAGACGTCATTTCAGACGGATCCATAATTGAAAATAAATCTTCTAACACTTGACGTCACATTCCAGCCTTCCTGTCTGAGAGCGGCAATTATTTTGCTAAAGTTGGCTCCAAATATGAATATGTCCGGAATACATTTTGGTACAAAGATGAATCTCTTTGGAGGATCAAGATACATTTTAATGAATACAATAAGTGTAGTGACATGAATTAAGACATCCAACGTTCATCTTTCTGACATTTTAATATGCACTTGTCTTCCTGACTGCATACGTACTTTGCACACATCACATGCATAGTGTGATTCATTTTCATTTTTTGTCCTATTTTGTGTTGCCAGAGGTGCAAGTCCAATGGGTCTCGTGTTGACTGCAATTGTAGCCTTGGTCTACAAGATAGCGATTCAATTTGAGGGGTAAGCGAATTCATTCATACGTATCGGAATATAACCACAAACTCCAATTCCAATGAAGTCGGGACAGCTAAAGAATGTTCGTCATTTTGGGCAAATTCTCTCAATTTGAATGTGACGCCCACAACTGCATTATCAGCAAATATGATATCATCAAAAGATTCCCAGATTCACACTGCATACGAGAAGCGAGGTTGTAAAATCACAATTTTCCCGAACATATTGCCACTTAGGCTTAGGAACATTTCAGAAAAACAATTTCAATTAACACCGGGAACATTTCAGAAAACCAAGTTCAGTTAACACCGTTTGGTGTTACGTCTACAAATGTAAGTTAAAACACTGTCATGTAAGACGACAAACGCTGCTGGCTTCTCCGGGCCCAAGTAAAGTGGAAAAGTGTGCTGTGGTCTGACGAGTCCTCATTTCAATTTGTTTTTGGGAAATCTTCACCAACCGGCACAAGAGCGACGGCTCCTCCCGTCATTGTCGAGTGACATGATCCCAATCAGCAATGACAACTTTAAGCGGCCTCATCAGCAATCCCAGCTCAGGTCAAAGTTCAAGCAATAATCTGAATGGTCAGGCAAACTGAACAAACAATTCCTCGAAATCAAATTTCTGGAAATTGATTCCCATTGCGATACATACCATTTTATCGTTCCGCGATATCAGCTGAAAGAAAAATCACTCTTAAGACTACAGAACGGAAATCTTTCTGAGAAATCCGATAACGGAGATTTTTGCTGACTTTGTTGGACTGACTTGAACGATTATATGATACGATTATATCTGTGAGCTCAGACCTCCGCAAATAAATAAATAAATAAATAAATAAATTGTCGCAATTTCTACAATCAGCATCGTGCACCCTGTCGAGCAAGGCACATTTTCTAAACGTGACTGCGCAGGTGTGCATAACCGAAGCCATCGTATATATGGCTCTGTGTCATTTCATGTACCCACATGGAGTAAACTCACGGGTCACGGAACAGGATCCTGGTACAGTGTGGTACGGTGTTGATATCTTTGATTTATTGTCCCGTAATATGTTTGTTCTGCTGTATTTGCAGACCTTTCACTGAGCACATCTATCAGCAGAGGACGCGTAAACGTGAATAATCGCATCCTGTTGGGTTGCGGGAGGATTCCCGGCTGATCCGGATGAAAGTGAGGTGGCGTTATTGATTATGAGGATAATTGCGGTGAGAATCGCAATGACAGTTCAAAATTTAATTTAATTTTTTTTTTTTTTTTTTTCAAAATGTAGGTCTCATTTAAGTGTATTAAACATATAGGAAATGTGTTTTGTAGTGCTCGGGAAACAATTAGAATTCCAAATAACGTCAAGAATGCCGCAATGAAGCAATTATGGTCGCACTTAAAAAAATAAAAAATAAATAAATAAATAAATAAATGATTCAATGACAGATGGCTGAAGCAAAATATTTTTTTATAAAAAAATTAAATGAAAAAAGACTATTTAAAACAATGAGTTGAAAAATAATGTATAATGGGTATACAAACTGATTTTTATTTATTTTTTGTCCCAAAACCAAAAGAAAAACTACCCAAGGGCACAAACCTTGAAAGGAAAAAATGGTGTACCCTAAACCGTGCAAGATCTGGTGTTGGGAAAACCAAAGACAACCTAACAAAATGGGGCCTTGCCACATCCTCAGTATGTGACTGTGGTTTCCTAAACCAAAATATGAAACATATCCAACTTGAATGTCCAATAAGCCCCGTATATATCACTCCACCAGACCTACAAAAGGTCACAGACAGGGCAAAAATATGGATAAACCACTGGTGTGACACGATATGATGATGATTTATTTTTTTATTTTAAAAAATTCAAATTCTCTCTCCGAGTCTTATAAAGTTTGTGTTTGGAGATTTATTTTTTTTTTTTAACATATTGCCAGTTTTGCGGCAATTTTTTCGCTTTTGCAAGCCCAATTTAAAATCATCACTTTCTCCTAAATTACAGTTTTATTTTGGTAATATTTGGACTGTATTACAACTCTTCTTTTATTGATGAGCAAGCAAGTTCTTCTTTTCTTACTTGCAAGATTCTAAGAAGCTTATTTGTTGAGCCTTGGAATTAGATTAGCAAACACACAGGAACATATTTTTTTCACACTTGATGTTATGTTGATTGTACATGTTTATTTAATAAATTAATTAAAATTACTTATGTCTCTTTTTATGTTTATTAATCTTGAAACTAAAATTGGCAAGGATGAACTTTCATTGATTTGTACAGTAAACAAAATGTAAAAAAAAAAAAAAGTAAAAAAAAAAATGCTCTTGTGTGAATGTTCAGCTTTTCTCACTTTTTTTCTGCTATGATTCAGAACATGCCGTAAACAACCGCACGCACGTTTACAGTTGCGGCCTCACATATCCGATAAGAATATTCATTGTGAGTGAGTCAGCAACGTCGAGACGAAAACAGGCTCGTCCGGCCCGAGGTCATGATTTAGAAAAAATAAATAAAAAATCAAGACTCACTCAGATGGATTGGTCATGGGACATAAAAGGGTTGAGTGTTGTTCTTCTCAACAACCTGTATTGATTGTACCTATCTGAGTAGGCAGCCTCAGGACAAAGACTATGAACGAATGAAACTCTTTGAGGACTCTGACACTTCGATTTGACGGTGAGACTTGGACAGAGCCTTTTTTCACACTTACCAGACAGTTAAACCGTTTTTTAATTCAGATTTTACGTGACTGACCAATATAAAGTAGCACATCATTGAAATGGAAATGGAATATTGTTTTCAAAATTTGAAGCAAATCTGCAAAGCGCATTTCTATTCAGATCCCCTGCATTTTTGAACAATAGATTTAACGGTGCACAAATTGAGAAATGGTTCCTGTCTTGAAAATCTGTACTGACGTCGTCATTAACAAAATTGAAAATCAGAATTAGAATTCCCGTTATTGTCATTTTACTCAGTTTATGGCGGGATTGGAGAGCTCTCCTCTCCGGTTTGAATATAGATAATAAAAATAAAATGATAATAAATAAATACAATTATCCTAGCTGTAAAACGGCTATTATGCTATATAACATAGTAATAACACATCGGGATGGATCCGTCACTAAACAGCATTATTTTCATTCCGTTTCTAATCGGAATAGAACTCGACACGTATTCCGATTAGTTTGATCGCTGTGAAGAAGTTGGAGTGGTTTGATTACTTTTCCACGGCATTGCACTTTGATCATCCGCCAGAGCATTACAATTTGCTTACCGGTCACACAGAACTAAGAGTTGGGGCAGGGCGATCCCGCTTAAAGAATGAGGAGAAACGGAACGAGGAGAGCCTCCGTCTTCCCGATCGGCGCTTGACAAAGGTCACCGTGTCCACTCGGTCACAACATACGCACGCCCTGACCTGCAAGTATTAAAAATCTCATTTCCTCCTTGTGATCAAGATTGAGTGAGCTAATTGAGTCCATGTAATATTTAATGACTTGGAAATTTGTTGTTATCTTTCAACAATGTCATCCCTCCTTGTGGACAACGATTTATACGATATGTGACTACAAAACGTGTCAAGAAAAGCCGAGTAGAACTGCTGATCTTGTATTTGGGGTTTATTCGGAACACCTCCCCATCTTAGCAGCTGTATTCACTTACGCAACCTAATCAGTTTTTTTTCCATTTCCCCTCTTGAATAGATTTTGATGAAGTTATGCAGGTGATAGGTCACATTAATATTCATGTTTTAAAACAATATTTCAAAGCGGTGCACTCATGACATCAGTCGCATTGTACCACAGCCTTGAGCGTCGTCACAGTTT
Organism: Idiotropiscis lumnitzeri; assembly: GCF_059441095.1. Lineage (NCBI taxonomy): Eukaryota > Metazoa > Chordata > Actinopteri > Syngnathiformes > Syngnathidae > Idiotropiscis > Idiotropiscis lumnitzeri. The sequence goes on from NC_142410.1 coordinate 6,227,638, forward strand.
ACTCTGTTGGTCCAAGTATTTTCATTTCATGCTTATATCTGTTAACAATCATACATCGGCATGCCATATTATATTAAATTGACACTACTGCACTCCGACCTCGCCTTCCCGCTTCACCGCGGCTGGATCCGACCACATAAAACTATGACAAAGCCCACATTGATGGTGTAAATCCCAGCTGGGGATTGACCGATTTTCAAGTATTTGATTTTTAATACACATTCCAAAGAGGCCTAAATCCTATCTGAAAATATCAAATAGTGCAAAAAGCACCTCACCTGGTACTGGAGTTGGACATGAGTTTTCAGAAGTTCACAAAAGGTCAAATTACGGTAAATTCACCGACAAAGGATGTGCATTTAAGGCTGATTCTGAAATGTTGCCTAATGGTTTCCCTAACTTGGGTCGCACACCCGAGCATGATGCGTTTTATTATCAAGATAATGTATGTAGTCAGTATTTATGCACTAGATTAAATACTTTAGAATTGTTTTTCAGGATTTATTAATTTATTAAATAGTATTTATCACGAAAAAAAAAAATGTATGAGTCCCCAGTATGACCCCTCAAAATTCAGTAGTCTTCTCTGGAAAGCTGTATATCGTAAATGTTCAAAAATATTGCAAAAACATCAGCCCTAGAAACACGTTTGTCTGACTGACACAATAATTTTGTCTACAAACTGGTTGACAGCAAATTTTATTCCGAGGTGGCTTTATTTATGTGTCCTAATTATATTTTTGACGCTGATTTCAAAACTGTCTTTAGTTGCTACTTACTTTTTTATTTTATTTTTTTTACCCCATTACGTCAATCAATTTATTGAGATATTTTGACTTGGGGGCTTTTAAGTTTGACCTATAAAAGCTTGCGCAAAATGGATTTTACCATGCGTTATTTATTGCTGTAATATTTCAGAAACTGCAAGTTTGTTTTTCAAAAATTAATTAAATAAATAAATACATTGTCTACAATAGAAAAACCAAAATATAAAAGCTATACAATATTAAACAATAATACTTCATGCAGTGCAAATGACCGCAAAGAAAGTCACACATGTTACATGACCCACAGTGCGTGCTACAATTAATTTGTTTATTTATAAAAAGTACACTTTAAAATTAAATGTATCAAATGCAATGTTAGGCACTTTTGAAATGGCGTGCACTCGCTGCACACAGCTGCCAAAAGTTGTGCTTTTAGCGCTCCCACTTGGTCATTCTGAGAACTGCAGTGACGGCGCTTCAACAAATACAAGCTACATTAGTTGAGCAAAAGTATTTGGACAGACTTTCACTGACTCTGTGGACAAAGCAAGAATATGAGCATAAATTATTCACCAGGATTTAAAAGTATTTACACATAGGGCTGATTTAAATTCTTCTCTTGGGACTGACTTGAATTCTGTAGCATTTGTTGTCAATTTTCTACTACATTGTCCAAATTTACTATTGCACTAGTAGCCTAGCACTATTAGGGCACAAATGTCAACTACTAACCAGTTTTGCCACATTAGTAATGTGTGCTACGAGTGTTACGCGGGCGCCCCCTAGTGGTACACAAAAGAATAAAGGCCTCAATACAGCTCAGTTGTATTTAACTTTTCGACTTCAGTACATTTGCATTTAACCCTTTGACTAGTGTGCGTTTGCCAATATTTATTCGAGCATGTTTTTATTTACATTTTATTTGCAAGACATTTAAATTGAAACCTTGTGCACATTTTGAACTTTAACGTGGAAAGTCTTGTATTAGGACTACATGACATTTTGGTAATAAAAGCAGATTTTTGATGAACACGTAGGCCTACTATGATACTGTATTTATGTATGGGTCATGATGGTGGTACTTGCAGAAACTATTATTTTATGCTGGCCCTTGTGTAAATCGTCCATAAGTCACCATTGCGTGCTTTATATTCATTACTAGAAAGCGAAATGATCTTCCAAGTAAGGACAAAGACAGAAACTTAAGCAGGCTACCGGGGAGCTTGAATAAATGCTTTCAATAGAAAAGGACCCTCTGTTTACTTCTGTCTCTCGCTCAGATTCGGAAAACTTTATTCCAGTGACTTTTAGGGAATTGGCAGACTGACGCACCAGTGGGAGTTTGCTTCGCATTTTACTGCGCTCTACCGACCACCCTGTCGCCGAGCCGTGACGTCTACAGGGGGAGGGGTCCACCCGCGCGCTTAAATAGCGCTCCAACCCTCATCCTGTCAGACAGAAAAGCACACGAGCTCAAAGTCTCCTCTTGCTCTGTTGAAACCCGGAGGACGCCATGATTAAGAAAATGTCCCCCTCGGAGAGCGACTTTGACATCCCGGCTAAGAATTGCTACAGGATGGTGATTCTGGGCTCCACGAAAGTCGGGAAAACGGCCATCGTGTCCCGGTTCCTCAACGGGAGGTTCGACGAGCAGTACACGCCGACGATAGAGGACTTTCATCGGAAATTGTACAGCATCAAGGGGGACGTTTACCAGCTGGACATCCTGGATACGTCTGGCAACCATCCGTTCCCGGCTATGCGGAGGCTCTCCATCCTCACAGGTACTTTGCGCGTCATTTTACGCACCCACTATTTCCCATGGATATTTATTTATTTTACTCCCCCCAAAAAAATAAACAATGCAAATCAACTAAACATGTTTTTCCTCCTCCATCACAGGCGACGTTTTCATCCTGGTCTTCAGCCTGGACAACAGAGACTCCTTCCACGAGGTGCAGCGCCTCAAGCGTCAAATCTATGAGACCAAGTCGTGCCTCAAAAACAAAATGAAAGAGAACCTCGACGTGCCTCTGGTCATCTGCGGCAACAAGGGCGACCGCGAGTTCTATCGCGAGGTGCAGCGCGCCGAGATCGAGCAACTGGTGGACGGCGACGAGAACAAGTGCGCCTACTTCGAGATCTCCGCCAAGCGCAACGAGAACGTGGACCGAATGTTCCAGACGTTGTTCACCCTGGCCAAGCTGCCCCACGAGATGAGCCCAGACCTGCACAGGAAGGTGTCGGTGCAATACTGCGACATGCTGCACAGAAAGTCCATGAAGAATAAGAAGATGAAGGACGTCGGGGAGGCGTACGGCATGGTGACGCCGTACGCGCGCAGACCCAGCGTGCACAGCGACCTCATGTACATTAAAGAGAAGGCGGTCGGTGGAGGACAGGCCAAAGATAAAGAAAGATGCGTTATCAGTTAAAATGACTTGATGTAAGAAAACATTTCAAGAGAGGGGCGGAAAAAAAAAAAAAGGAAAAGCAGCCATGTGTTGGGCTTTATCGCGCCCGGTGTTGCGCGCGCACGTGGAGGCGCCGACGCAGAACTGTAACCATGGATACCGAGCGGGTTCCGAAAAATTGCCGGAAAAAAAAAAACACATAACCCACCGACAGATTTCAAGAATGTTCCCTTATTCTGTCCAACCGTGTGACTTTTCATCACCGTACTTCGTGCGCGTCATGCGTGGAGAAAAAAAGAAATGTGTTCATTGACGTCATCAGAGACTCTGAAAAGGAGTCGCAGTGGACAGTTATGTTGTTTACATCTTTGTTTTATAATAACCACACTTGAATGTTCTTTTGCAATCAGCACTATTTTTACGTACTGTATATTTATTGTGACTGTCACTTTTTGCATAAAACAAACAAACAATAAAAACAAAAAAAAACTTCCTAAAAATACTACCTGCATTCCTCTTATTATTTGCTTCGCTGATCAGATCCTCATCCACACAAAAACAATCTCGCACACGTCCATTTTGTTCATTAATGTTAGATTCCAGGTTCGATAAAAGACCCTTATTGATATTTATGCAATAAATAAATCAAGCAAATTCCAGAGATGGCAAAAAATTCACACAATTTTGACAGAAATACAGATGTAGAAAAATAAGACTCTGGTAAAAGTTCTGATTCATGTCAGGGAAAATAAAAAAAAGTAAATTAGTAAATGCTGCATGTCCTGATTTGGCTCGGAAGGTAACTGGGGCCTACTCCGGCTGACTTTGGGCAGGAGACGGGTTACATCCTGGCCCTGGCCAGAGCTTTTCTACACAAACCATTCCCACTCGCATTCGCAGTGACATGCCTGTTTTGGGAATGTGAGAGCCTCTGCATTTGAACTTCTCTGCTGTAAGGCAAACGTGCTAAACCACGGCAACCACCCTTATTCACTTGAATTTGCACCAAAATGACCCCGTGAGGAGGAATAAGACAAGACGGTTTTTTGTTATGATATCCTGAACCTTCGTAGAATTGCATAATGTTGAGAAGTGTTCCGAACAGTGTCCATTGTGACGTCCTTGGTATATCAGCTACATCCCTGCAGGCAATGTGCTTGTGTGCGGTTTGCGCCTCACGTCTGCAAGCAAGTCTCCAACACTGGCCCGGCTTCTAATCAGTAACACTATGTGCTTGACTCCTTGTTACGTTTATAATAAGATAAACATGAATATCAGCTCCCATCATTGCTCTCATTTGCATGTCTGAATAAAACATGCTGTGATACTTTGGTATAGGACGGCGGGATCTTGTAAGAAATGATGGAATACAATGTAGGAGGTTAAAAATGAAAAAGACAAGCCCATGTTTTTTTTTTTATTTTTATTTTTACTTTTTTTATTGAAATCAATCCTCCATAAAAATGCAAGCGATCTTGTTTCCAAATCAGTTTCTGTGTGTTCAGTTTAGGCACGTGCAGTTGCAATCTGTCACACTGGTCAAACACTAGGATGTTGTGTTTGTGCTGGCATGGCAACTGCTGGCCAGGCATCATATTGATGATTTTTGCAGGTTCGCGTGAATATTGTCTGTTCGTGAAGCTTTAGGAGAAACGCACACACAAAAAAAAAAAAAAAAAAAGGTTGATGGAACCACTTTTCAAACGTTTGATGTTGATGTGGTACTTTTTACTTAGATTCCACAAAGTAAAAATTAATAGTGAGTGTCCAGAAAAATAAATAAATGAATAAATAAATAAAAATTTTTTTTTATATATATATGTATATATATATAATAAATGTATATATAATAAATATATATAAGAAATATATATAGATAATTATATCTCTCTCTCTCTCTATATATATATATATATATATATATTTATAGAGATTGAGAGAGAGATTATTTATTTATTTATTTTACCTGAAGACTTTTAACGAATGTCAACCTGCATGTAATATAACAACTTATTTTTGGAGGCAGAACCCATTGTTAAAAATGACTTGAACATGACAGCAATTTTGGTTTCCATGTATAAATTGAATGAAAAAAACAGTTGGATGTGTGCGCTTTAGTCTTCTGGACACATGCAAGCACAGTGAGTCATGGTACAACTCAAGGATGCTGTGATTGTGCTGGCATGGCAACTGCTATTTTATCAATGTTGTTTTTTTTTGCATGTTCTTGTGAACGTTGTTGCCTGCATGTGAAACTGTCAAAAATGAAAATGAAATTTAGAGAAATTTCTTTTGTCTGGTACCTTTGACATGTACTCGATTTTTATTTGGACTCTAACTGTGTTTGCCGTTGCTGTAAGACGTAATAGTTAGTCCCATGCATCTCAGTAGCAAAACTGATTTCGTCACGTAACCTTATAAAGATCATATAGAGCGAGCGGGTCTGCGCCATTGTGGGAGTGGTCACAGCCAACTGCAGTAATGGCCAATCAAAGCAGTTTCTGTCATTTCCTTTAAATGTGACTTGCTAGTCTGCGGCATGAAATAGGGACTTGGAAGCCACCCCTCACATCTGATCAATCCTCTGCCCCCCCCCCCCCCCACGGGGAGACTGCATGAAAAAAAAAAGAAACTGTTACGAGATGGGGACATTACACAAACAGTTCTAAGATCAAATGAACAATTAAATGTCCTCGTGGTAATTAAACATTCAGCTGCAGATGGAGGTGATATTCATTTTCATGTTCTTGCACAACATGAGAGCAGGTGGGCCAAAATGTCTCCTCTCCCATTATTGGCAAGACGAGTTTCAGTGTCAGCGACTGTCATCATCTCTAACGTATTTACGTTGCAGCCAAGCATGACAGCGGAGTCAGACCTTGCCCAGACGCTTCTGATATAACTGATACACAGGCGTGATTACACGGTGACATAATAACTGCGGCGAACTCTTAAAAAGGCTTCACGGCTTCAATGAAAGCCAGGCCGAGACATGCAAAATTGCTTTTGAGGAATACAGTTACTAAAACGCTTTCAATCCATAAAACATACATATATGTTTTCAAAAATGTAGTCCCAGCCTCCCAAAGACGTATTTATACGTCTTAGCCCTTTTTTTTTTTGCGTCCTGGCTCCGTGTTTTTATTAGCATTAGAACACATTATTCTGTTGGCCTCGCAAAATCCAGAAAAACGCTGGAATTGAGGGGTTTCCTTAGTGAAAATTCCTGGGATTAAATGAGTTAACATTTCATTTATTGGTGTTCATTTGTAAACTATACCTTAAAAAAAATGTTCCATCTTTTTTTTTCACCCCCATGTTTGATTTGTAATAGAATGTCCAGTGTTCCCGGTTTGCATTTGTGCGTCTGTAAATAAATCATACAGCTGTTAGTAATGTGTGATGCATACACGCACTTCACACTGAGCCTATAAAGTAATTGAGTAACAAACTGGTTTCCTCCAACATCCTCCTCGGGCCTCTGCATCTCGTCACCGAGTTGACTCGGGTTAAGATTTAACCGAGCCACAGGAAGTCATTTACAGTGACTGTCATAATATATATATTTTTTTTTTAAACTCGGAAATGGTTAGTGGGCAGGGGCCTACTCTTCACAGCACGCCGGCCACGAGTGTACTTTGTCTTTTGGCGTTTTGTGTTGTTAATCGATGACCATGCATACTTTAACAACTAAGACAGGTTTAAAAAAAAAAAAAGATTTAGGAATGATTCATTGAGCAAAAGTCTTGGTTGACCTTTTCGTCTTTGAGGAACTTATTCCCCTCTTCGTAATTAAGGCGGATTATTTTACTGAACAAAGTTGTCACAAATGGCAGGTTTTGTGTTATTAAATTATTAAATTAAATTAAATTTACACTATTAATAATTAGTAAAAATTATTAATTATTAAATTATTAAAATATCACATTTTTCTTACTCAAAATGAAAATACAAAGCATTTAGAGAGGCGACGTAAAAATCAACAGCTGAGATAACGTGGTTGCATAAGTGTGCACACCCGCTACCAAAAGCCTCAAGATACTGTATGGTCTTTTGTTGCCATTAATACTGATAAGCATCAGTTGCTGTAGCCACATACATGCTTGTTGTTCATCTCGCCGACTTGTGACAAGATCCGTCGTCTAACTTTAGCATCGTGATATCAGCAAATACGTAGTACCTTTGATTTGACAATTTAGCAAAGTGCACTGTGTTTGATGACCCCTTGTTGGGTTAATAAAGAGTGCATTCAACAGCAAAAGCAGATCGAATGAAATATGTTTCAGATGCAAAAGGAAATAAGCTTGGAGGCACGCAAGCAGACAGGGCATATGTAGCAGTTTAACTGATTTTAAGATGGCTCGGTGAGTCTTTTAATAAATGCGGCTTTGATACGCTCCTTGTGTAAAAGTGCCCCGAGACAAAACCCCTGTTGTGATTTGGCGCGATACAGCTTAAATCCAAGTAAATTTAATTCAATTAAGGGGAATTGAGTGCACTGGCGGACATTGAGGGGGGTGATGCAGGGGCACTGCCCCCCCGCCCCCCCGAAATATGATTGGAACCCTCCAGGTCCGAGGCCTGATAATTGACTTTTCGGTGAGTTCCGATTTCTATCCGGGATTTTTTTTTTTTTGTCGCGTTATCGTTTTTTGGAAGAATTTTTATTTAGTTTGAAAAAAAATGGCTCACTCATGGAAAAATAAAATCGAGCAATTCATTGGTTGAATTAAAGCGCACTGTTCTAATGGCAGCATAAATATTATGCAGATTTTAAAATTCTTGACAAATAGTAAAATATAGTAAAATTCTCAACTATCATTTTTATGTTCCCTGTACAAAAAAATTTGGTTGAATTAAATTTCAAGGCAACAAACGCTTGTATTGGGCATCCAATTTAATAATATAAATAAAAAGCAATTTACCTTTTTTTTTTGGAGCAAGTAACTTAATTGCTTAGTTGTAATGATTTTGTTCCAACATGTATTTTTAATTTTATTAATAAAAAATTGAGACATTAAATGCATCTGGGAAAAAAAAAAAAACAAGACAAAATTATACCAAATGAATCACCGAGAGTGATTGTCCGGCCGATGAATGTTTACATTACGTTTCGGGCCTCTGGCATATGATCATAACACCACTAAACAAATAGAGAAACCGCTTTGCGACACATCTCAACCGCTCCTGCGTGTCTTTGATGTGTCTGCTCTGTTTGACAGCGAGCAGAGCAGCGGCGACGAGACACAACAACAATGCTTGTGAACACACACTGATCCGGACAGACCTTGTATCAAAAGCGCAGATAAGACGGATGCAAGCGGGAAGATGAAATTATACGGCGACATAAGGCGCTTTCATCCAAGACCCCCGCTGCGAGCGCAAAGAGGGCTGCTGACGCACAACATCACAAAAGCAAAACAAGCAGGTCTCTTTATGGATTTGATTCATGGTGGCTGGGTATATATATATATATATATATATATATTTATTTAGAATTTTCACTTCTGTTCCATCCTGCTAAAAAAAAAAAAATCCTGTCCTGTCCTGTCCTGTCTTGTCGGTTAAAACAATTCCAAATTCCGTCCTGTTCCCGTTCCATTTTGCAGGTCAGCTTCATTAAAAATGTCTGCGCACCTGTTAGTTTTTTTTTTTTTTTCCAGCTGGATATTGCCGCTCTCGTCTAATACCGTCAACTTTTTATGCTTTACCGTCCTATTCCCGTGATTAAAAGTAAACCCGATTGCCATCCCGAGAAGCCCTAAAACTCATTTGTCGGAAGAAAAATAACAAACCAAGAGTTAGAATTGAACTCGTAAGCTCCATTTACCATTGAATAATTTCTTTGTGACACTCGTCAATAAAATCTGATTCTGATTCTGATTCTGACTCTGATTCTGATTCCGATTCTGATTCTGATTCCGATTCCGATTCTGGTCTGATTCTGACGTTACATGGTAATTATGGTCATTGTCCTTGCTAGTGTCATATTTTTGTACTCTTGAAAATCCTAATAATAGAACCTTGAACCACACATGACTGCTCAGCAGTCCTCCATTTATTTATTTTTTTGTGGTCTTCTTTCCTATCCAAGTGTTGACATCATCTAAACAACTGTCACCAATCCAGCGTGGGGGGGATATAAAAATAATTAGTCCATCTTATGAGATGAGCTCAGTTTTATAGTTGCTCAGTCACCCCGGTAACAATTCCCCAGACTGCCCCCCCCATCCCCCCGCGTGATGACATCACAAACCTCTCTGTCTATAAAATCGAAGCCACGACTGACCATCATGTGATCTCAAACACCAGTGGCAGAAAAACAACCACTATTCATCGCGTCGCATCTTTTCAAATGTTATCGCAGCCTCAAATAAAACGGCTACATTCAATTGGACATCGATTAACGTCACTGTAATATTATGTCTTGATGAAAATCTTAACAAAACCCGCACATTACACATTTAATCGTCTCTTCAGACACGATCTCCAATTGTGCTGCTCGTAAAATGACATCGCGGCCGATTATAAATGATTCGGGTGATTTTGGCTGCTGTGGGTCCACTTTTCTCTCATAAAATCCTAATTTTAGCATCAAATCTTACAACTGGGGGGCCCCTCAGCTAAGCGGCCGCTATTAAAAAAAAAACAATAAAAAAGCTTTCATAAGAGGAAATAGCCGCACTTGTTGGCCGCATGCTTTCTTTTGTGTCGTAAACGCATTTACTTCGTGAAAAGTTATTTCTAGTTCTCACTGAATAGTTCTGAGGTCATTCGTTGATGCTCAGTGGGGGCCGGGGGGGGGTTGTGGGGGGGCGGGGGCAATCGAATTCCAGTCGATGCTGGCGTCATTGTCCCACGGAACGATATTCCTCGTGTTTGTGTTAAACACCTCACATGCTCGATTACTTAATAATTTTCCACACGCCTGTTGAATGTCGCTATTAAAAAGAATCCAAAATAAATTGTTGTTGCCGGGTGAGCGTTTGGCGTTATATTAGCGTCAAACGAACAAAGTTAAAATAATCCAAAATGTTGCGAGTTTTATGCTAATATTTTTATATTATGATTATCACGTCTAAACAAATCCACATTTATCTGGGGCAGTTTTCGTTTGTTATAACGCTGTAATAGACTGTCTGTACACAGTTGGTTGGCTGTTGTCAACCCTGCAATAAATGTTTTTTTTTCCTTTCTTTGTGAAGGAATATGAAACCTGTGATATTTAAAATAGGGCAATATTTTTTTTTTAAATAAGGAAGACGTTACGGTGATGACGTGAACCAGTCAAAAATGTCTAATAAGACTTGATCAGCTTAATCCGTTTTTCGGGGAATCAGAAGCCATTCATTATTAATGTTCATACACACTGCCTAATAGAAGGATGGAAAATGAATTTGGAATCGTGTGCTTTAAAGACTTGCGGCTCATCAGTGCAAGGTGAATATATATTTAAAAAAAAAAAAATTTAAATCACTACATGAGAGTTTGTCTATTTCTTATTTTGAGAATGATATTCAGTGGTCAATATAACTAATTGCGAATGCTGTTGAATCTTGAACTTTTTTTCCAATTTAAATTTATTATATTAATTCCAAAATTTGAAAAATTTACATAATCTCTCTACACTTGCGTTTTTATTGCTTTAATTATCCACATTTTATTTATTCATAAACACAATGCATGGCAGTCATTTAACTGAATTTATTCCATTATTTTTGTCATTTCTTTTTTGGCTCCCTTTCGAGGCTTCCCAAAAACCGATATCATTTTAATGCCAAAGCCTGTTATTAATGTGTTATTATGTTATGTTATTATATAATATGTTATTCGTAATCTCTACAATATTTCATTCCAAATTCTGAAGCGGTGTGAAAGGTTTGCCACCAAGTGGGACGGGTTCCTACTCACCCGTGACCCTAACCATGAAACGGACTCTAGAAAATAGATGGATGGACGTCAAAACATCAATTGCAGCCATACCGTATGCCGTCGTTCTTTTCTATAACCTGACCCGTGTGCATGCACATTCCTCATGATTCATTCGATGGGAGCAAATGGACAGACAACCGCCAACCTGAGAGTGGGTGCACAGCCGAGAGATGTTAGCGTGGGCGAGAGTTTCAGTCCACAACCTTGCACGGTGATCTTGTTTTTTTTTTTTTTTTTTTGCAACATTGGATGCCTCAGTATGAATGCAGAGGCGGGGCTTCAATAATTGAATTTTGGATTACATATTGATATTTTGTGCTGCACAGCATTGTGCACGTCTGCAACATAGTCGGATCCTTGTGGTTGGAATATCGGTTTGGTCACTTCGCGTTTGCATGCTCTCTCCTAAAAAAAAACAAAAAAAAAAAAAAACAGGCCAGAAACATGTAAAAAAAAAAAATAATATTAATAAAATTTTTCCTAATAATCATCGTGGCACAGATGGCGCTGATGACGACACGCGGCGGCATTTTATTCCTGTGAACAGATTTAAAAGATTTCTCACCCAGTCACGCACACACACGACTTGGCATGGTCTGGTTGCCTCGCACTGCACGCGGCCTCTTTCGTGTGGTTTTCTCAATCTGGTGGGGAAAAGACGTCAATGTGTCAATTTTTCCTTCCACGGAAAGTTGAGTCAGAATTGACCTGCGATGACTGATACACACGTATTATTACACGTTCTTATTGCGAGAACTATTCTATGGATTACGTAAAAGGTGAGTACAAAGCAAACATGCCGTAAAGAGAAAAAAAAAATAGGCTTAAGTGATCCAGGACGATGAACATCTAAGTAAGCAATTTTGAATTGGCCAAGGCATGGAAAATCAAACAAAAAATATTTCCACTCATGGAGGCAGCAGTTCATACACTACAGTGTGTGTATGTGGCGCATGCACACAAGAAAAATAAATAAATAAATAAATCAAACATTGCCTTTCTTTCCAGACACTCATGCTTTTATCCGTGGATCCAACAAAACTCATCGCAGCTCTGCTTACCTTTTGGATTTGCAAGAAAGTGTTTCCGAAAGATTGCTCACTTGAAAGTGACTCTGGATCTTCACACCCTACCGGAGCTAATCGCGTCATTTGCGGAATTCAGTGTCGGGAGCTAACGGGTGTGGCTCGACACATTTTATTTAAGAAACAGATGGAGGCAATAATTGCATGCATATAAAAAAAATGAAAAGGGTAATTTCCAAAACTTGCACGTTGGGAAAAAGTAGGCAATGAAAATGATTCACTGCATCTTGATTATTTCCACTTGTGCTTGTCATCACAGTCGATTGTGTTACCCAATCAGCTCCCTTCAACCCTTTGCGTCTTGTCCAGGTGTTCCTCATTGTCTCGTTAATTTGTTTGTGGACAGATCGCTGTTTCCTTTCAGTCCCTGTTGGGTTGCTTGGCTGCTGTCGCATGTCCTGTCCTGTCCTGTCCTGTCCTGTCCAGTCAAGTAAGTCTGTTTGTTACTTTGATCCTTGTTGTTCTGAACACTAATATTTTTGTTTATCCGATTATGTTGTTTGTCTTTTTTTTGTTTTCTTTTGAGAATTAAATGTTTTTTATTTTGTTTTTTTTTTAAACCACTCCCCGCTTCCCTGCATTTTTTTGGGGGTCCTGCTCCTTGCGCATCGAGACTAGGGCTGGGTTTAAAAAATATTGATTATATCGATTTTAATCGTTTTTTCTTGTAATAGCCCGATATCAATACCATAAATTTACATTGCGTCACGCGGAGGTAGTGAATAAAAAAAAAAAATGGCGAAATCAGTGAAGTCAGCGCCAACAAGCAGCGTGATCAGGTCACGTGAAATAAATCATACGTGATTAATGTAGCCTTGACTTCAATTCTTAATGTAAATATTCATTTAATTTATTTTTAAATTTAATTGGTACTGCATGAAATCCTTGATTGAATCGAAAATAATTGAAGTGAATCGAAAATCGAATCGATTTTGGAAATTAGAATCGACTCCCAGCCCTAATCGTGACTGCTATTTCCTCTGCGATGATGTCAGTCTGTTGCCGATATTTTTTTTCCTGCAGGGTGGAAATGGCTACCTGATAAAAGCAATCGAATTTAACGTTGGAGTATGTGTGTCTTGTGAAAGTCGAATTTAATGGGCATGTGTGGCAGCTCAAAGTTCAAATCATCCATTTACAGCTCAACACTCGGAAAGACAACCGAAGCGCTGTTTTACAGAAACAGTTTAATTGGGATAAACTGCCGGAATGTGATGAAATTATAGACCGATTCCTCAACCTCGTCTTTGTGGTGAAGTGTCAGCTCAAATACAATGAGCGCTTTCTACTCCAATTTAATTGGAAGGCCAACGCAGATGCGGACTATCCGCGCGCAAGACGTCAGCAACCCGATGTGAAAATGTCCCGGAGTAGTTTCAGCGAACACATCGCCAGAAATCAATTTAAGGTACATGGTGTGGTCTATGGAAATTTTCCAATTTCCCACAAACGCACGAGCACGCGCACCTGGAAGGTGAACGAGGCACAGACAAACAAACAGCGTGTGCTCTTCTCCCCCCCCCCCCTTTTACCGAAGCGATTGTAAATGAATCATGAATAAGCAATACAAACAGTTTGCGCTAGCTTACAGCGTGTTCCCTCTTTGTTCTTTTCCCATTGAGTGTAAAAATGAAAAATTCCAATAATTATGAAATCATCCTCTCAAGTTCTCCCTCACATCCCTCATCTGCCTTCCCCGCGGAAAAGATCATGACATTTCCAGGGATCCTCAACGGAATGCTTTCTGATCATTAATTTAGTGTTGGGGGAGAAAAAAAAAAAATGCACTCTTTTGTAAGCTCAATTTGCGAGTCATTATCACATTTAATCATGATGTAATTTGTTTGGCGTGAAGGAAAATTTGAATTATTTCTGCTTATTAGCAAAAGCAGAAAAACTCAAATTGGGTTAAAGGTCACCTGTGATTTAGCAGTGGTGGGCGGTCAAATCCTTCTCTGCTGGCCTGACATAATCAGTGTTGTGTTTTTAGGTGAGGGCTTTTATCCAATCAGAAGTGTTTCAGAGTACGTCTTCCATGCTGTGTCATTGAACGGGCTCTTAGAGTTGATAGACGGTTCCGATAGCCAATCAGATCACGAGTAGGTGACAGGCCTTCTCGCAGGCCTCACGTTGAAGGTGCAAACGAGTCGTATGATTCGATAATCACTTGTGAGAGGGCAGCGCTATGCGGAATCAACAAATCCAAATCAGAGAGTCTTACCCGGCAACCGTTCGAAAATCTAAAATCAACGCTTTTTTTTAACCCACAATGGCCGAAGGAGGGAAAAGTGTGGATTTGATTGCAGATACACTTGCAAGGCCATTTTCAAGACGGACCTGTCAAGAGAAGCTAGCTCTCGTGAGCCGAGGTCGTCCAACAACTAGTTGTGCACGTGTGTGTCTGTGTGTATTATTTGTCCAGTTGTGGTGTCATAAATGGTGCTGAGCACTTGACCCTTTTTTGCCAGTCAGTCCCCCACCCTCCAGCCGCGACCTTCCAGCCTTATTCTTAGACACAACGCACAGTTGGTAGTAGCGCTTTTGACACGTTCTGAGATCATTTTTGTCGTTTGCCCATTTTGCCGAGTAGGTTGGGATAAACTTTTGGCCACCTCGTGTCCGATTCGTGGGCCGGATTAAAATCCACTTCCGGCCTTGCTTAGTCGAGCTGTTTTTTTTTTTGTTTTTTTTTAATTTGTCAAATGGGCGTCCGGCCGTGCCATGCAAACACCTCCCACAAAAAAATTTAAATAAATAAATCAAATAAAATATTTTAAGTGAGGAAAACGTAAATGAAATCCGAAACACGCAGTTGGCTGACTTTCACTCAATTATTTTCTGCAGTAATTATTTTGGCGCTTATCAGTGTATTAAAACTGTCGGCGAGAGTAGGCGTATTTGTTCGCTAATTACTTACCGTGTTTGACTTCCAGCCACAACGGCAGAACTCTCCGAAAACATGTTCTGTTTCTGCACGGGCACACATGCAGGGAAAAGAAAATGAAAGATGTGCACGATGAAAATCATACAGTAGATGTGGCACCGCGCCAGGCCAACAACCAAAATGTGTCAATGTATGAATCATCGACACTTTTGTAAACCTCTGACTCATATCTAGCAAGTCAGCATGCACGTGCGCTCGGAATAGAAGCAAAGTAATTACAAGTTTTATAAAATAAAATGTTGTCCAGTTCACTCATTCGCTGCCATTGACGGGTATTGTAGCCCAAAAAAAAAATTGCATTCATCTTACCTGGGCTGGCAGTAAATGAGTAAAAATTGTAAAATAAAAGCGAGATGGTGAAATTATATTTTCTAATGATATAAAAAAAAATTACTTTTTTGAAAATTGGATTCGACTTTATTGGTCATATGTAATAATAGCTGCGGTTCATATCGCACAGGACTCGCTGACTTTAAGCGCTCTAATTGAAAACGATAATACGTCATCGTGGAACATGGAAAAAAAAAATGCACACTTCTTCTTTGGAATTTGAATCTGTTGACGTTTCAAAGCTGTCAGATGGAATAAATTGCAGTGTGGATGCCAGGTCAACACATACAGTTCGAGTCAAACCTTTATTTAAAAAATCCTTAATTGTAGATTAATACTTAAATCATCGCCGATTGTTTTCTGACCTGCAATTACTTTCATTTCACAGCCGTGTATTTTCTAGAGCAGGGGTGGGCGAATTTTTTTGATTGGGTTCTAAAATTTGACAGAGGGGCCGGGCCGGACCAGGAGCAGATGGATGGAGTGTTTTAGTAACTTCACCGTATCGGAGAAAAAAAAAATGAATTTAATTTTAAATGAAAGTGAAGAAAAGTATTACAACAATATATATGTCTTTGAAAAACCACAGTATTTAGAAAATAAAACATTAACAAGGTTTATTCATTTAATTCTTTTGTCAAGTTCGGCGGGCCGGATTAAAACGTTTAACGGGCCGCATGTGGCCCCCGGGCCGTAGTTTGCCCACGCCTGTTCTAGAGGGAATATGCTGAATTTCTTGACCTCACCATTTGAATTTGAATTTCCAAACTTTCGACTGATACTGTACCATATGTCAATAAAATGATCCCGAAGAATTGTTGCATCTTGAAAATAACAGTGGTCCTAAAACAGACTCTTGTTGTACTTTTATCCACATGTGCTCAGATACACAGAAAAAAAATCCAGATTGGAAAATATTGTGCTATTCTCCAATCATAGTTTGGAAAACGTTGATTATCTTTTGCCACAAACATGTAGCCGCTCGCCAGTCCACCGTTGCTCCAGTCAGTCTCGCGACTCGTTCAAACGCATAATACACGCCCAGTAACAGGACTTCCTGGCAAGCTGCAAAAATACCATCTCTGTTTTGGATGTGGTAAAAGACCATGTGCGAAAATGATATTACAACATGTTTGTTTCCATTGCTGCCATAAAGCAATTAGATGGAGACGTCTATAAACAGACTGGGTGTGAGAAATGAGGGAGGGGGCGAGAGGGTGGGGGGGGGGCAAAGGAAAGGAACACAAGGAAAGTAAATAGGAAAGAGTATCAGTAGCATGTGGTCAAGAATAATGTTTTGGGCTTTTATTATATGCTGAGTCGAACCACCAGCACTGACATTTGCGTTGTTTTGGTCTCGGTTTGGTTTTGTTTTGTGTTCCTGCATTTCCTGGGTTTGTCTGTCTGCCTCTCTGAATTCTACTCTTTGTCTATCAGCCAATGAGCTTTCTCCATCCCCTTGTGACTTGTCTGTATATCAAATTTAAAAAAAATTAAAAAAAAAAAGGATCTTGGCACATTCTAGCTTAAAGAAAAAAAAAAAAAAGACCCACAAGGCTTTGTGGCTGATTGAGGTCATTATATTTAGAAACGCTGCGCTTTTCAAATGTGAACTGTGCCATTGACCGTGAAATATATCAGGACAAAACAGATTGCTTTAAAAATATATATATATATATATATATATATGTTAAGTGTTGTCTAGAAATAACTTTTTTTTCTGTATTTTTTTTAAATATAAAAACAAGTATCCTTTTATGTTAAGCGAAATCCATAAAATAATTCATACAAATAATTACTTAAGACAAAAAAAGGCTGTCTTTATTTTTTTCCTTTAAAAAAACTAAATTACTAAAAAAATAAATAAATAAATGAATAAAGCAAATCATTTCTGCAAGGTTAAGCAACACAGTTCCATCACAGACCGGAAGCCACTGTCCTGTCCAGTCATGTCCTGTCCTGTCCTGTTCTGTCCTTTCTTTTCTTTTCTTGTCCTGTCCAGTCCTGCCCTGTCCTGTTCTGTCCTTTCTTTTCTTGTCCTGTCCTGTCCAGTCATGTCCTGTCCTGTTCTGTTCTGTCCTTTCTTTTCTTTTCTTGTCCTGTCCAGTCCTGCCCTGTCCTGTTCTGTTCTGTCCTTTCTTTTCTTGTCCTGTCCTGTCCAGTCATGTCCTGTCCTGTCCTGTTCTGTTCTGTCCTTTCTTTTCTTGTCCTGTCCTGTCCTGTCCTGACCTGTCCTGTCCTGTCCTGCCTTGCTTTTACCTTGTACCGACTCGGGCGTGGCAAGTTTGGCACCAGTCACATGTCCGCATGTCGCCGTCCTCGTCACCAGCTTGGGTGCAACACATCCATCAACAGCCATCTGACCTTGCATTTTGTTTTTGTTTTTTTTGCCTGTCTACTCTTCATGTCTTTGGCTCTTCATCCCCTTTTTTGTTACTCGTCATTATCCACCCAATAGGAAATAGGCCCCACTAAGTGATGTATTTTTTTAGCAATATGTTTTAAGTGAGGTTGTAGATTACCGTTTTCCTTCATCGGTAGTTGAAAGTGCGCATGAGGTGCTTCAAATGCCCTGAGAATAAGCAGTGAAAGATGAAAACCTCATTTAAACCAAGTGGGCCATGATTTTCTTTGTGATGACTTTCAAACGTTGACATAAACGAATCCAATCAGTGTGTAATCAAGATCAGTCAACAACAAGTTTGGCTGTGTTGTCGTCTTCTTCAAATCTCCTCAGGTTTCTCCTGATGTGATGCAAAGGATGATTGCCATGATGTTTATTCTGAAAATAAGAGGCCAAATTTACCATCATGTGATTTCATGACCACGCAGGGTGTTTGAAAAAAGACGCAACAAGAAATCCAGCGGAAACCCATTCATCGGGGTTTACTCCCCGAGGGCAGAGCTTCGATGTATTGAATTTAAAAAAAAAAAACATGCGCTAACTAATTACATGATTTTGGGCAGGCGTGGACAAACTACGGCCCGGGGGCCACATGTGGCCCGTTAAATTTTTTAATCCGGCCCGCCGAACCTGAAGAAAATTAAATGAATAAACCTTGTTAATGTTTTATTTTCTAAATACTGTGGCTTTTCAAAGACATATATTTTGTTTGAATGTTTTTGTTCACTTTCATTTAAAATTAAATGATTTTTTTTTTTTCTCCGATGAGGTGAGGTTACCAAAACACTCCATCCATCTGCTCCTGGTCCGGCCCCTCTGTCAAATTTTAGAACACATTGTGGCCCGCCAATCAAAGAGTTTGCCCACCCCTGATTTAGGGTCTTTTCACACGACACTTGGCTTCAGTAATATTCCCATCAAATATATATCGACGTGGCGGCCATATTGGATGTGGCTCATCCAGGCTATCCTACACTCCATCTACTTTTGTCTTCATATTCAACCCAATGAATTAATTTCAAAAGATACCGCGTTCCGTTTTAAGCTAACAACACGACATTGACCAAATTTGGACATAGGAAATGATGTCATGACAGTGACGATATAGCGCCACTTTCGGTGTCAACCGAGGCAAAGACAAAGCAGAAACTGACACGAATGACGCGTTTCATCACAGAAGACGTGGGCATTAAAGTGGTCGAAATGGTAAATTATATTAAAGTTTGATTAATGTTCTTATCAATTACACCATTGAAATGATTCATTTGTTAGATAATAATCCTCCACTGTGATTATCTAACTTAGGAAATAGGATCATTTTTTTCATATTCACACTTTTTTTTAGTTGATGATGGACATTAATATTGAAAATCTTTGGTGATAAATATTATTCACTTGACGGCGGCATTTAAAACGGTTATGTAACTATTAACTTTAACTGCCGCAATACCAGTAAGAGAGGTGCCATTATTTGTAAGAAATTGTTAATAAATGATAATGACTGCAAAACTACAACATGGACGATGCTGATTTCTTTATTTGACATAATTCCGATTTAAAAAAAAAAATAAATAAATAAGCCGATTTAAGCCGATTAATCGGCCGGGGCCTAACCTAAATTCCCGATACTATAAGTTAGATGATGTCGCATGTTTTTGAATGAATCATTATTCATTTTGGAACAAACATCGTCAAGCAATGGGGACACACGTCAGCTCTCTCTGTTGGCGCAGCGTACGTGTGTAAACGGAACGGTCCGAAACCTTGAGAAAAAGAAATAAAGGACTTAATGTCTTTCCCACTGGAGGACTGTGTGTAAAACATATACAAAGAAATATTCTCGGAGGCTTGCAGTTGTTATGTATGGAAGTATGACTACAACAGATTTACCACAGGTTATCGACTATGCTGACATTTCTACTAGCAACCACCTACAACCTGATCAGTTCCAATACAAGAGAGGTTTCAAAAAACATTTTAGCGCCAAAAATGCTTATTTTTGATTGTAGGTGTCACAAATGCATCCACGTTAGAAAACTGAATATGGCCATATTCGGGTTTTAAACTGGTTGACTGCTTGTAAACGTCGTCAATGGCAAACAGAAGAGCGTCGGAAGTAATATCATCTGAACTCAAATTTGATGGAACAGATAAGCGTGACATGCGGGAAAAGAGATTTATTAGCTTTTTACACTTTTTTAAAAGTTGCACATATTGAAGGAGTACTATTCAGGAGAAAACAAGCCGAAACTAATACGGTAAGTTTGACATCATTAATATGCTGCGAATGGCAGCGAGTCTTATCACAGCTTTAAGAGATACTGGCAAAACCATGAGTGATGAGTCAGCAATTTCTCAAGCCGCGAGCTGTCCAGGGAACACAAAATGAAGATAGGGAAAAGACGAGTACAATCGTACTTATAAAAAGGACGGGCAACATGTTTTTTGTGTCAGTCTAAGTGGAGGATATATATATATATATATATATAATGTAAATAGTAACAGACATCTAAAATTACACTTAACAGTCTTAAAGGAGCACACCAGGTCTTGCAGTATATGGCACCGTATATGTGTATGCACGGCCTGTTGCTTTCGTTGTCCTCGGATGACTTCAGACAATCAGGCTGATTGAAACAACATCCATGGTTATGTGGTTGTTTACGTAAGGACAATAACCAGCTGGTTGTCTTTAAGTGGCGAGAGACGGTACACTCCAATGCAGTGATTGGCAACGTGTGGTCTGCATACTACTAGTGGTGCATGGGTTCCCTCTAGTGGTATGCAAAGGAAATGCTATGTACAGTTTAGTTGTGTTTCACTTTTACGTTCAATGTTGTTTTTAAACATTTATTTAGGTATGTAATTTTTATGTGTAATATGTTTTTTATTTGTATTTTTTTTTATATATTTTAAGAATGAGTACAATATTTTAATGTTCTCACGATTGTAGTATTTGAAGAGCTCAATATTTTTGGAGGAGGTAATTGTGCGCCACAAACATTTTGAATCGTCGTTTTTACGATGAGCCTCATCGGAGACACTCATTGACTGAAAAAGTGACATGCATGAGGTGTGTGGCTAAGAGTTAACTCAGCTCGCTTGTGTCAACAACACGGCCATCGGGAAGGTGCTCACTTGGAACGATGCGCTTCCGACGACTTCCTTCCAGTGCTGACCTACTTGGCCAGCTCTTTCAACAAATGAAGAAAGAAAAAAATGCAAGCTAGAATATGTTTTTGGGGAAAATATTCCAGTAGAATATTGTGTAAGAATATTATGTCCGTTTTTCATAGCTGCCTTATTTCTATTTGTTATGAAAACATTTAATTTATCTGTGAAATTTTAATTTCCCCTGTAATCATAACTTTGAACACATTGTGCAATATGACGGTCACACGTTTGACCATTTGTGACCTTTTTTTTTTTTTAAAGCAGTATAATCCTCCCATATTTTTAACATCTCAAGTGGCGGCCATTTTGTGACTTCTGTCTGAAAAAGGCATCCCAGGTGCTCAGGGCTCATCTAACGACCAACCATGAGTCAGCTTCAGAGAACAGGTGAGGCATGATTGGTCGTTACCCTGAGCAACTGTGATGTCATTTTCAGTGGACAGAAGTGACAAAATGGCCGCCCCTTGAGTTGGCTAAAACAGGGGGATTTTTGCTGCTTAACTCATATTCCACAAATGCATTATTAATCAGAATTATATTTTTTAAACCCATTTCCTTTCCTTCAAGAATGGAGTACCTACAAAAGATAAAAAGAGAAGAAGAAAGGTAAAGTACCTGAACTACATTCATTAAGAAGACTCAATGCCCAAATCCGAAAATGTAGAGTGACTTTTTCTGCTTTCTCATAAGTTGGAGCAGAGATTGACATATATGGTTCACGTTTTTTTCCCCCCCTTTGTGACTTCTGTGAATTGAAATATATCAGTGGCATATTGTGGCGTGAATGCAAAAAAAAAAAAGTTTTAGTTAGTTTTCATTTGTCTGAAACTCAAACTTGAATTTCAATAAACCTATGTGTGTTACTGGCATAAATCAATTAATATATTTTTTTATATATAGAGAAAAATGAAGCAATGTAACTGGTCTCAACAAAAAAAATGTTAATATTCTGTGGCCCAACATTTTTGAGGAAATCACTGCCATCAAATGTTTATGTAACGCTGCTAGCGGACAGGTGAGGTCAAGTGCTCTGCACATTTCGCTCAAGAATGCCGTGATAGTCTTGAGATTTCATTGTGTGCTGCACAGATTGAAGACACACTGTACCTGATCCTGATGCAAAAGAAGAAAAAAAAGCACGAGAACATAAACAAGCCTCTCATGTTCGTCAGGGTTTTTTTTTTTTCATTTCGTTGAACGTTGTATCCAATAGCGTTCAAGTCTACACACCCGTTAAAACCGTGTTTAATTCCCACAGACAGAAAAACTGCATCGCAGATTTAAAATGTGGATTTATTGTAGACAATCAGTAAATATACATTTACGACACTCAAGAACTTGGTTAGAAACACAATAACAGTTTGTGGAGGTATTTTACCAGTCAATGGTATGTTTTTAACAGAAATAACCTAATTTGGTCTTGTAAATGATGTTACAGTACTTTGATTTTTTTTAAGGTAAAACTCAAAAATAGAATAAAAACAGGACATTTCAGCATGTACTGCAAATGTAAAACGCGGGAAAGCAAAAGCCATTTCTAAAAACATCACTTCTTATTTAGTTGTCAAACTTAAAAAATCAGTCCCATTTTATTTACTCCCTCTTCTTCATTACGTTGTGCATCTCTCAAAAAATACTCAGTCATCCCAGCTCAGCTGGCAAAATTAGAAAATAAAACTTGTAAAATGCATAATGTTAAGAAATGAAAATAAGCAAAAAAGCACCAAAAATCCAAACTAAAAATCTCTCACTTGTCCTTAGAATGATTAAAAATGAAATGGGCGCATCTGTCTTTCTTATGTTTGTGTATTGCATATAGTTTTAAAATCCTAAGATGAATGTTGGTGTGTAGTGGAGTGTGTGTTCAGTGGTCTATTCATGCACCTTTTAAATTGTTAACTATTTTTTCTCACACAAGCACACCCCTCTGACATTTACCTGCGCAGTTCAGTCTGGTCTATCTCACAGTACAGTTATGTTTTGACTCAATTCAAACATGCTTAAGTCTTAGAGTGCCCTCTTGTGGTCGATGACGGTGAGACACGTCAACGAATGTGGTTTGTGTGCACTCGGTTCTTGGCTCAGTGTCCACTTGAGCTTTGGCACCCAGATAAAAGGCAACGCTGCTGGTGATATAGGACCCTCGAGTTTGTATTTAAAGACGTCAATGCCTTTTGCTGTCCAGGATGGCTCTCCAGTCGTCGGACCAGGACAGCAAGCGTCTCTGCGTGGGACTGGCGGGAAGGTGCTTGTTGTGGCATGCGGTGAACAAAATGTGCTCCCATGTGGGTTTGGGCTCCACGCCTGCACACAGGATGTGGTGGGCCATTAAATACCGTATTACATAAGGAGGCATAAGCCGTGTGCTACATCATGCGGTGCCAGCAGAGTGGTTGCCTTAGAAGACACCGAGATGATGAAGCAGCAGTCTTTAAAAGGTGCTCGTGAATCACTTGAAACACCCACTCGGCATTACACAGCCTTATGAAATCATTCTCCCTTTTGTTTGTTTTTCATTCCCTTACAGCGCGCAGCGGAATCCCTTATTTGAGAAATATGATAGAAAAAGTCTACACACCCCTGCTATATATATTAAAAACAAAAAAATTGACTGAGACAAATCACCCATTAGTGTGGCCTGTAACCTGTACAACAGAATTTACTCTTTTTAATTGGTGAATTTAAAAAAAAACATCACCGCTGATTTAGGTCCTGGCTGAGTTCAGAATTAACCAATCACATTCAAGCTCACGTTAAATGGGGGTCAGCAACAGTTTAAGGGCAGCTTTTTAATTTTTATTTCAACTGAAGCCTGAAACGTTTTCTATTTTGAAATTGGCCATAATTCCGCCCCACTTTGTTCAAGTTCCATCTGAAGAAAAACAACACCAAGGCACTCTCGTAGGAATGGTGCTCTTTTGATGATTAGCGGTGTTGAGTTTAAGCCAGACATACTTTTTGGAATTAAGGCCAAAATGTTTAACCTGGTTTTCATCATTGCATAACTAAATCCCTCAAAAACAAGAGGGAAAATGAAAACAGAAATAACTGCTTTTTTTTTTTTTTTTCCATGTTCAAAAAAACATTTTATTAATTGATTCAACTGTGGCCAAAGTGCTTGTGAAAATGGTGGAACCCGGTTACCACCGCAAAAAACATTTTGGCGCAGTTTATTTGGACGTCATTAAAATGAAATGAAAAGATTTACCCAAGATATCAGGCTTGTCGTCGATAAGGATGTCTCCGCTGACCACCGTCTTGTCTCTGGTCAGGATGACCTGCTCCAGAAAGTCATGGCCCAGATGCTTTTCTACCCACGCATACTAGAAGAGAACACACACATCCGTAATAGTTGCTCAAGGGGAAAAGAAAATGGTGAGAAAGAGAGAGCGTACCTTTTCATAAGGGCAGTGCTTGAAATGCTTGATCGGGCTGGTGCAAATAAAAACATCTGTGCTGCGGAATGGAACGGGAGAAAAATGACACAAAAACACCGGTAGTTTTACTCACGGTTTCAGTTTGGTTATTAGTTAAGCTGCTGACGCACACAGTAAAAGTGGAGTGAATATTTTTTAATGGTGATTTAGAACTGCAAGAAGGCTTTCGTTTTCACCAAGGTTGTGAAACCGAAAAAATTCAGTTTCATAACATCAAATGATTATGTTTTGATGTCATTGGCATGTTGTGGTCGGTTAACAAGAACGCTGCAAGCATATAAAAACAAACCCATCCTTTTTTAAATTTTTTTAAGACCCACCCGAATAATTCCGTTTTCTGCTCCCGCTCCATATGAGCTGCAACGGGAAAAGGCGGAAATTTCCTCGTAAATTGTTTGGAATGCAGAAAGTCAGAAAGCACGCCAAGTCAATGTGGAGAGTAGCGTGCAATTTGATTTGGACATTCAAATGTGTGCACTTTGGCTGAGTTGAGTGTCAAGTTGTACAAATGTCTCAATATTTTGAGCTTTATCTTGAAATACCACAAGATGGCAGCAGATAAGCACAACAGCACGGGCGCCTTGTCAAGAAGAACTTTTCTGGTTGTTTCTCTGTACAAACAGCACAGACAAACTATGACATCTTCCTGCCCGTATCGACCCATCAATTGTGAATTTAAGCAAGAATAAATATTATTTTTGCCCATTTCTGAAAATATGTTCCCAAAACTCTCAGCACCCCCCCTTCACCACTAATCTGGAATTGAGTGTCCAGTTGCTGGTTTGCATGAGCCAGTCAACTTTATTCAATAATAGGGTGTGTGAAGTCTTGTGAGCATGAATAATGTAGATACTATTTACATGCTACCCGCTTAGGCTGCTTGACAGGATGTTGACATGAACCTACTTGTCCATTTTGGCCATCTGTTTGACTGCCTCCACCCCACCAGGAAGTGGCTCCAGCTCACTGAAGAAGTCCTTGGACTCCCAGATGCTTATGGCTTTCTCCTAGAGATAAAGAACACGTGCATAGTTTTTTTTTTTTTTATGACGAGATAATAATTGTGCACACCGCATGACATGGTTCCTAGTGCTCATGTGGTTGTTATGCATAATTGCTATGGTGGAAAACACATGACTGATCTCTTCATGTATGGTCATGCAATACCCAAAAAATATTTATGCAAATTATGCTACCATATTCGTTTTTATTACTGCACTCATTACATTGCAATTTGACAACTGAGATTTTAGAATAGTGAACCCCCTCCAAAAATAATTTAAAAAAAGTGAAAAAAATGACAGAATGTCCATGGAGCGAATGATATCCTGTCTTATTTCGCGGATTTGATCAACGACATCACTGATCTATTAAGCAAATTACGATATTGCAACTGATCACCAATTTTGGATAGTGCAAAATATCTGCCGATCAGATCTGTGTAAAATCTAGTATGAGTTACATTACATAACTATTAGTAGGCATAAACGTTTGACAGTCAGTTTGACTTTTTAAACTTTAAAATGTTTTAAAAAAAAAATACTATTGTATTGTATTAAAATGTGCGTAAATATTCAACAAATAAATTGATTGATTGAAGCCGTCTCAGGTGATGAGGAGGATGTTCTTCAGCGTTCCGATCTCCCTGTGATGGATCACAAGTGTCTAAATGACAGACAAGTAGCCAGTACACTTACAGAGAGATCACTCCGGAGTCTTCCATACTGCGTGGACACCCAGAACCCTCTCCTGTCCTCCAAGGAGATGTACGGCTCGTCCGGGTACCTGGCCCGGTACTTCTTCAAGAACCCCCCCTCAAAGTCGGCCAGGACGCCGTCCATGTCAACCAGCACCCGCAGCCTCTTACCAGAAACGGAGTGATGTGTCATGTCAACGCAGCTCCCTTTAAATATGTTGGGGAGCAACGCATTTCCCCTTCGCAGGAGACGGCTTTTGGTCGACAGTAACATTATAGCGGACTTGGGCGGCACCGATTGACTCTTGCCGTCGCGATATAGTGGGAAAGGTCCGCATGGAAGACAGTTTTTCATGCACGATGCATGGATTTCATTTGTCTTCTGTTGACGTTTTGTGCCCGCATAATGTTAAAACGATCCCCGCGTGTTATCTGCACAGCTCGGATGCTATCTTGACGTTAGCTTTGAAGCTAAGTCGAAAGCGGCGGAAATGTCAAACGTGACAGGCCTGCGCTGGGGTCTGATTGAGTCGCTTGTTGACGTGTTGTCAAATGTCTCGCAGCTCCCCATGACCGATCAAGTTGTCAGTCTGGGAAGAAATTTGCGGCTGCCAGAAGAAAGTAAAACAGTACTGTAACACTATGGTCTCATAGGTAAAACACCGTTATTATGCTGAGCTGCAGGGAACAAACTGTACTGTATTGGACTGCTGAGAACAAAGATGTTCTGGCAAAACAAGATAGTTCTTCCTTGTCTCTGCTCGCTCAAACAACGTGACTAAGTGGCAAAATTACTATTATTATTATTATTATTACTATCATTATATGGTTGCTATAGTAGTAGTAACTAGTGATACACAAATAAAACTAAATGGGTTTCTGTTATACAGTACCAACGACAACACACACGATTGTGCATTACTATTGATAACGTTTCTGATGAAAAAATTTATTTCCAGTACGTAGCGAGTATTTACGAAAGCACATTTACTTTTAGAATGTAATTGTCACTAATCATCACAATCATATCAATTGATGTTATTAATCTACTTGTTGTGAATAAATATATTTGTATTTATTGTTTCGCATATACAGCCAATGTAAAGTGAAAGTCAAGTTGTCGGTTTCCTTTATTGCTCTTACTCTCCTACATGATCTTTGTTATCCCCGTAGATGTGACGTCAGTTCCCGTTTTATTTTTCTTATTTCTTAAGGGGATAACGAAGATTAATAGAATTTTATGGTCCTTCGGACTATACTTATAATTGAGTAAGTGAATATTTGACAGACCAAACTTTCCACTGCCGCAGAAACTTGCGTTTGTGTGAACTGGATATTGGTCTCGAAATGCAAAGGATGGCCCTTTAAAAAATTCGCTTACTTAAAAAAATCTCGTTGCAGTCCCTTCAATTTCATAGGGTATCGCGAGAATACCCAGTGGCGGCTGTGTGGCCCCTGTCTCTGTACGGACCGAGTTGTTTCTGACGTTTGAATGAAAAACAGTGCAAATTATTTGCACATTGGACCCGTGATATAATGGCTTCAGCCTTGGAGCAGTTTGTGAACAATGTGCGGCAGCTTTCCGCTCAAGGTAGGCTTGCTTCACTCATTCGCATGGGAAGTGCTAGCTAGTTAGCCTGCATATGCTACCCTATGCTTTGCCGAGAGCCAAGTCAGGCACTTCTTTTTGCCTCATCATGTAAACACATCGCGAATAATCTTTAGATGCCGATACGAGTGTGTGAAATATAACCGCATTATGTATTCGTATGTATGACCAAAGTGAATATGTGGTAGCTTTAAGCAAATTGTCAAAACGATACTTTCTCGGTACGATCAGGAAAATATTTTCTGGGCACTGTTTACCGGAAGTCCCACCCTAGGCTCGCGTGATTGGCTGGCGACCAAGAATCGACACATTTGATTGGCTTTGGTGCCCAGTCAATCGCTCTTGTAGTTGGTTTTTGCGAAGGCCTTGACAGGACAGTTGACCGACGGACTGGTTTCAAAATGTAGCAACAGTTAATCGCAACTCAAAGGTTCGAAATGCATTTCTAGGTCAAAGAATGGGCTCCAAGTGTGTTGTTTAGTTCAAACTTATTCAGTGTTATCAATGATTTACCGGCATTAACACAGAGTTCTTGTATTCTCCTCACCTGCCTAAAATTCAGGCACTTTTTCATCTCAATAGATCCCTGGAGATATTATAAAAATAATAGTGCCGATAAAAAACTGAAAAAAAACCCTGAATTTATCAAAACAAACCATGAATAAATACTTCACATTATAATTCAAATGCATTTAGGGATGTACTGAATAGAGATCGCTGTCTGCCGATACTGCTTATACTTCAACTCCGATACAACTTCACTAGCCGATATGTAGAATTTGGTCCTTGTCTGCCATGTAGAGATAGTTTAAAGAATAGATCCATTATCTGTTCCGCTTCTCCTGACAAGGGTGCTGGAGCCTATCTCAGCTGTCTTTGGCAATAGGCGGGGTACACCCTGAACTGGTTGCCACACAAAGTCAGACAACCATCCGCACTAACACGCCTAGGGCCAATTTAGAGTGTTCCATCAACCTACCATGCATGTCGTTGGCAAGTGGGCGGAAACCGGAGTACCCGGAGAAAACCCATGCAGACCCGGGAAGAACATACAAACTCCACACACAAAGGCCGAAGCCGGAATCGATGCCACGACCTCTACAACTGTGTGTTTACTTACTTTATTTTGCATTTAACATGCAGAGTTATACATGCTTTAAGAAATCATGGATGACGATGCTTTTACCTACTACTTGTATCGCTTGAGATAATTTACTTTCAAAGTACTGAATATTAACATTTAAATGTCCTGCATGAGTGAATTGTCTCCGTTATTGTACTCTTCACAGTCATCTGTTCCTCTGTAGGCCAGATGACTCAGCTGTGCGAGTTGATCAACAAGAGCGGGGAGCTGCTGGCCAAGAACCTGTCGCACCTGGACACGGTGCTGGGGGCTTTGGACATTCAGGAGCACTCCCTCGGTGTGCTGGCTGTTCTGTAAGTGTTCCCTGTGCAAGTCATTACTCAGTCGCTGTCCCCAAGAGGTCTGCTGCTGTTTGATTGCGCCAGTCTCGCATGAGCTCAACTTTCATGGCTCCACTTAGCATCCTGTCCTTGCTCTTTTTATTTGTGGTTAAGTTTGTGGGCGCTCTGAAAACGAGTCCTTAAGAAATGGAGGGGCGATGATTGTTCTCAGTTGGCCTCTAGCGTCACATCCTTCACTGACTACGAAGCAGTTCTTCAAAATGACCCTTTTAAGGAAGTTGTTCCAAACAAATTCTGCATGCAGTATTAAAGATGTTCTTGGGTTTGAAAAAAATGTATAATTTTTTTTATTTTCTTCAATTTTCCCAAAATATTTCAATGAGTGTCAATTATTTGCGGATTTTCCGTCTTCGTTGTCATTCTGTTAGACTCTGATGTGTTGGTCATGTGCCACAGAACTACACCACTATATAATAATAATAGATAATATAATAATAAAACATAATAATCATGAATGTGTGTGTGTTTTTTTTAATCTGTCACTTTGTGTTCCAGGTTTGTAAAGTTCTCCATGCCAAACATCCCTGACTTTGAGACACTCTTTTCGCAAGTCCAGCTCTTCATCAGTACATGCAATGGCGAGCACATTAGATATGCAACAGACACTTGTAAGTCCTCTCGACCAAACATTTTGCAGTAACTACAGTATGTTTGCATTTTTTTTTTCTAATAAAAATGTATCAGTATCGTTACACCAGGCATAGACCGAATATCGGCTGGGCGGATCATCGGCGCCGATATTGGCCACTCATAACAGCATCGGCTTTAAAAAAAAAAAGAAGAAGGAAAAAAAAATCTGCTGGCTGATAAGAGTTCACATTAAAATTTGCTAAACCCCCGGGAATTATTTAGATTTTTTTTTTTTTTTTTTTAATTTATAGTTCTAAGATGCTGCTGATCCTTGGAGCTCCCTGCACATTTTGTTGGAGTTTGAAAACAAATATTCCTCTTGTCGAAGATAAAAAGTAAAAAAAGAAAGTTCAATTGAATCTGAAAAGCTTTTCCATAAACATGCTTCAAGGCGTCTAAACAAAGTTTAGTGTGAATATTTTTCCGTTATACTGCAAATAAATATCGTCTCCAAATATTTATTGGCTTCCTTGACTATGAATAATTGGTTGGCCGTGAAAGTACGAAACGGGCCTCTTTAACTTAATTGAGGCGCTGCCGTTTGAATTATTATGTAACACTGCTTTTGTGTCCTCACAGTCGCTGGTCTCTGCCACCAGTTGACGAATGCCCTTGTCGAGCGGAAACAGGTAAGACTGCAGAGTTACAATTCCATGCAGTACAAGTATTAAATAACTGCAATGTTTGTTTTATGTTTTATTTATTCGTTTCTCATAACTCCTCTTACTGATTCTATTGTTTCTGTCATTGAGTCATTACATAACCAGAATCCTCTCTTTTTTTTTTTTTTTTTTGCTTTCCACTGCTAAATATTTTAACCCATTTTCAAGCGTGGCCCTCATTTGCTCTGAGTTTAAATATTTCATTAGCCTTTCTTTCCTTCTCGCCTTGTGCCAGCCACTGAGGGGTGTCGTCATCCTAAAACAGGCAATAGACAAAATGCAGATGAACACAAACCAGCTTACCTCAGTTCACGCAGACCTGTGTCAGGTGAGTCAGCGGGCCTTCGCTATCTCCTGCCCAACGGAATCCACGTGTCTTTATCTTGCTTATCTTTTGTGAAATAAACCCGGCTTGCAAGTGGCAAATTGCAATTTAAATTTCCCTGTTCCACATCCTCTCCAGCTGTGCTTGTTAGCAAAGTGCTTCAAGCCGGCCCTGCCCTTCCTGGAGCTTGACATGATGGACATCTGCAAGGAGAACGGCGCTTACGACGCAAAGCACTTTTTATGTTACTACTACTACGGTGGCATGATATACATGGGCCTCAAAAACTTCGATAGAGCACTGTATTTTTATGAACAGGTACGTCCTCTGCCGCGTTTTAACCTTCATTGATTGTGTGAGAAACATTTTAACTTTCTTATCTTACACATTTTTTATCAAAGCGTACAAGTGTAAAATAAAATGACATTGGAGGTCTATTGCATCACCATTTGCATTTAAATGGAATTCTCATCTCTGTTATTTGTTATTTTCCGCTTTTTTTCTTTTTTTTTTTTTTTTAAATGCCCCTTCAAGGCAATAACCACTCCAGCCATGGCAGTGAGCCACATCATGTTGGAAGCCTACAAGAAATACATCCTGGTCTCTCTCATTCTCCACGGCAAAGTGCAGCAGCTGCCCAAGTACACCTCACAAATCGTAGGGAGGTTTATCAAGGTAAGGGCGGATTTAATAAAACCTCCATTTTGGAGTAGTGACTCGAATTTTAAAGCCAGCATTCATCTTCGGACAGTGTACACTGCAGTTGTTTATTTCCTTCATTTTTTTTTCTCCTCAGCCTCTGAGCAACGCCTACCACGAGCTGGCTCAGATTTACACCACCAACAACCCGACGGAATTGCGCAGCGTCGTCAACAAACACAGCGAGACGTTCACGCGAGACAACAACACGGGCCTGGTCAAGCAGTGCCTTTCCTCTCTCTACAAAAAGAACATCCAGAGGCTAACAAAGGTGTGTGTGGCAGAATTCTCGTTTCATCGCTTGGGTCAAAAAGGATTTTATTTTTTAAAGTACACAACCGCTGCTCCCTGCAGACTTTCCTGACGCTGTCTTTGCAAGACATGGCGAGTCGAGTGCAGCTTTCAGGGCCTCAGGAGGCAGAGAAATACGTCTTACACATGGTGAGGTGAACCCCGCAGCGACATTGTGCAACTTTGAATCGTTTGGTCCTCCTTTTAATTCCGTTGCGGAATTCTGCTTTCGCGCGTAGATTGAAGATGGTGAGATCTACGCTAGCATTAACCAAAAGGACGGCATGGTGTGCTTCCATGACAACCCAGAAAAATACAACAACCCAGCAATGCTTCACAAAATTGACCAAGAGGTGAGTAAAGTTTAAGTGTAACCATAAAAAAAAAAAGGCTTGAAGCTGCTCCTAAAATGTGTCGTCGTGCTTTAACTTTCAGATGTTGAAATGTATAGAACTGGATGAGAAGCTAAAATCTATGGATCAAGAAATCACAGTAAATCCACAATTTGTGCAGAAGGTGAGGCAAAATTCACGCTACTTTTTTTTGGTCATTTTTTTCGTGTAAAAAAAAAAAAGACAATTAGGTTAGTAATTTAGCTCGCAATAAATTAATTCTATTAAATTTGTGTATAATCAGGTAGTCTTTGGGTTATTTTAATTTATTAGAAAAAGGGACAGAAGAAGAGTTGTGTTTGAATTTGAAAAATAAACACAACCTGTCACTGTATGGAATTGTAAATGAACTTTGGCAGATATTTCTAACACGTGACTTTTCTTTTCGTTTAAGAGCATGGGAACGCAGGAGGATGATGTTGGCAGCAAAACATCAAGTTACTCCTGAAGGGGCTTCAGACTACCAGAAAATGTTGCAGCCCAAAATACATTCTTCCATGGATGCATTGGACTTTTTTTGTTTGTTTGTTTGTTTTTGTTTTTTTAAAGAAAGGAAAAACAAATATTCTATTGCATAAAGACATTGGTTAAAGAAAATCAAATTGTGTGGAGTGACGCTGAATTTGGTTGATCTTTCTTTGCGGTTTCCGAAGGATAACAAAATGATCTTGTCAGTGTTTTATTTATCAATGTTCAGGTTGGAGTGACAGTGCTACATTATCACAGGACACAATAATAAAAACTGGATTTGTTTGTTCTGAGCATATTTGTGAATAATCTCACCATTTTGCTGCATGATGGCTGTAATTAGAAGAAGGTGTTACATATGAGATAATACATGGCTGGCAAGGAATAAATCTGACTATAATCTACATTTGTAACGACTACAATGATAGTTTCCTTTTTGCTTTTGTTTTGAATGTAGTCAATGGTGACTGTGCACACAGAAAATGTGTTTTTGACCGCACTGGTTGCAAAGAGTCACAATCTGGCGCACTGTTTTGTTTTATTTCCTTTTTTTTAAATATAACTCGGATCCACTAGAGGTCACTAGAGCGCTGTACATACAATTGTTTTGACAGGTTGTCATTACAAGACGCCCAAGTCAACGGATGTAACTAAACCGTTATGTCATTTGACAGCTGTGGATCTGGAATAAATTGTTGAACTGCTTTCATGCTTCTGTTAAACGTATCGCAAAATGTTCAACGTTTATTCATACAACGAAGGTGATTTACGATCTTAACCAATGAGTTCCTTCACACAGGCGGATGTCGCTTGTAGAAAGATTGGACCAATCATGGCCCACTATCCGCTTTTAATAGGTGGGACTTTACCGCTGCAACGCTTGTCATACGCCAATCCTGAGTAGTAGTCGCCTCTGATTGGTCCGCCCTTATGAACGGGGTCGTTCCACACTCACCGTGTAAGCTACTGTTGAAATTCCAACGCTAACCAACTTTAGCCAGCATGCTAACATGTAATTAAGCGAATGTGATTAAGCTGCATTCATGGCACCACAATGGGTTCGAATTGACAGGTAATATGCTGCTTCCGAAACAGGAATACCGAAATAATTGGCGCTGTTCTGAGCGTGTCGCCGTAACTCCAACCAGAACATGTCCGGTTAGCTATAACGCGGCGATTGGTGGATAACGAACCTGGCAAGCTAACCAGTCAGTCCGGGCTTTGGACTGGCTTGAGGCTTTTGAACAGGTTTCCTCGCCCGGTGGACAACCGAGCCTGATGCTGTGATTATCATGAGTCCCGCGGGCTGCCCCCATGTCAACTGCTTCAAAGTGGACAACTGGAAGCAGAACCTGAGGGCTATTTATCAGTGTTTCGTATGGAGCGGTTCGGCCGAGACCAGGAAACGCAAGGTAACAAGAGACTGGGAAACGTAGTGGGCTCACTTAAACGGAAGAGATGCGCGTGTGTGTTCGAGTAAATGTGAATGTGAAAGGTCGCGCGCGTGTGCGTGTTTGTGGGCTGTAACCCCTTCCAAGAAAATAAAAAATAAAAATAAACGCTCGATACACCAGTGGCAGAATGTCAACAGAACCTTCCATAAAACATTACAATAAAATGGTCAAACGTGTCCGACATCTCTTTGCATCAACGCTGCACCTTCAAGCCACCCGTTCACCGCAACAGCACATCTTCCCTCGCGTTTCTGGCCATTCACAGGCTTTAAATAAACCAATGAATCACCCATGCGACTACAACCTAAATCTTAACCACATCTCTCCATTGCAATCATCGATCATTCTCTTGTTAACCCATTTTTCGCGCCTGTGCCTCACATGTAGATTTGTTCCCATTCACTTCTTGCAGCCAATCCATGTCTGAGTTTGCATGCGTGCCACATCCAAGGTGCTGGAGTGCAAACAGCATCCCTGGCTGCTTATCAGGCTGAGATCAGAAGGAAAGTAGGAAACAGGCATGCATGCTAAAATAAGCAGGGTAAATATTTTTCTAGGTCTCCCTCATCCCATAATTGCCCATTTCTTTACTTGTGCCGCCACCCCACCCACAGAGCAGACTCGCTTGGCACTCCAGTGTTGCTTGTGTCTCCTGCAGACATGAAGGCCAACAGACATCATTTTTTGGAAAAACAAGACACTACTACTGTATTTGTTTCATTGGGTGATGTGTTATTGAGGTGGCATTGCTGATTAATCAGCTGATATTAGCATGTTTAAAACCATCCCATTGTTATTTTTTTAAACACGTTACCACAAAAGATAAAGATTATGACTCACCCAAATCAGCAAAAAATATATATTCATTAAACTGCTGATTTTTTTCCCCTTGTTGTAAAGTTAAAAAAATACTGAAGGACAAAGTGATCTAAAACTGTCAAATATTCAAATTGTAATTTATATCTTTATTGTTGTAAGCATTATGGGACTGCAAAATAAATTCACAGAATTTGATGCTGCGAAATATCAGAATCGTGCCTAAAAAAAAAAAAAAAAAAATCCATATCGGTTGGTTCCTACCCTTCATATTTCAAATTTCCTAAAAGGACAACGCCCAAATATTTTATTAGAAATTAAATACAGTAAAATCATGCTGTGATGCAGATCAATACAATTGTGTCTGATTATATTTATCATTTAAACTAATTAGGTGACGCTATAATCCATTCATGTACTATTCAATGAAGTTAGACCTCAAATACTAATTAATTCATTTATAAAAAATAAAAAAAAGATTCAAGTTTTTAAGCTAGTTAAATGTAAGCAGAATTGTGCTCTTCATTCTCTTGAGGTTGGCCAACAGACCCAACGTCACCCGAACGTGAGGAGAGCTTCGCTTTAGTCATTACTCTGTCCGAATTTGTTTTCTGTATAATTACAGCAATCGCACAAGCCAGTGCATTAGTGTTAATCAAGCCGCCTCTTCGAGAGCGTGCTTTTAACTAGCACTTAACTAATCACACCGTGTATCTGTTGTTTGCACCCCTGTCTCTGCCCCCCCCCGCCCCCACCCCACTCTCTTCTTTTTTTCAGGCCAAGTCGTGCATCTGCCACATGTGCGGCGCTCACCTCAGCAGACTCCACTCCTGCCTTTACTGCGTCTTCTTCGCCTGCTTTGCCAAAAAACACATCCATGAGCACGCCAAGAGCAAACGACATAACCTAGGTACGGCGTGCACACGCTCAAACGCAGCATCTGTCTTCTCCAGCTTGCATTTAGTCATTTTGGTAGTAATTGTCAATAATTGCCAGTTGCCTATTATGCCCTCCTGTTCCTGAATGGAATTTCATTCTTTAGGTTGGCAATGTCAAACGTCACCGTGTTTGCCTGCATTTTGTTATCGCAGCTGTACGCCTGGTGGCTCTCCTTTTTTTTTTTTTTTTTTTTTTTTTTACTCTCGACATAACGGAATTAGGCTCTTGCAGCTGTAAGTTAAGAGCATCACACTGCAGTGTTGGGGGAGTGGGGGGATGTCCGGGTGCCGCAGCAGAGACAACTCGGGTGTGCATGACAAAGCACACTTTTGCAGATGTTCAGAATCATTTGGAAGCTTCCCTTC
Source organism: Idiotropiscis lumnitzeri (assembly GCF_059441095.1). Taxonomy (NCBI): domain Eukaryota; kingdom Metazoa; phylum Chordata; class Actinopteri; order Syngnathiformes; family Syngnathidae; genus Idiotropiscis; species Idiotropiscis lumnitzeri. Next base: position 6,263,956 of record NC_142410.1, read on the forward strand.
TTTTTTTTTTTTCCCCCTTGTACTTTTGGCTCAGGAAAACACCCCTTCTGGTGTGTTTGCGTTTCCCCCCCATAGGTTTGTAATTGGGCAAGTGTAATTGTGTGCCTAATTAGGTTAGCTGCCGCAAAAAAAAAAAAAAAAAATAGTATGACAGAGAAGAGAAAATGGGAGGAGGACAGATCTTCATAGATTGTTGAGGAGGTAATTAAGTCATCTTTAACAAACCCTTTGAAATTCGCCCCCTTTTAACAAAAGCCCCCCCCCCTCCTCCTCCTCTTCGCGCCTCTGCCTCACTGTTCTCACGTTCTCCACGTCGTCGTGTTCTGTCGTTTTCCCTCAGTTCAATTCATAGCGTCAATCATCAGCGTCACTGTCAAGACAATCTTATTAGGTTATGACTATTTACTTGCAGAGGATTACACCATCAGCCAAAGGAAGCTGAAGGCCAGGTTGTCATGGCGACGGCAAACAGGTAGCTGCAAGGCGGTGAATGGAAGCGCAAGGTTCTGCTCGGCATTCGCGAAAGTCGGAGAGAAAGAGGCGAGACGCCTCCTCCTTTAGCACGCTCCTCACCTTTCGACTCCTCCTTGCTCCCGCCGCCTCGCCCGGGCGCCACCTCCGCCATTACTGGATGGCGTGAACAGATAGCAGATATGTCAGCCGATAAGGTTCTACTTGGCATTGCGGCGCCATAGCAACGTGGCCCGAGTCGGGAAAAGACAAGAGATGAATCACCTAGCGGCTCGCGCTGACTCACAGCCCTCCATTAGCCTCTGACAAACAAAATAGATAAACTGTGAGAGCAACCCTGCATTTTAATAAAAGCTCTCCCTTGTGCATTCTTTGTTTTATTTTTAGTTTTTATTTGGCTTCTTCTTCCCACCCTCTCCTTGTCTTGACTTTGCAGCTATTGACTTGCTCTATGGGGGGATTTACTGCTTCATGTGCCAAGACTACATTTACGACAAAGACATGGAACAGATTGCCAAAGAGGAACAAAGGAAAGCCTGGAAAATGCAAGGTCTGAAAGCATTTTGAACTCACATTTTCACTCAGCCGTGGGTGAAAAGATCACTTCACATGAAATGTTAAGCTCAGAGTGGTGAAATCAGCTTTTGTTTAGATTCCATGTAAACGAAAAATGACTGTCGATGTTTTCGTGTGGCCACCATCCCCAGACGGCAACCCTATTGAGAATTTTAAAAAAAGGACATCAGTATAGCAGATTTATTGTACTTCATTTTTAGAAGCTTTTTTTTTTTTTGTATTTTTCAATGTATGTTCACAAACTGGAATTGGTGTTTGCAGGCGTAGGTGAGAAGTACTTGTCATGGGAGCCGACCAAGAGGGAACTGGAGCTTCTCCGCCACAACCCCAAGAGGAGGAGAATCACCTCCAACTGTACAATTGGTTAGCAAGCCGCTCTGAAAACGTCCACGTGAAGCGCGTACGCTTGCGACCCACTTTTTCACTTGTTTTTATTTTCAAATGAATTGCTAATCACGCCGCGTTTAGCGAATCTGCATTTGCGCTGATGTGAAAATTGTGCAGTGAGAACAGATAAATGCTATTAATGTTCTTTTTTTTTTTTTGGGTAGGGGGGTATCTGTCATACTTCCTCGCAGCAGAAAACAAAAAAGCGAAATCTTCCTGTCTAGATTAGAACGGCACAGAATGAAAGGGCAGGCGGCAGCCAGAAATAGCAGCCTGAGGCTAACAAGCAGCGAATCCACTGTGACTCCGGCAAATGAGCAAATCCAACAAGCCCCCCCCACCCCTAACCCCCCTCGAGCAACGTCTTTGGGTGAGGGGAGCACGAGAGCTTCAGTCAAGAATCGGGAAGTAGGTCTGTCGAGCCTGCGCGCCGTTTAACCCCACGTTTCCAGTTCTTGGGCTCGTGTATCGTTTGGAGTTTGAAAAAGCTGAGTCTTGAGTCAGCTGAGTGGGAGCCGTTTTCAAACTAAATTCAATTCAGACCAAAAAAAAAAAAAAAAAACGTCAAACATGCTTTCATCAAAGCAGACCCAAATGCAAAAAGTGATTTACGAAGATGTTAATATAAAAAGGCGTCTATAAAAAAGCTGATTCCTTTTACTGTATTTTAGTTTAATTGTACAGTGGTTAACGAACAAACGACAGCGGCGATCTTTGCGCGGATCGTTATGCGACATGTCATCGTCTCTCGTTCCGTGTGCAGGTCTCCGCGGTCTGATCAACCTTGGCAACACGTGCTTCATGAACTGCATCGTCCAGGCGCTAACACACACGCCGCTGCTGCGCGACTTCTTCCTGTCCGACCGACACAAATGTGAAATGCAGAGCAACTCCTGCTTAGTGTGTGAGATGTCGCAACTTTTCCAGGAGGTACTTTTTAATTTTGTATTTTTTTTTTTTTTAATGTATCGTAGCTAAGAAAGGATTTGGAATTGCTAACAATGCTTGTACGCTAGTTCTACTCAGGCCATCGTTCACCGCACATCCCGTTCCGTCTGCTCCACCTGGTGTGGACTCACGCACGTCACCTGGCTGGCTACGAGCAGCAGGACGCTCACGAGTTCCTCATCGCCGCACTGGACGTCCTACACAGGCACTGCAAAGGTCAGGCTCATTCTTGGAGCAATAATTCATGTCTTTTAATTACTGTGCTAATTTCCCGCTTATTTATGTTAGACCATATGGAAAGCGCTTCGTTACATTGTCAAATATGCTCTATGAATAAAATTTGATTGTATTGTATTAAGCAGCCAAATGTGACAACCAAACTTGAGACATATCTCACAAATTTTCATTGTGAGCCCCTAAATGGTGACATTTTGCCCCTAGAATTTGAGACAGTGCAAGTAAAATTTACTCTCACACAAGCAACCTGTAAATTTGCAGATTTCTTTTTAAAAATATGTTTTATTGCAGACAAACTCAGACTCCGCACTTTCTCTGTTAATACAGTGAAAATGAATGGAAATGTAAAATCGAATTATTATAGTGTGTGCCCCAAAAATGTCAAATTGCGGGCCACTGTGCATTCTGGCCCCAAAAACACAAAAAAAATTGTCTGGTGCCCTGTAAATCATAAAACAATACCGTGTATGTAAAAAGAGGATTTAAATTGTGGTCCGCTCCTGCTGTCGGCAGCAGTTCAAATCAAACAAAAGGTTTCCAAACAAAAGCATGACGGATGATAAAACCCAGGGAAAAAAATCGAAATGACAATAGTGGGGAAAAAAAGAAGCGGATGCGGAACAAACATGAGAGGAAAGACGGTGGACCAATGTGAAACTGGTGGAGAATCTGTGTGACAGTTTATATGCCTCGTGTTCTTTGTGTGTGTCCACTTTATAAACCGCCTGTGTGTGTGTGTGCGTGTGTGTGTTCATACAGATGACAATGGGAAAAAAGCCAACAACCCAAACCATTGTAACTGCATCATTGACCAAATCTTCACAGGGGGCCTGCAGTCTGATGTCACCTGCCAAGTCTGCCAGTAAGTGTGTGTGGGTGTGTGTGTGTGTGTGTGTGTAGTATCCCCTCAATCGCATATTGTACATCATCACACGTGACGGTGTGCTCCAGCAGCAAGCAACAGACAGGAAAACACTGTATAATTTATCTGTAGCGCCATCTGGTGGTAAGAAGCGTTGTAGGGATGTTCCTAGAATGCAAACGTCCACCGAAGCTTGAGACAAACCCGCAACTCTTGTCATTGTATATACCGTAGACCATTATGTGTCTCCGTCCTCCTCCCAGCGGTGTCTCAACCACCATCGACCCGTTCTGGGACATCAGTCTGGATCTGCCGGGCTCCTCCACTCCCTTCTGGCCGCTAAGTCCTGGCGGAGATGGCTCAACACTAAACGGAGAGAGTCACGCCACTGGAGCCACAACACTGACTGACTGCCTTCGGAGGTAGCCGGAGTTTTCAGATTTTTTTTTTGTGATTTTTTTTTAATTTAAATTTTTATTTTATTTTATTTTTTTTATCGTTCCATGTAAATTACATTCACATAACGTCACATTTCTCCGTTCAGGTTCACCCGACCGGAGCACCTGGGCAGCAGCGCAAAGATCAAGTGCAGCGGTTGCCATAGTTACCAGGAGTCCACCAAGCAGCTGACCATGAAGAAGTTACCCATCGTGGCCTGCTTTCACCTCAAAGTAGGCGTCGTCTTTTTCAGCGTGGTCTCCGACGGCTCTGCGTTTTCTTTATGTTATGTTTGCGTTTGCAGCGATTTGAGCATTCGGCCAAATTGCGGAGGAAGATTACGACGTACGTCTCGTTCCCTTTGGAGCTGGACATGACGCCTTTTATGGCCTCCAGGTGGGAAGTGTTCAAAATGTTTATGGCGCGCCAAATTGTCCACCTTCACAGATGTCTGCCAACTCCTTGTGCATTCAGATTGGCAACAAATGCCCCGAATAAGAATAATGTCCCGTTGTGCCTTTCAGTAAAGAGAGCAGGATGAACGGCCAGTACCAGCAAACCGTGGAGCCCTTCAACAACGACAACAAGTAAGATCATCCGTGGATTATTTGCGGCAATCTGCAAATGTCTCCAATATGAATACTCAATTCTAGACGTAATTTACTAATCATGCTAAAATGAAGCTCCATGGAGCACTGATAGATTTTTTTCTCCTCTAGATGGCGCTGTTGGTTTAAATACAATACAATAAATCATTGTTTAAAGATAAACTCAAGTGCAATCTAAATTTTCTCTGCATCCTTAAACCAAGTCTTCCATCTAGAGGAAAAAAAGTGCTTCGCGAAGCCTCATTTTACCATCAGTAGTATTTACCCGATCGGACACTTATTTTATTTAATGGTTTCCACATTCTAATAAAAATATTGGGCGAGGATTTCGGTGACAGATCCCCATATTGCTTATTAACTATAAATTTCAAAGCTGCTGATGTGACGATTCCCCCGCTTCGTCTCCATCAGATACAGCCTTTTTGCTGTAGTTAACCACCAGGGGACACTAGAGAGCGGCCACTACACTACCTTCATCAGGCAGCACAAGGACCAGTGGTTCAAGTGTGATGACGCCATCATTACCAAGGCCAGCATCGAGGCCGTACTGGACAGTGAAGGGTGAGACATCATTGAGTTTTTTTTTTTTTCGTTTGTTTTTTTTCCGCGACCCACCAGTCATTGTGTCTTGTTTTTCTTTTCCAGGTACCTTTTGTTTTACCATAAACAGTTCCTGGAGTACGAATAGCGCATCCTTCATCACAAAACATACGAGCCCTGACGCACTACTGCAACTCGCAAAACATTTCCACTGGAATTCAGGACGCACACAACAAGAATCCGCCGAGCCATTCTGCACGTGGAGGTCGGAGCTGACTGGTAGCCATCATCACGTTAGGCTCCTGCCCGGCTTTCTTATTTTCGGACCGACGGAAGCGAAAACAGTTTTGTTTTTAAACCCTAAATTATGCGGGGGATTTTGTTGACTTGATCACAAATGCCGTTCTTGAGCAGCGGGTGGGGAATCAATTGTCTGTGTGCTCTGGGCTGCTATGCAATTGTAATGCAATTTTCCCAGATGAGAAAAAAAAAAACAAAACAACTCTTCGATCGGAATACTAAAAAGGACAAATAATGACCTCAAACGCACGGAAATATCCACTTGTCACAAACTGCTCGCTTTTGAGCGGTTCTGGAATTTGTGTACGTTGATTATTCCATAGTATGAGTAAGTCCTCTTTAAAAATCAAAAAAGCTTTCCCCACCCCTTGTGATAAATACTTGCTGCGACAAGCTGCTTCTTTATTATTATTATTATTATTATTATTATTACATTTTAATCAAAGCAAAGTCATTATAATTCACAAGCACACCACGTGTCACATAGTAGCCTATACACACACCGTCTCAAAATGACCAAATATTGTAAGTCTTGTTATGCATTTTTTTTTTCCACTGCACTGCAGAAGAAGACGAAAATCACAAAGCGAAACATCTCCTTACAAGTTGTACGATAAACATGACGCAGTTGTCACTTCTTGTGAGTTTGTTGTCGGTCAACGACATCGGAAGCTTCGGTTGCGCTCGCCACACCGAAACCCCGCCCCCCTTTTCGAGTGCGCCGGATGTTTCCGCCTCCATTGCTGCTTCCAACTGTCGCAGGGGCGGATGTTACTCAGTAAATATTATATTTTTATATAAATACTGTAATTCTAAAAGAATTCGTTTACAATTTTTTTTTTTGGCATTCACTCTCACGTCGTCCGTCCGTGTTTCATTGTGCTGTGTTGTTTTATATACGCAAAAGAAAAAGAGCTAACGACACCCAACTGAAAATGCTGCTAGTGGCAGCTTAGTGTTAAGGTAGATTAGCTGTTTTTGTTTTTTTTTTGGGGGGGGGGGTGAAGTTTTCTTTTTAAGTACCTAAGTTGCGGGCAGTTTAGAAACATACTGTGTATTCATGTTCAAGGTATGTGCTTGTGGTTAAATGCAAAAAAACAAAACAAAAAAAAAAAAGAACCATTATGGGATGTATTCTCAGAATAGTACAGTATGTACAAAGGATCACGAGCTGATTCTGCGGTGTATTATCGTTGGCTGCATGTTTGTGTGTGTATGCGTGTGTGTTCGTCATAAGAAAAAAAAGACAGTGTGGGGAAAATAACTGGTTGTTTAAAAAAAAACAAAAGTGGTCTTGTGTGTGTTGGGGTTTGTATGCACGTGTGGTGCGCGTGCGTATGTTGTGTGTGTTTGTGTACTGAATCAGTACTTGAGTTCAGCATGCCGCCCAAGCTGAATATTTTTCTTTCTTCTTTTTTTTTTTTTTTACATGTTGAAGATGTATGTAAAGTATATAAATGTACAGTTTGTACGTAAGAGACAAATGGTGAAACCTCCATATTGATTTTTGTTTTTGTTCTTCTATGTTGCTGGATTCAGCTACGGGAGTGGAAATGGTGTCTTGGCCTGTGTGTGTTCATTCCTCGAATACAAAATGACTGCAAAGATTGGGACACGGTGATGGCAAGACACTCGAATAAAGAACAAAAAAAAAAAAAGAATAATCAGCATATGTAATTGACTTTGTCTTACCGAGTTTTTATCCTGGCGAGTCCTAATTATTTGGCAGGCCTACTGACCAATGACAGGGGTCTTCAATCCTGTTCCTCCAGGTCCGCCGTCCTACCCGTTTTCCATCTCTCCCTGCGGCAACACCTGATTCACATGATCAGGCTCGTTTTCCAGTTTCTGCAGACCTCGCTGATCGTTTGAATTAGGGAGAAATGGAAACCAGCCAACCTCGAGGAACAGGATTGAAGACCTCTGTCATAGGTCAGTAGGCCGAATGATCAGGGTTGATGTCGAGGTTGCATATTCTGTGGGTGTTCATGTTCTGAACAGTTTCTATTGGCTCGCCTCTCTTTGTGTGGCACGTAAAGACCATTTCCCCAAGACATCAAGCGAAATTAGAACCTAAGAAGTCTAGACACGGACGTTTTATTCCCCCATCTTCAGTTGAACCAAAAAAAAAAACGTGTAATTACGTTGCGATGCCACAAGATGGCAGCAAAGCACTTTTTTTCCATTAAACTTGACTATGGTCTGACTAAATGAAGCTGAAAATCTTCATTTCAACATTTGAGCACCATAACAGCAGTTATTCCGTGAATAATATAGAATGTGGAATTATTTTTTTAATTCATAACAATAAACACAGCCCAATTATAATCGCATATTCCATGTTCCCATTGTTGCAGCTTGGCGGAGTGTAAATACCCAGAAAGTGACCAAGTCTCGGTCATCCCACCGCTGACTCATCATGGATCTCCAAAGTGGAGGTATGAGACGCGTTCCGTGTCCAGAGGGGATGCCGATTTTGCAGCACAGCTTGTCGGTCGTACGTCATCGGTGCTAAGGAAGGCGCTTTATTATTGCCGCCCACTGTTGTGGGATCAGGGTAGCAGTGGGCACACACGCAAGTCTCAGTGGGGCTGGAATCATCTTCTATGAAATCTGTTAATATAAGATAATGTATAAATTACAGTCCACCCAAAAGGAACGTCATTGATATCATCACCACATTATTAACCTTTGGCGTTTGAACCCAGCTGGCGTTCTCGCCGGGCATCTCCCTGCTTGATGACCGCTTGCTTGGGGTTTGTTTCCGATCTTCTTCTCCTCAGGAAAACCACCAAAGCAAGAGACAAGCTGGACAGCAGCAGAACCAGACACAGGGCCAGGAAGGCGGAGAGGAGGGCGGTGGAATCTTCCAAGGCCGTCTGTATGGCGAGCCCACTGGCGTTTTGGAGGGGCGAGGTCACTTGAACAGGGAGCTTTTTAGTGATCAGTGGAGCTGACGGAGAAGAAAGAACGTGAACGCAGTCCCTCGATTTTACCCATTTGTTATTTATGGTCCAGTTTCTAACGATTTTGTGCTGTTTATTTTGGGTGTCACCCCACTGTTGACCTCTAGATGGCGGTACACTATTAGTATTAACAAGGTGGAAATTGGAAGGAAGAGCAACGGGAAGTACTTGCAGCTGTGCCAAATCGTTGCTGAGGATGCCAACAGAAAGCAACGGTTCACTTCATGAGGTAAATTTTTAATAAGTTGCCGTTGTTGACACAATATGGTTCGGTGCACCGTATATCAAATCCATTTTCTCCATTGAAAAGACAGGGAAGGAAAAATAGCATTGCATTAAAAAAGAAAAAAAAAACAGAATAGATGAGAATATAAAGAACTGGTATTATTTTATGATTTGGAAACAAGCCAAAATCCACAGCACACGCACCCACAATATGTCACATTGGAGTGATTTGATAGTTTGGAAGATGAAAGGTTAACTCAGTACTCACTGTGGCAGTGCAAGAAGCACTCTGCTGGATGTCGACCACAAACATCTGCACACTTGATACATTTCCTCAAAAGCCCGTCGTAGTAGTGGCCAGGCAGTGCTTTACAATCGGCCAACACTAACAAAGGCCCATGAAAAAAAAATAAAAAGAAGAGCTCACTTGTTTGCATGAGGTGATTCGGAGTTAAAAACTTGTGTTGGATTTTTGTCGCTGGACCAGCCAGGACACTTTTCATGTTTTGTTAGCTTCAACAATGGCGTCAATTTACATTTCAAGCCGTTATTTACGTACCGCAATATTTGGTGCACTCGCTGATGACCAGTTGCTGTTGACACATCATGTTGCAATGCAGACATTTTTTAATCAAACTGTCCCAGTGCTGAGCTGCCGGGCATTTGGCTCCCATCGGTGCTGATTGTGACAAACGCAGATGAAGGCCGATAACCTCAAAGTTGAGCTCCGCGTATTGCTGAACTTCTCAATTAATATCCTTGAGAAATATGTCAATGTTCTCAAGCACAGTTCTCTTCGCTCTAGTAAGCACTTAGTCAGTCAGCTGTGAAAGACTAACATTGATTTCTCAGCCATTTTTTTTTATATATATATGAATTAAATGTTGCAAGTTGGTATATGCATCAATGGTTTAGTCGTGCGTTTGGTCTTACCTGGAGAGATGAATTTGATGGCAAATTCTTGTTTGAACATGGAGGCGAGACTGGTCTGCATGTAACTCTGGAAGCTCATTTGAGTATGGACTCTCAGTGCAGACTGGGACTTCCCCAGTGTGTGAAATAAGAAAGAAGTTCTGCCCGAGAGTCGAAAAGTTTCGGGTACAAATCTCAGCTCTGAGAGGTGTATTCCCAAAATGCTATATATATAAGTATTATATTTATATATTATATATATATATATATATATATATAGATAGATATTATATATATATTATTTATATATATATATATATATATATTATATATTATATATATATATATATATATATATATATTTTTTTTTTGGGGTGAAGTAAACGTTATTCTTGGCCGTGTCTAGTCGAGGATGACAAAATTAAATGACTGCAAAATTAACTCATAATGATGACGAATATAGAGAGACGTGTAAACAGGATTTTCACTTACTGTAGCCCAGATGTTGAGAACAGACCGGAAAGTGTGCGGTGACAAGCTGCTTAAAAGTTTAGTTTTGGTTTTCATGGCAAACTACTGACTGGAAAAAAGTGTGAATTGTCGTTGAATTAATAAATGGGTGAACCAAGACAATCATTTGCCATGTGCTTAAGGCCGAGGATCAAAATGCACATTTACTGCTAATAAATATTTTTAACCAACATTTTAACTTATGTGCTGAATCTGTACAAAGAGCAGTGCAAATCACAAGAAATTAATTAAAAAAAAAAGAGATGCATGGCTTTGATGCATGATAAAGAATATCACCAAGATTTGGATGAATACATTTTCATTGACTGCCTTTTTTTTTTAAAACATCTTTGAAAATCGGAAAATTGCAGGTAGTTTGTTGAATTTACTGTACAGTACAAACGAACACTGGGAAAAAAAACGCAAAAAAACGCAAGCAAATTGGCAGACTGTGTAAATGTGCGAAAGTACCTAATTGTCACCAGCAGGGGGAGACATTCTCATATTAAGTTCATTTTAAGTTTTCGGCAGCTCTGCAATTATGAATATAACGTAAATCTGTTGTGGTAGTGTGCTTGCTTACCTTGATTTATTTATTTATTCTCATTTTATTTATTTTTTTATTTATTGATTATTTTAATCGTATATTGTGAACAAAGGCAGTTTCACGAACAATGTAGTCGTGATGCATAATAGCGATTTAATAATGGTGGTCATACGTCAGAAGAGGCAAAAAAACGTTTTGGTGGTTTAAACAATTATTTGCTTCAATTCAATCACTTTACTGCGATAGTTGTGTACCCGGTCCACAAATTAGATTGCTAAAGCACACATACGATGAGAATTGGCAGGTAACGTCACCAAGTAGTTCGTAAGTGGCGCGTTTGACGGGATGAAAGGTGTCTCCTAAGTCGTGCCATCAAGTATGTGCATGCGAGATCAAAGCCCGCCAAATCACACGCTGGGCATCTCCTCTTGATCACCAGGCATCTCGTTTTTTTTCCCTCCCCCCATGCACAAGGGCATCTGTGTTGGATCAAACAGACTTTTGTGTGCTCATTTTTTGGACACAGGCACCACAAAGCTTTTTGCAATCATCTGCTTTGGTTCTGTTTTCCAGCATGCAGGCAAATTTGAGCTTGCTTATTTGTTCTTCTCATCATGCTTGCCACAATCCTCCTCCATCCTTTTAACAGTAGCGCATAATACAGCACAGCCGCGGTTATTAATCAATATGTTAAGTCTGAGCGTGTCCATAACAACCAGTATGTAACTACACCGTGAGGCACTAATGTGGGCGACATAAAGTGTTCATGGTCAGAGCAGTCTCTATTTTTATGTTGTGAAAATGACTGGCAGTCACGACGACACAAAGACAAGTATGATTAACTTTGGAGTGAAGGGTCTAATTGAAAGTAGTGACAATCAGAAAATGAATGATTTTGTAGGCTCGGGAAGATTTCACTTTTAATAACGTGACATAACTGAGATGGCTTTGATGAAATTGACTCAAGTTGTAGACATTATGCCAACACAGAAGACAACACAATATATGCATGTGAGTATTGTTGCATTTTGTGTTTGTATGTTGCTTCTGTGTGTTTTTTTTTTTTTTTTTTTTTAAATCCAATTAATATGACGTCAATGCTAGTTTGACATTATGTGTTAGCATTAAGCTAGCACAATTTTGTTAGACAAAATATATAATGTACTTGCACGTTTTGGAGTTTGAATAAATGATACAATGTTTAATTCTGTTTTGTGCCCATTTTATTGTAAACAGGGAGGTTCTGAGGCGCGATGGCGCACCACTGCTCCGCCTGCCGTTTGCCACGGGTGTCTGCGTATTTGTTCCCAGTCAATCAGGAAGAAGCAGGTAATTTATTTATTTATTTTTTTATGTGAGGGGACGTCTTGCGATAATCGACATTGCGACTGATAAGAGTATGGACTTGTTTACAGCTGTTGACCCTCCATAGCAATACTATTTAGCATTAGCCAAAGTTTTAGCAAAAAGCCCGGCCATGTGAATGATTCACGACGTTCATGCGTTTATTAAAGTTAATGTCAGAGAAGGGGATCAATATGCAAACATTACATCATATTTAATGTTTATCAGCGTTTTTTTGTTTTTAAGAATGTGTATTCCAGGGGGCATCAATTATGCATGGATTTTTGCTAGTTGTCAGCTTTGAGTGCAGAGTAAATACACAAGCGGTTTGGAAATTGTCAGAATATTGCTTCATCTTCTGGCGCAATCGGTTTTCTCATTTTTCATCCTCGCTGATCGGTGATCGGCCCGAAATCATGATCGAGCCTTTCCTTTTCTTTTTTGGTGGTGCAAAAAGTTCCCGTTCATTTTTGAGCGTGTCATCTCATCTCCGTCCGCTCACCTGCTTCAATGGACGACATTCGTCAGCCCGTAACGTTGGCTCGCTTTCCCGGCGGCACAAGACTTGTGAGTCATGCATGCGCATAGGGGCAACTCGGCACGAGAGAAAAAGGAATGGCGTCCACTCGTGCATGTAAAGTGTCAAACTGGCTCGCCGTCATGCACTTGGCCGAGAATATCTTAAGCATGGATGCGTCAAAATATATGTAACATTTGATATTATCGTTTCATTCATCTCGCGTTCCTCATAGTGGCCGGTGGCATCAGGCATTTCTTTATTTAATGAAATGGTTTGTAAAAAAAAAAAAAAATGTTTATGGTTTATTCTTCATACTTCTCATCAATTTAAATATTTAATTAATTTCAGAAATTCAATTAAAAAAAAAAACAATGCCTATGGACGCTACTATTGCAGCTGCTGTTGTTTTTAAAATGGCGTCTAAATAAAGATGAGTCGAGTTAAAATGCAAAAAAATGAAAAACATTAGTTAGATTTATTTCAAAAATATTTTATTCAAGATTTGTGATTTTATAAGTAACTGTAAAGTAGTCTTATATTAATCGATAACAAAATAAGAGGTATCAGTTAAGTTCCAGGACTCGTATCACAAAATTTTATGGTATTTTCCTTTGCTGTAAAATGATCAACATGTCATCGATGAAATCCTGCGACGTTTACTTTGTTCAGTGCGCGAGAAGAAGTGAGAGTTGTGGCAGGACAGTTCATGCCCTGAGCATCTGACAGTTCCTGAGAACAACATTGAAACCCAGACTTGGGTCCGCTCTGTGGTGCGTCTAATCACTATATTTACATATTTGTCTAACAGTCCATGTTTGTAGCAATTAAGTTCAATTGTTTTTAAAGTACCCTCACAAATGAAACAGTGAAATCATGTTGGAAAAAAAAAACTTTCATTCCGTCACAGTTAACTTACTTGAAATCATTCGTTCATCCATCGCTGGCTGTTTTGAGTTCCACGTCGAGATTCCTTCTTCAAGGAGATCTAAAAGCATTTGTTTATCCCTTAAGAGGAAATTATTTATTTATTCATGGCCCCTGACATGAATAAATGACGATCAAATGCATTTGAAAGAACTTCCGAGTGAAAGTACACACATTTTCAGCCGGCCTCATTCATATTATATCCATCCCAAGTATGCTGATGTAACACAAATGATCCGAAAGGCAATCAAATACACCATGAGAGCAGCAAGTGGCGTTTGTTTTAATCGTACATGCGTACAATTCATCATTTTCTCATAGTCTACGTCACAAATTCTTACATGAAATCACAAACGGAAGCAATTTAATCCGGGGGGTGGGGGCGAGTACATGGCAGTGTTTCGCTCATCATGTCACCGAGTAAAGAGCGTTGCTTGATGTTCACCGATTTTATTAAACGTCTTGATGAGTTACAAGGCACATTGAGAAAATACACCGCATGGAGAAGTGGAGTCTCCAAAGTTGAACGTGATCCATTCGGTCACTTTTGTTGACTTCAATTTTTGCCACAGGAAATCATTGACGGAGAAACAATTGCAGCGTAAATAAAAGTAAAACTTCTTGACCTTTTTGAGGATGTTTGACAGACTGGAAAGATAACAGAAGGGATAGAAATGTGCTGTTTATATGTTGGTTGTTTATGACATATCTTATCGCATAGCTAGCATACATATAGTTCAACGAGCATTCACACATTCTACCGTCGGGATATTTTTGTGCCCTCATTGAACTTAGCATGCGTGTTTTGGAACGCGGCACAAAGGTAAGAGATGAGATTCAAACCCCGAGCTTCATCTGTCAGGCAGGGGTGCTAGCTAGTCCACTGTTATGGAATTGTGCAACTATTTTCGAGTGGATTATTTTTAATTCACTGATAATGATTGCAATTAAATATGAATATTTTCCAACAAGTGGCCCATCTTCTTACTCTCTGATTGTGCGCCATATCGGAGGCGGGTTAAACCCCGCGTTGGTAATTACGCAGATGAGCGCAGGATCTGGGAGAGGGAGGGCTGTGCTGCTGTGGGAGTGGTCACAGCCGATTTCAGTCCGTTTAACTTTTTCAATGGCCGTCATTTAAAAAAAAAAAATGAGAACGTACTGAGTGCAAGGCAATTTAAAGGAGTCTGACTGATCTTTCAAGGCTCAGAGAATATTTTCTACCTCGTTCCCTTTTTAGTCATCAGCAGTAGAATATGGCCTGGTTTCACTTATTAAGGACCAACAAAAGTAGAAAGGAAACCCCAATGACTTTTATGCTAATCATTTTTGCTTTTTGCAAACATCTGAACAAAATACAGAGAGCAATGATAAAAATGTGCTTTTCATGTCAAAATAATGTATTTACAAGTATCACCAGTGTAACAATTTGACAAACTTTACAAAGTATTTGCACGCTATTTAGTAGTAGTAGTATTTAGTAGTGTGTGCGTGTGTCTTTGCGCATTTTGCCTTTTTATCTCTGTTTGTATGTACGTACTGAAAATTAACTCATCCCTTCTGCTTCTAAATTTAAATAATTGCCGTCATCTTGTCTTTTCTTTTGTTTTTTAGTAGATTTTCCGTGACAGGCATTCGGTTAATAACCAACTATTTCCATATCTCTGTACATACTGAGAGATCACACCCCCTGCCAAATTGTCAAACATCCGAGATCTATGAAATTGGAGCCCATATGGTGAGAAGTGCAACCCCTTCCCATACCAGCTTTAAGATTATTTTTTTCTCAAATACAATACGAACTTAATATTGACCAGTGCATCCTCTCTGCACATTTTAGCCCTTCACAAATAAGCTTTATTAAAAAAAAAAAAAAACCATAGCGTGGTTGCCTTTGCTTCTTCGTCATATTTTTCGACTTTACATTAAAAGCCAGACATCTAGACAAGCGCTCTTTCCACATATGGTGTTGAAGTGTGCAAAAGCGCATAAAAGAGCTCCATGTCAGTCCAACTGAATGCATGGAAAAATCTTTCAAGACATGACCTCAATTCAAGAGATATTTAGGTCTTCTTTGCACACGCACAAAAAAAAAACCTCTGGGTGTCTACATGCGACATATCATTGCGCTACATTCACATTAGTTTTGGTTCAAACCGTCTTGTCAAAGTGAATTAAACATCACGACGGCCCACTTAGTACATTATGTCCGAACAGCCAACGGCATGGAGAGTCTCGGTGCATTTCTTTCAGGTTCACTCAAATTCCATCAACAAGACGTTCATCACTTTACATTATTCCCGTGCATGCAAAGCAAATGAGGGGGGGGGTGGATTTACAGAGGGCGCTCAAAGTAATCGGGAATGATGATGAATCACACAAAAGTCTGATTTGGAGGAACACGCTTTTATATACAGAAAGGCATTCGACTGAAAAATTGTTTGCCTACGCAGCGTTTGGCCAGTTGTGTTGTTGTTGAAGCTTGCGGGGGAGTTTACATCGATGTGGTGCGTTGAAGGGCGTCGGTCATTTCATCGTCATTTGCAGACATTACGCAATCACGTAAGTTTCTGGTCCGTTGTGTAAAACGAGATGTTAGAGCCCAAATGTAGCCTCATGATGTGCAAACAAAAGCGCTGAGTTCCAAACATACTCATTAATAATTCAAATGTTTTGTATTTATAACTTTAGGGCCTCCTAAAAAGGAGGATAGTTTTAGAGGATGTTGAAATATTAGCTGGCTTGCACTATTATTTGTCATCATTGGACGTAAGAAAAATAAAACTGCAACATCTGGTAGAGTACATAAAATAAATCGAGCTTGTCCCCCCACCCCCCACCCTTTTTTTTTTTTTTTTGTCACCGATACATGGGTCCTGACTGAAGCAGCAATCTGCGACAAAGTCAACCCGACACGGCAGGATGACCCTTTTTCAACAGAGCCTCAGAAAACATCCTCATTGACATGAAACGAGAGGTCACGGCACACGCAGCTTGAGACGGCCCAAAAGAGCAATCGTTTTTCATCGAGCGGCTTATTCATTTATTTTTCCTCCAAAAAGCAAAGTTGATGTGATGAGGTCCAAGAAAATCATTTGGGCAAAGGTCCAAATCAATTTTGCGAGATGACAGTCGTCGGCGCATGAGGTCGTTTTGGACTCAATATATTTTTCGCAATGCAAATAAAAAATTAAAAAAAGAATAAAAAAAAAAATTGAGACTGTTTTGAATTGGAAAAATGGGCAATCTTCAAATATTATAGGTTCAGAAGAGTCGCCTAGAAAAAACATTTACATCGGTGCTTGAGGAAAAATGATGTCTTGGACAAAATGTTATAAAGTAGCCGTATTGCGAGAGGCAAAACTCTAGCTAATAGAAATTCATAATTGGTGTCAAGGAAGTCTGATGACAGTGGGGCACCTTAATTTTTACGAGTTGTAACGCGGTGAAGTACAACTCAAGTCCTTGCACTTCCCGTGTATATATTTTTTTTTCAAAACAAAACTTTTTTTAAGGTTAATATTATAAGACTTTTAAATAATTTTTTTTCGGGATCAACTAATATCGGCCGTTAAAGCATTTCAAGGTAGGACATGATCGGTATACCACAATTTTTATTTCCAATAATAACTCCATACAAAAACTATTTTAACTTTTTCCTCAATTTTATTTCTTTGACTTTCAACCGGGTCACTTTGACCCTCAACATAATCTATGCGCTAATGCTAATATCTAACCCGTCAGGCATCATCGGGGATGGTGTGAGGCAACCAGAAATATCCGAGAAATCTCTCGCCCGATCAAATTAGGTTGCTGGTAAATATTTTGCCTCGACATAAAATGAATCTCCACTCCGGAAAATGGGGCACACATTCTCATTGGTTCACACGTCGCTTCAATCTGAATTTTCTAAAGGCTAAACCGAACGAGAGGCTGATAGTAGTGATTGCCGTAAAGACGAACCTTTACATTGTCATGTCTTAACATTTCAAAAGTGAGCTCTGCATAAAAAAAAAAAAAAGAAAAGTACACACTGACGGTTCGAAGCAGGCTTGAGCAAAATGTCAAGTACGTCATAAAAGGTTCCGCAGACATGCCACAACAGGGAAATATTTGACTGACCTTTTTGATTGGCCCGAGCCGTGTTCGCACATGCGCCGGGCTGGCAAAAAAAAAACCTTCATCATATTTACAAGTACAAGCTGCTTTGGAATCAAAAGCGACTTTGCCAATTTCTTTCGCCATCCCACCATTGAAGAGTTTGCGGATCCGTGAGGCGTTCCTCGGCAAGCCGCCAGCGTCCGCCATTGGGAAATTGCCTGGTGCTGTCATTCTCTGCTAATCGTCTAAAGTCCGGGCTGGTGTAACAGATCATTACCATCTACCGTTATTATTTTTTTTCTTGTTTTGAGTTTTATCTTTTGAGGTTTGCTAGGCCATCGTCCACTAAAATGTTCGGCTTCCTCAGCATGTCTCCCCCATAATGGAAACGGCGCCTAATGGCATTTATTTCCAAACCCATCAAAAATGGGGCTGTCTCTTCCTCGCACACCATTAAGCAGTAAAGTAGCCCTTCTATCCCAATTCGCCAACGTGTGCCCAACTGACGTTACTGACGTCAGCGACTTATGTCGTGATGTCGGTCGAGAGCCTTGGCGTGCGTTATTCGGTGTTCGGGGTCAACGAGATCACGTTGGCTCATCCACACAAACGGTTGTAAGCTCGGGTCGATGTACCTTCGCTGGCCTCTGTTGTGAAACTGTTTAGATTTGACTTACTTCATGTGCCGGAGTCCAAAGGACGGCCGGCCGGCTATTGCGTCAGTGCTTCGTGGCTCCGAGTAGTCGTATGAGCAGATCTGCCCTCAAATGCTGGTCTGCAGCTCTCCATTGAGCAGCGCCGCATTGTGCGCCTCCAAGTTGGCGTTGATGATCAGCGCGTTGTTGACCATCCTGCTCCTGTCCACTCTGCTGTCACTGCGATCCATCTCATCCAGCCCCGTCACCTTTTTAAGACAGAGCACCTTCTGGAAACTCTTTTTGAAATTGTCCGACAGGAAGGCGTAGAGGATGGGGTTGGCGCAGCTGTTGGCGTAGCCCAGCACCACCACAAAGTCGAAGGTGCTCTTGACGGCCGACGTCGGGTTGATGGAGCCGGTGACCGAGGTGACGTTGAAGATGTAGAAGGGCAGCCAGCAGAGGACGAACACGGCCACCACGATGGAGACCATCCGCGTCACCTTCCGTTCGGAGCGTTTGCGCTTGGTCGAACCCACTCGCATGCCTGACGATTTCACCTGGGGGACGGGCAAACCGTCAGTTTGTCGAAAAAAAAGCATGCACTTCATGCTATGTCAACCATAAGACGCAATTTATTCAAGAATTCATCCGTACGTCAGTCCATAATTTTGAGGACCGGCAACCGGTGTTGGCACTTGTTGCTAATGCTAACAGCTAGCTGCTAGCCGGTAGTAGCCACTAACACCGGAGATTTGCGTCATGTCATACAATGACGGCGTAATTAACTAGCGGTTTGTTAGCCTCCTAAATTAGCGACGGAATTTGATTTTGGGATGTTGTTGTGTTGATGTTGATGGCAACGATGTCATGTCAATTAAAACTGCGATAAAGCCAGCCGAAAGGTTATTTGGAAAGCTTTATTTGAAAGTTGGCCATTGTGGAGACGGCATGTTCGTTGAGTGCATTTGCAGCAGCCTTGACGACGTCGTGACGAGACAGGAAAAAAAAATCCTTAATCGTTAATTCGAGGACTCGTTTCACCCCAAAATGCTCCCGGACGTGCGACTTGCGTGATCCATGTGGGGCGATTGTGGACCGGTCCACAGAGACCCGTGGACCGCTACCGGGCCGCGACCCGGCTGTTGAGGACCATCCGATCTATTGTCGTCATTCGTGTTGTGGGTTATCCCGGTGAGCCTATCCCAGCTAACATTTGCGGGAGAAACCCCACACAAGCACGGGCAATAGCGTGAAAGAACTTCTAAGTCACACCGCCCGATTTGATGCTTATTCCTCGAGGATGAAATTCTAAATTTAGCTCATCGTCCGATGTAATGCGCATTTTCTTCGGCAGACGTGTTCAATAAAGCAGCTCAATCGCAAACGGGGTGATTGACCGACAACGCCGGGTGGCTCGATATTTTCGATAATATTCCCGCCGCAATTATAAATTCTTAAACAAAGCCCAATTTGCAGTAAGCAAGTTCTTACCTTGACGATAATGAGCAGGTAACACAGACATATGACAGCCAAGGGCAGGAAGAATCCAATGAAGAAGGTGTAAAATATGAAAGCGGTGTAATAGACATCCTGGGGCTCGGGCCAAACGATCCCACATACGGGGACCTTGTTCAGACCGCTGAAGATCATCGTGGGCAGGATGACTAAGAGGGAAACGCCCCACACTGTCAAGTTGATTAACTTGGCTACTCGGGGCTTCCGCCATTTTGTCGACTTAATAGGGTGAACCACGGCCAGGTATCGATCGATGCTCATCACCATGAGGCAAAATATGCTGGTGAACTGATTGAGAGAGTCTGGGGGAAGAAACGGATAGAGGCAGGAATTACTTTTTAATCAAAGAAGGAGAGAATTCATTGCAAATTTAAGGATAGCAGAATGAGAAGTTGGAATTTGGAAGTGTGACTATTCAGCATTTGGCCTCAATTTTCTTAACTTTGCAGAGAAAAGATGTTGCCAAGAAAGTTCCTCAGTTGCAAAATTACACTATTTTGGTTATCAGAACTGTCCACAAATCTAGAAATACATTTATTTGACGTATTATAAGTTTCTAATATGATATTACAATACAAGTGCGCTTTTGTCAGTGTTGCTATGCTTTTTTTTTTTTTTTTTCCCCAATTTCTTTTTTACCTTTTCTATTTATTTGTTCGGGTTGTGTTTAACATTTTGTCAGGGCCATGTCATAAACTCTTTTAGAAGTATTGACCTATATTTAAAACCTAAATTGTAATAATTATTGCAGCCAACTTCACATAACCAAATCCATAAAACAGCTGAGCCGTGATCGGTCGATACCTGAGTCTCAGAAATCACCGTCACAATAAATACTCAACAAGTAACCCTGTTCATGGGTATCAATGCCTTACTTAGCTTTTATTTTAAAGTTGGCCCTCCGAAGCAATCGGCATGGCCGTTGACTTCAAATGGAGGCTGTCGTGACCGCAGTCAAGCTGACTGACTGAGCTGCAATATGCTTAGCGAGCAAAAAAAATGCAATGACAGACTCGAAATGGAGCGCACTGTTAAATATCCAGTACTCATGCGCACCGGCGCACCACTTATATGCGCGTCAATCGACATTTGTCTGGAGTAAACAGAATTGTCCACTTTTAGGTTTATTAACAAGACTGAAGAAGTTGTAAAAAGTCGATTGTACATTTAGAATAGAGAACAGATGAAAATTAATTTGTCATAAATTGAGAGGTAACCGTGGAAACTGTGCCATTCTTTACATTTCAACAGCCCTAATATAATAATACAATATTTATTTATTTTATTTTATTTATTTAGTTATTTATTTTTTATTTTATTTTATTTTATTTATTTAGTTATTTTATTTTATTTTATTTTATTTTGTTTTATTCTATTCAATTCAACTACTGGACTCCAGAGCTTTTCCTTTTATGTTTTTCAAACATTCGCCTCTTGTGGAGCCACCAAGTGCCTATTTGCTCCAACAAAGTATGGCTGCCCCGTGAAGCGTGCTCGGCTCCCCACCTACCCACGGTCATGATCACTCTGCACAGCGCTTCGCCAAAAGGCCAGTGCACCAATGCCAGCTGCAAGGCGATGAACGGCAGGCTCATCATGCACAGCACGTCCGCCACGGCCAGGTTGAGGATGTATATGTTGGTCACCGTCTTCATTTTGGCGTAGCGTAGGATGACGTAGATGACGAGGGCGTTGCCGCAGAGGCCCACCGCGCACACCATGAAGTAAATGAAGGTGATGACGACTGAGCTGGTCTTGTCCTGGTGGGGCTCCCTCGTCTCTGTCAGGTTCAGGTCCAGGTCTGACTCGTTGCCTTGGAGGTAGCTGTCGTATAGTAGCGGCTCGGGTATTGTCATGTTTGGTGGCGGTGAGAGGAAAGACCATTGATCCAGCGCCATAATTGCTGAGTCAAAGTTTGCTAAAATGTGGCCGATGGGTTTGCGTGAGCATCACATGGTACATGAAGGGAGGAATACATCTGGGAGGAGACAAGAATATTGTGAGTGACGGTAATAATGTAAGAGCCATGGCAACAGTGACTGACTATAACGACGGTCAGGGCTCAAGTCAGAATCGCAGTGGCGCCCCGCAAGCTTGCATTTTGTGCAATTTCCAACCACTCACATCCCAAATGCTTTATTTCCACAACTGTTGTTGCTGTCAAACCAAAAGCGTAAACCCACCCAACGGGGGTCAAATCATCTCAAGCTGGGCTGGATGCAGTTGTGTGCATACATGCAAACAGGCAGGTTCGAGAGACGAATGTGTTGTGCCGCCAGCGGAGACAGATGTTTATTCAATCGATCTTAGGGACAAACAGCTCTGACACTGTGGGAGGATCTGCCATTCCAGTTGAGAGACAAGTCCCAATTTTGGTCGCATGTATAAAATCGGCAGACGACCTTTGGGAAATAAGATCACTGGATGGTATAGAAAGAGGCATTTTTTTAATTAAAAAGAAAAATGCCAGATGCATCATTTTATTTTTTTTAATAAAAACAATTCAAATGACAAAAAAAAAAATATATATCTTTGAGGACGTCAAAGTCGAGCTGCAAAGTAAGAGCATGTGAGAATGTTCCAGCGCTTGATCTCGCATACCTTGCCTCAACCTCATCTCACCAGCCATTAATGAAATTAAGATTCTTCTCAGACTCATTTAGTGGAAAATTCCTGCTAGCCCCTCGATTGCTCTGAAAAGATACGATTTCAGAATTATTTTTTTTTTTTAATGAGAATCTCAATTTCAGGAAAATCTACATCCTGTTACACTTTGATGGTTCTCATTCTAATATTTCTAGATTGTGAATATATTGTCTATCTCCAAAGCAATCTTTGCCCGTCTCTGGGGGGGGTGCTGACACGGAGCTGTCACTGGGAGCTCAGACAGGAAATTCCATCTCCATAATTAAATTAACAGTCACACAATCCGTCACGTTTTTACATGCATTTTTAACCCACGAGGTTTTATCTACTACAGCATCGGTGTTAATTGGGATTATCTAGAAACCGCCACATCTTGATCAGTGCTAAAATATAATCCAAATATATAACGTCCTGTACATTCAATACTTATGAAAATACAATAAGGACTTTTCAGCTTTGATATTAATTTTACTCACTTTGGAGTATATATGACCATTTTATGTATTCACCGAAAGACTTACTTTTAAATCGAAAATGTCCTCCTTGTATCAAGTCCATCGTGGCAACTGCCAAGGTGTCTTTATGGAGCGCGTCCATCTATCCTTCCATCCATTCATCCACCTGCTCCTTCTGTTACGCGTGGCTCAAGTCGTTCTCGCAGCCGCTATTTACCCTCGTCCCTTCCCGTGGCAGCTGGATCTTTTTTTTTTTTTTCTATTTTTTTTTTTTTTTTTACCAGCTGCTAGATATTTCTTTCCTCCAACAGTTATGCTGAAATGAACCTAAGTGAGGAAAGTGTTGGTGGAGAATCCAAGCGACGAGTGCGTCACGGTGACAGGGTGCGCGCAAGACTGCGACTGAGAGAAAGAGGGGGGGAAAGGGGGGATAGTGAAAGAGGGAGAGAAGGAGGGAGAGAGAAAGAGAGATCAATTCCCCATAGCAAGAAATTGATCTAATCGGATCCAGGGTCAAATTGTCACGAGAAAAGCTTTCTTTACTGAACATGCGTGTATAATAGTGGATTTCCACCGAATCCAATTTAATGACTGGTGCTTTGATTTGCGAGTTTAATTTGTTACCAGACTTGTCACTCACTTTACATTCGTATCAAATGAACTGAATGTTTCCCTTTCATATGAATTGAAAGTGCATTTCTGTATTATTGAGCATCTGAATATAAGCCACACCCACAAAAGAATCAAAACTTGTGCCCATTTTGCAAGAGGTGATATTGACGCAGAAATATTTGACGAAGAAAGATTTTTGACACTTTAAATACACATAATTTATTGAGATTGAGTATTATACGCCCAAAATATTTTTTTCCTCCTTAAGTATTTATGATACAGTCCCACTGATTAGATGGTCTCCGTGCGCAAAAAAATGAAATATTATCTGCAGTCCAAAATGAGTGACATCAAGGACATGCGGAAAATGTGGTGATGGTAAAATGAAGCGTCATGAAGCACTTTTTGATTCCTCTGGATGGAACTGTTTTTCCTGTTTCCATTGCACTAGCGTTTATCAATAAACCACGAGCACCATCTGGTGGACAAAAAAAACATCACAAGTGATTCACGAAGCTTCATTTTAGCATTCGCTGAAGTTGCACACCATTTGGGATGAGCCATCGCATTTACACATGCCTACATTTCCAACAATATACTCACCTTTGAGCATTTTATTTGATAGGCAATAAATACTTAGGCTGAGCTTGTCGCCATTGTGCAACACATTTTGTTGTTTGAAGTCAAACACAATGCAAACAAGCGTGTGAATAATAATACGAGAAAGCCCGACAACGATTTCCTCTCGTAAACTTCAGAACGTGACAGAAGAAGCAAACAGCAGCAACATTCGGAAGCGCTCGCTTTCAAGACGCGGATGTCATCTGGGACAGACATCGCGATCAATCCGTTCAGCTGAATCCTCTCCAAAAATATATTTTTGTATTTCTGTGACATCCCTGAAGTGCATTTCAACGACTTGCGATGAGAAGATCTTGTCTCTCTTAAGTGCTGCTATTTTTAATGCCGGACAACGTTGAAGCCAAGTTCGTGCTTTATTTATGTTAAATATGAATTTATTTGATCTCACCCGAGACTGGGGATTGTCATTCAAAACAACGAGGAGGTGATATTAAAGAGTTCAGTTAGTGAGCGTCCAAATCCCGAATTGTAAATCAGTAGCCAGTTTGCGAGGGTTATTAGTTCTGGGTCAAGTGAGGTCAGCAGTCGACTGGCTGCTGTGAAGCAGCCAATAAGCTGGAACCATTTAAGTGCGTTCCACATCCTACTGCTGTCAAAAACGACTAAAGCTCTTGGGCGCAAATTCTGTAATAGTAGTAGTGGTCAGAATCTTAAAAAAAAAAATGGATTCCAGTGTTGCAAAATATGCTATAAAAGCATCACCAGCCTCGTGCTACTCAAATGTTTTTTTCTTTCTTCCAGGGTGACGTGCAAAGCTTTCCGTTCTAAAAGCAGAAATCTGGTTTCAGAGAAAAACCTCAAAATTGACCTTGGCGTAGGCGTGACTATTATATTTTGGGGGTGCTGAATCACCCGAAAGTGAATCCAAGCACACCCAAAATTTGTGAGATTTAATTTACTGTAGGTAAAAAAAAATATATATATTTTTATTTGTTTTATTTTGACAACAGAAAATCAGCCCCCCCCATTTGCCTCAAAAATGGTTTCATCCAACTCTTCTCAACAGTGCCATGAACCAAGTCAGGAGGCAGTTTGAGTCAAATGCCGTACATTACTTAAAAAGGTATTCAAACCCGCCCAAATTCTTTCCAATACTATTTTCTAAACATGATTTTTTGATTAATATTGCTTTTGTGGAATATAAATTAAACTCTTACTCTCATTGAGCGGCCATTTTGTTACTTTCTGTCGACTGAAAATGACATCACAGTCTCTCCGGGCTCAGATAACGACCAATCATGGCTCAGCTTCAGAAAACAGGTGAGTCGTGATTGGTCGTTACAGTGACAAAATGGCCGCCCACTGAGATAGACAAAAACAGGTGGGTTTTACTAACACTTTTTCCACAAACACGATATTAACCAGAATGTCGTGTTTAGACTAGTTGGCCTGTATAGAACATATTCTTGTAAAGACATTTTTAGCTCATAGTGCTAGTGGCTAGCTAAATGCATGTGTACGCTTATTAAGAACTTTTTAAAAGGGTGAAGTGCTACACCGTGTCCTTAGTTCAATGATTTTACACGACGAAGGATGTACTAACCATTGGTTGACCGCGCCGCTAAGAGGCAAATATTTCAAAGAAAGATACCCGCTATTTAAGATGGACACCACAGCGTGCTAGCAACATTTATTGTTCAGCCTGCTGACAGAGGCCATGAGAACAGCAGTTAGGTAAAAGCAAGGGGCTGTCTCGATGTGTTTTTAAAACTGACAGGCTCAGCGGGGTGACTCCCAAACTTTCTTCTTGTCCCAAATTTCGCCATCAACTTTTCGAAACATTTCGATCGGAGTAAATTCAAAGGAACTGAAGTGCCAGAAAGTCCATTTTGGCTCGGGGATGAAAGGCCGACTTCATGAAAGCTTCTCGCGCCTTCGTGGCGCTTTTGAAGATGACAGTGCAACAGAAACACAAAAACCGCTGACAGCATCGTCGCAAAAAATAAAAGATGACGGTTCTCCTCAAATTTCACTGTTAGAAAATATTGACTGAGTGGCCTATTTTCATCTTTCCTCTCACCCCCATTTGGATGTTTATTCCTTTGAATCCGAGCGGCTGCTGTTGTGTTGATTCTAATTGTCATCACCATGCAGACAAGTCGTTACCAAGGGGGGGGGAAGCGAAGACAGACAAGCGTCGGGCCAAATGTGCCTGGCTTTCTGTTTCGAGCGTGACGACTCGCGTCTGTTCTGCCTGCTCCTTGAGTTCGCCTCTTGTGTCTCCTCTCAAGCAGCCTCGTTCGCATTTCACGCCACTTGGCAAACTAAGCGCAAAAAAAAAAAAGCCCAGGCTCGAAGCGTGACTGATACGATGCTGATGCAGGACCTTGACGATATGTTTGCTGTGAAGTGCTCACTGGGATATGATTTATCTGCAGGTTAGCAACTTAGCGCCAACATGCTAGCTCAAATAAATGCGTACGGGCGCAGGCAGTGCCAAGGTGCAACAAAGAATCGGTCCTGAAAGGTTAAGAATGTGGTTGTTGAGGCTTGGTGTCAGTACATATTTGTTTTAGGGCTTTCCAGATCTGATTTCCTTCAAATGATGTTAGTATAAAATGTGCGGCCGAAAATGACAACATCCAATTTCAATTTCATGTGCTTTCTGTGTCCTGCTAAATCGTTAAACCGCACGAAAATATGCGTTAATGTCATGACATAAATACTTGTTTGTCTTAGTCGCCGAGAACACACACAGATGCGCACCCAACCTGCAATCCAAGGACACGGGCGAGTTATGTGCGTTCTAACAACAATTGGTGCTAACGTCGAAGCAAACAGCATAAAACAGAACGCTGGTCACCAAAAGAATTGGCAGAAAAAGAAATGTGTTTAAAATTAATAACATGAATAAATGCTCCTTTTTTTTGGTTTGCTTTCCTTTTCACATTTAAACACTCTAACTGGCACTTTGGAAATGATTTATGTCTGGTGTGGGCAAACTACGGCCCAGGGGCCACATGCGGTCCCGTTAAACGTTTTAATCCGGCCCGCCGAACTTGAAAAAATTAAATGTATAAACCTTGTTAATGTTTTATTTTCTAAATACTGTGGTGCGTCAAAGACAGATTTTGTTGTAATGCTTTTGCTCATTTTCATTTAAAATTAAATGTATTTTTTTTTTCTCCGATGAGGTGAGGTTACCAAAACACTCCATCCATCTGCTCCTAGTCTGGCCCCTCTGTCAAATTTTAGAATCCATTGTGGCCCGCCAATCAAAATGTTTGCCCACCGTTGAGTTATGTCTAACTTTTTAAAAAAAAATTTTTTAATTACAGGAGATATAAGGAATAATTTGTCCTGAAGGCAAGGTGTACTTCTTCAGTCAGTCCACGTGAACCTTGAACGCCTCCGATCATTAGAAGCAGCCTGAGGCAAGTACACACAATGGGATTACAGTGATCTTGAGGTGTTGACAGTTATTTAAACATGTCTTAAAAAAAAAAATTTAAATCATGTCAGCAGTGAAATATCCTGGCACTTGGCATTTTCCAAACCATTAAAAAACACATTTATCAACTTGACATGTAGAATGTTAAACACCGTGGTTAAAAAGCCAACTGATGGGACCAAGTTCAGAATTTCGCTACTTTAGACTTTTTTTTTCTCCACTCAAATACTCCGTTGTTCGATGATAAACGGCATTTGCCCGGTAGCAACTTTTATGATTCAACCCCAATGCCGTTTTTATTTTTCCCTTCAGATGTAATTCATATGCATAGCTCCAGGCGTGAACACAAATAAACGTGTTATCGCTTATTTTTTACCGTTACGGTTTTCTTTCAGCCTAGTCAAAATTCACGTTTCCTGCCTGCTTATTTGTGTCGCTACACCTGCGTCATATTATTTTTTTTTTTTTCCCCCGCACCGACCTTACTTCCTTTGTTTCGTCTCAAGTCAGCTCTCGTTTGTATTCAAAAGGGTCGGAAGAGTGAGGTGATTCTTTTATTTTTACTGCGTTGGGAGTCAAAAGGATGATTGTGAGACGCGTGACGTTTTATTACAATTGACATCTGTCGTGTTGGAGCCTTGATTCCTGTAAATCCTCTTGGTGCAAAAAATT
Organism: Idiotropiscis lumnitzeri; assembly: GCF_059441095.1. Taxonomy (NCBI): domain Eukaryota; kingdom Metazoa; phylum Chordata; class Actinopteri; order Syngnathiformes; family Syngnathidae; genus Idiotropiscis; species Idiotropiscis lumnitzeri. The sequence continues at coordinate 6,291,943 of NC_142410.1, forward strand.
CTCCATGGTGTGATCACTGAATGGAAATTCACAGGGTGAATCCATCATTTTTTTCCCCCCTCCCTTCCCTCTGCCTGGTCTAAAAACTGTTAAGTTTTTGTTTGACTCGAAAGGCACCATCAGCAGTTTCACAACACAAACGTGATACGAAGTTCCAAAACATAAACTTGAAACAGAAAATCAGCACCTGTGACAAATGCATCGATGTCAAGTACCCGCTTTGTTGAATAATGAACAAAATGCTCGGCTCGATTTCGTCGAGAAGAAAAAAAAAAATGTCAAGAAAAATGGCTCCAGTGCTTTTGGCTGACAGAATAAAATATCAACATTGGATTCACAGGAGATTCGCCGCCTTTTACACATTATTTCATCACGCTGACGTGTGTAAAATCCAGATGTATTTTTTTATTTTTTTGCCTTTGGGTGTTTAAGTAATCACCAGTTTATTCTCTCGAGAGCCGTACATCAGAGTCGGATTGTAGACCGAGGGCACATGAGCAAAATAAACAAACTTCTCTTTTGTAGCTGGAGGGGACAAAAGATGTTTTTTTTACGTTTGAAAGCATTTGAGATCATTTATTTCAAATGCTCCGTAGTTCAAAATCATTAGTGGTGAAACTGATTGTAATTTCAGATGAGGTATTCGACTTAATAATTATGCTCGGAGGCACAAACTGTTTTTTTGGTAGACTGCCAGGTTAACTAGTACGGCAAAATTTTTGGAAGGCATAGTCTTCAAGTGGCCAATTCACAGCGGCTAAATTGAAATCATCCGCAAGTGGAGATTTTTTTACGTACTCCGACATGGAGACATCGAGTCCGTTATGCTTCCGCTGTGTAGACTGCATGGCTCTCCTGCAGTGAATTTAATGAGCGGCTTTGATTGGCCGGGAAAACAGTTTGTGTTCACTCCCACGACGGCGCAAACGCCCATTTCCAACTGCGCTTTTCAACAAAGATACCAAAAGAAAGAAAATCAATGGATTGCACTTTGCACTTGATTTGTGCACAAAAATAGGACCCTATTTTTTTTTTTTTTGAGAGGGGGGTGGGGTTAAGATCACTATTTAAAAAAACAAATACAAGAGGGTGTAAAGATGTGTTGTTAATAAGTTAACATTATGAAAAAAATATTTCAAACTGCCGGAGAGAATTGAGTTTCCTCTGTAATTCGTTAGTTTGTGTTGATTTCAAAGTAAATGTCAAATGTTCATGTTGCACGTTTGTGGCTTTGCGGTATATTAGATCCATATACTTGCTTGCAATTACCATGAGCTTGCTTTAGCTCGTAGTCCCTTTTTTTTTTAAAACATTTTTTTTTACCCCCCTCCATTCCGGGCTGCCACATGAGCTTTTTTTCTGACAGCCTGTAATAACACATGATGCTTCTGGCACACAAATGAGCTCACCCCTTAGCTCCTTAGTGCGGCCCACATCTTATCTACATTCATACCGCTGATAGGATCACGAAGTCGGTCTGCTCTATTACTTGTTGATCTCGGTATACCCTGAAATGTAATGGAATTTTTTTTTTTTTTTTTTTTTTTTAAAGATGGATTTGTGATACACACTCACTGGTGAAATAAACCATCTGGTGTTTGCTTGACGTTTGAAATATTTCACCATATATAGCATAAACTTGACTCAACCCCGGACTACGACTAATAATAATACAAGTATATGCGTCAATCAATTTTGCATCTGTGGTCTTCGAAAATAATATATTGGTGTACCGGTTTTATTTAATTCTTAGCAATGTATATATGTCATTTGAAAGCTTAAAAGGTGCAATGTTTTTTGGTTACTCATGCATGACACCAACCAAGATAGCGAAAAACAGAGAGACGGACCATTATATTTAAAGATTTTTTTTTTCTGTTGCCTTTTGCCATATTATAAATTTACAGGTAATTACTTTCGAAGTCTATCAAATAAACAATTATGGAACTCAAATAAGTCAATTTACTCGACCCGACCACGCTAGGTATGCAGTGCAATAATCTATTTCAAGCACAATAACATTATACGCAATCGACTTATTGCCCAAGTCATTTTTCCGCATGTCACAATGTCAATAAAATGCAGCTAAAAATTGCGTTTTTGCGTCAGCGTAGATTCTCAGTCGTCCAGGTCTCGGTAATTTGCAAAGGTTGACGCAAGTCCTTTCTTGTTTAGTGAATTTAAAGCAAAAAAACTAAATAAACACATACTGGGTTTTTTTTTCCAGCAAAATGGCTCTCTTGCAAAAAAAAAAATACCATTCAAGGATGGCACAAAACTGCTTCACAAGAAAACAACTTTAAATGCAAAAAGTCATTTTTGCGATTTTTTTTTTTTTCTCAAGTCAGCTCAAAATGTTTTCTTGTGTGTATGAGCAACTAAGACGTGTCTGCCATCAAGTGGTGAATGTTGATATTACACCCACAAACTACAATCGACACCAATGCAGTTCTGCAACCACACGTTCGCGGCCTTTTTTGCTGTTTTTCCCTGTGATTTTATCCCCATTTCCCCCAATTTTATTTGTACTTTTTGGGTTTGTTAAAAAGAAAAGGTTTTTTTTTTTAATTTATTTATTTTGCTTGTTTTTAGTTCTCTGGTTTCTTTCAGTCCTTTCATTGTTTGTTGTTCCTGTCACTTGTCACGTCTCCATGTCATGATGAGTTTTCCCTGATTGTAACGTACATAAATAATAAACTCAATGAATTCATTAATTAAAACTATAACTTTCCTCTAGAGCAGAATCCTCAATTAGATTCAACATGCACACTTTATGGATATTTAAACAGCAGTGTAGTAATATGATTCCTTACAAGGATGTCATAAATACTTAAAAAAACGTGACCAAGACGCAAGTGTTTTATTCATATCCTAAAAAAAAACTAAAAAAAAAAAAAAAGTGCCATCACTCATGAATCCACAAGAGGTTATTATCTCGGAAGAAAGCTTTGACATGATCTGAAATTTCAAGCACCGCACTCGGGCCCCTCATCTTTTCCTGTAGGTGAAATTCCTCTTGTCGTGCTCTTTAAGACTTTGTGTTATGGAGGCAAGATTTATTAGTGCTTTCAAAGAATACGCAGCTCGACGCAAGTGGGGCTCGTCTCACGGAATGAGCGGGTCACAGAATGTCTCGAGGGTGAGAACGAGAGCAGACGGTGATGAAGAGCCTTCGCTTTGCTTGTTCGCCATGTAATGATCATTGTAGAGGTCTTCGAGCAGGCGTGGGCAAACTACGGCCCGGGGGCCACATGCGGCCCGTTAAACGTTTTAATCTGGCCCGCCAAACTTGAAAAGAATTAAATGAATAAACCTCGTTCATGTTTTATTTTCTAAATTCTCTTCCAGCTATTTGATGACAAATTTGAATAATATATGAATATTAATGACAGCATTCTGTCATGATGGAATTTTTTTGCTTTAGGCTTGTGGCCATGAGTCAAATAAATGTTGTTGGAAAATGAAGTGGCCCTTGATTTTCTTTGGAAATGCTATTTAATTATACTTGAATCCATTAGTCTATTTTAAACATTTTCCTTTTTTTTCCTTTTTTTTTTTTTTTTTTTTAGTTGTCTTGAATGGCGCCAATAGAACAGTTAAGTACCAAAATATGGCTGCAAAGATAAAATAATATCAAATTATACCTGAGGTGAGTACTGAATGTTTTTTTTTAAAAAAAAGGATGCTTTGCATGAAACAATCTTTATTTACAGAATATTTAAGAAAACGTCGTCTTAAAAAAAAAATCACATTTCATCTGTGATAACGATAGCAAACATTCTCACATCAGTTTTATCTTTCAAATAATACAGATTGTCACTCACATATTTCATTTCATTCCTATAATGACCCATGCCTTATAGTTTCCGTTCTCTCGAGTTCTTCATTTTTTAACCTCTGAATAAAATGCCAAAATGTATCGTTAATTTTTGCTAATATCATAAAAAGCGATTTTTGCACCAAAATGTCCCCATGAGAACGTTGCCAATGTGCATGCGTGTGAGCGCATCAGGTGTTCTCCGCTCTTGTTCTTATGCTGCTTTAGCTTCGGGCAACTGAATCGCATTCATCCGTTTACGCCCCAGCTGTCAGCCAAAAAATGCAGCGTAACCGAAAAAGCAGCAGAATGCGCTGCCCCTAGTGGATGGAAGCATTGTAGGAAGCAGATTATACAACAGAAGGGATTCTACAGACAGTGTTATAAATTCCTCAAAGTCAAATTGGAATGTCGTTGGTGTTTTTGTAATTAACTGTATTTATAGAGATTTAAAAACAAAACTGCGGGTGAAAACAAAGTGCTGGACATAAAAAGGAAAACAAACATACAAATCAAATCTGCGTCCTGCTGTTTAATTTGCTGTGTGAGCCAAAGATTTCCAAATCTCATCCGACACAATTAAAATAAACAATGCGTGGATTCCTTTTTGGAAGCAAATATATCATTTTTTTTTTTTAACACTTGGAGTAGTTTCGAAATCGTCTCTCTATGCTAGAACGGTGACATCCTGCATTCCTGTGACGTTTAGGTCATACCGCTCAGTGTTGCATTGCATGCTGGGTGACGACTTGGCAGCCGAGCAGAGAAGGGCCCGGAAGTGCCTCCTGAAGGTGTCCGAGAGGCAGGTGTAGAGGATGGGGTTGGCGCAGCTCCACGAGTACGACAGCAAGACCAAGAACTCGAACACCCGGGCGAAGGTTCGGTTGGTTTGAAATGTGGAGCAGAAGTTGACGGTGTAAAACGGCAACCAGCACATACCGAACACGACCACCACGGCGACCACCATTTTGGTGACCTGCCTCTCCGGACGGTGGTTCTCGTGGTCGGCCACGGTGGCCCGGAGTCGCTGCGACCTCAGGGTGAGCAGCAGGGCCGTGTACGAGACGGTCATGATGGTGAACGGCAACGCGAAACCCAAGACGAACGTGTAGGAGAGGACGCCAAGCCACCAAATTTCCGAAACGACGTCGGGTATGCACAGGCCTCGATCGGCGGAGAAGTGAAGCGCCAGGGGGAGGATGGCGAGGATGGAGAAAAGCCACAGGAAGGCCGAAACGATCTTGGCGCAGCGTGGCGTCCTCCAGGAGGCGAACCTCAACGGGTCAGCCAGCGCCATGTAGCGGTCGATGCTCATCACGGTCAGGCAGAAGACGCTGGTGAACTGGTTGATGCCGTCGAGGACCATCACCACTTTGCACGCCACGTCGCCAAACAGCCAGCGGCTCAGAAAGTTCTGACTCGCGATGAACGGGAGCCCGACCATGAAGAGTCCGTCGGCGAGCGCCAGGTTGAAAATATACACCGTGGTAGCCGACGACATTTTGTCCAGCTTCAAAACGGCGACGATGACCAGAGAGTTCCCGGCGAGTCCCGCGATGCACACCACAAGGTAGAGAATAGCCATGAGGACTCCGAAACCGTCAAGACGCTCCTTGAAGTCCAAGTGTTCATCCACATAAGTCCAGTTGTCTATATCCACTTCCATCCTGCCGGAAACTTTCTCTCACCTCTCAAAATAGAAACGACTCAGACGGGAGGTGAAAAAGAATGAAAGCTCAAATCAGGCTTTGGCTACTCTTCAGCATCCCCCCTTCAGCTGCTCTTTGCTTTCATTTATTAAAAGTATCAAAAGTCTACCCCCTGCGCACCCATGGGCCTGTTTGCGTGAACACCCTTCAAACGAACAGGACGGATGCTTAACTGGCCGCGCTTTCTCCCTGGGAGCCCTTTTTATATATCTTCCCCCACGGTGTGTGACGAGCGCTGCTGTGTGCTTGTGTGTGCCTGGAAGCCGTCCACCCCCTTGTTCATCAGTCTCCAGAGAATGTGATAAAGTCCAGCTTGGCTAAAGCCCCTCCTGAGTCCTCCACTACCCCCCCCTTTCAGGTTCTCTGCTGTAATGCTTGTTTCCAAGGTAAACCCCATCTGCTCCCATACTCTTGTTTTCATAACTTTTTTGCCCCCCCCCCGCCCTTGTCCGCCCTCTGCTTCTGTTTACTTCTCTCACCCCCTCCCTTCTATCCATTATGTCTTCATGAACCCCTTAAGCTCATAGCCGACACCGGGGGGGTCACACACACGCCACACACGTAGATACCATCACTTAAGTCAATCCCCACGCAGGAAAGGAGTGTCTCAGGTCTGTTTTGTCAGGATTTTTGTTGTTGTGACCTTTGACCTGAGACGGCGTTTTTTTTCTTTTTTTTTTTTTTCGTGCGTCTTTGACCGACTGTTTTGTTTTGCTAAAACGAAGCGGCGAGGAGAAGGATGGCACAAGGAGAGGGAGTAAAGGGTAAAGGTGGGGGGGGGGGCTAAGATTAAAGACCACGGATGAGCGATGACCTCCATCCTGTTGCCACTCTGGCACGCACCCGCCCCAGAAATCTTCCGGAGTGTCTAAAATCCACAAAATAACCAAGCCAGCCAATTATTTCCCATGCTGGAAGTGTTTATCCAGAATGCGATGTGATTCCAAAGACACTTAACACCCCTCGAAACCGTCTCGGGGCTCATTCATCAGAAGATTTATGGAGACATATTTCCAGTCCGGCAACAAGTTCCAGTTAGCTGAGGAAATAAAAAATTCCTTTGTAGTTGAAGCTGATTAGGCTGTGGCTTTTGCTGCCAACACTTCATACAATGTGGCCCACCTCTGCATCCCGCCTATTAATCATCTCGCAAAACACCGTGGATGTGCTTCATATTTCATGGGCAATATTTCACTTTGGTGTCATTCTGGCATTCATCTCGTGCTTTTAGAGCAGTCTGCAGCACACCGGCGAACGTTGAGATTAAAGTCTGTTTTATTCATCAAAGGATTAAAATCCCTTTATTCTCTCGCGGTCTTGTTTCCTCGCTTTCTGTGCCGGCGACGTTTTGGAAAACGGAATCATAATCAGATTAATGAATACAATAATGATGACGTGCGTTTCTCTATGGGAAGAAGTCGTAAAAGAAATTTCAGATTTAGTTGGGAATGTTGGAAATTACACAGCAAATTTTAATCCGGCATGGCTTTATGCGGCGCTAATTGTCATTACCGTGCTGATTTCTTACGTTTTTTTCCCAGCACATCAGGTGTTATTTTTTTGATCTATAAAAGCTTGCGCAATCTAGATAATTACATCCGTTGTAATTTATAGCTAAGACATTTCAGAAAACTATCCACCTGTTGCTCAACCTAATCCTTAATTTATAATTACTACTAAATGCTGCACAATATCAGCCATTTTATTTTTATTTTTATTTTTATTTTTATTTTTATTTTTATTTTTATTTTTATTTTTATTATGCTGATTCAGAATCACCACCGCAAAAAAAAAAAAAAAAAAAAAAATCCAGAAAGGTTTTCTTGCATCTCCGGTTTAAAAAAAAAAAAATGACCAGTGTAATTATAGGTGCACACTTTTTTAAAAATTTGTTTAATTGTGAACTTGGTGTCCTCTATTTTTTTATTCGATTGATTTATGTGATTTCCTTTCTAATTGAGTGGAATTGTCCTAAAATGAGACCCCCCTTGTAGTACTACTTTCCTTTAACCGACAACAATAAAAAATATTGAATATGTAGAGTAATTAATTTATTTACAATTCCCGCCAAGTAATCAACTCGGCACTGAATTTGTTGAATTTACTCAATTTTATTCCATCAAGTCGTTGCTCGCCATAAAATCTACATCCACCGACAAAACATCTACATTTTATTCAGCGTAAGTGAAAAGGAATTTCGGTAAAATTAACACCCGAGACGTTCCTTTCTGCCTTCCTTTTCTACTGAAAGCAGTTGTTGTTGCCCGACAAGTGTTTCATACGTCACGGCTGATGCTAACGGTGACGTTGCCATGCATCTCATTAGCAAGTTTGTAGAGAACCTGCGTCACCGTTTGATCTCACACAAAGACACAGCGATGTTGCGCTTCGCTGGGTTCTGTGTGAAAGAAGACAGGCGGATAAAAGTGCGGGGCTTGATTAACCCTCCGACACGCCCAATTGCACCATCTCAAAAGGACTCCTGCTGGACCTCATCAACATCCTTCTCCCTCCTCAAAATCAAACTTCACTTTATCTTTAGTGTCTCACGCTTTGGTTTGTTGGCTGATGTGCAAAAAGCACATATCAGTGGTGATTAAATGTTAAGTGACTCCAAGTAAACTTTTTTTTTTTTTTTTTTTAATTAGCAACGTTGTGATAATGTTTTTTAGTATGTGATGATGGGACTTTTTATACCAGGTGTGGGCAAACTACGGCCCGGGGGCCTTCTCAGTCAAGCGAGTTGTGCTGACTGTAAAAATGTGATGTACAGCTCAATTGGACATTTATTAGAATGTACAAAATGAACATTATTTACAGGTACCTATGTGCAATTAAAAGATTATCCGATTGAAACCAAAAATCAAAGATTTCATGGTTAACATTAAACATTTATTAAAACTGGACCACTGTTTGAAACGTGATTTTTATTTTTTTATTTTAAAGGTAGCTTAAAGATCTGCATCAAAGATTAAGTTATAGTTTGCCCTTTTCAAACTCAGTCTGACTGCTAATTAAATGGCAAGAACGTTTACTTTATTTATTTATTTTAAATCAGACTCCCAATTAGTGAAACTAATGAGGAATAATATAGACTCAGAGAGACAAAATGTCTTCTTTCTTGTAGCAAAACAATTAGATGAGGTGATGATTAACAGAATAGTGCAAAGACATAAATGTACCCACAAGCACCTTTTTTTAGGACAATTAGCTGAAATAGAAATGTGCTTGACTAAAGCTGCTAATTGTCATTTTGCTAGTGTGACAAAAAAAAACCTAATGAAGTTAAAGGCTATATGCGAAATGCAATCATTAAGCTTTATTTTCCTCTTTTTATTCTTTCACCCCCCCAAATTTTGTAAAAAAAAATATACATTGTACTTTTCAAATCATGTTGCCGTGCAGATATTGCGAGAAAGAACAAACTAATGGACATTAAAATTGTGAAGTTCCGATGAAAGTCATCCTGAAATTTCAGAATTCTCTCATTCGCTCTTCTATCCAGATCAGAACGACCCTCGGTGTTCCTTGTAAATAAATCTTTCCTCACAGGTTAGGGTGAGCCAGTAAGTTTATATAAAGGAAAAACAATTTAAAGTTGTTCATGCAAAATAACTGACTAGCCTTCCAACAATCTGTACTCGTTTTAAAGCTATTTATTGGTCCCCCCGAAGGGGAAATAAAATTTGAATGGAGGATTCCTGGCAATATCAAAGGAGATTATCCAAAATGCTGTGACTGGGTTTGAAGTTGAATTAGCATAAAGCAGCAAGATCTCAACCATCAATAATGAGAAACATCTTTTTTGAAATGTCAGTTCCTGAAACAGGCCATTTATTTGAACCAGCAGTTTGCACAGTTCATCAGAAATTCCACTAAGCACAGAAATGCGCTGAGAAATTCGTGTTAAAATCAATCTAATTGGATTAAAACTTAACTTTGACTTTTTGAACCGTGGACTTAAATGAGCAAAAATCTGTAGTTTGTATTTCTCCAACAACCACTACCAACTTATAAATACTGTAATTGTAATAAAGAGGCAGACTTTCCATGTAAAGTAAATTTGCATTAATTTCAGCGAAGATTATGTTTTGGGCAATTTCCAATTTTTTTTAAAGACCATTTATTAGTTAAATCGAAATATAGTTTATGATTTTATGAGTTTTTAAAACTCGGTAAGTGTCATGTTCCTTTAAAGGTTGGGAGGGATTTAGACGTAACGTCCTATTCCTTTGGCCAATCAAATGCATTTGAGGGCGGGGCTAGCTTGTCATAGAACACGTGTCCCGGGAAGTAGGAAGTAAACACGGGATAAGAAGTCAAGTTTGAAACCAGTCGGTGAGATTTGTGACTTTTAAGAGAACAATAGCTGTAATGTTTATTTAGAGCTTCTGTATAAATTTTTTAAATAAGTACATAATGGCATTAATTTGAGGAAACCGAATTCTGACCTTTTACACAGTACAGTAATGCGTTAGATGATATAAATTGACTCATTTGCAGTATCGATGTTTAATTGAGATTTACCTGCAATGAAAACGTTGCTTATGAAACGATATATCCAATATTACGTGTGCATTTGCGAAAGGCTGCACTAAAGCACTGTACACATTGTCTTGTTTCACTTGCAAGAGTAGAAATATGAATGAAAGGTTTAATATTTGTGCTTAGCGATCCCTCGATTCTGAAACAAATAAAAGTCATGGCATACCCGCAGCAGCTGGAGATATGTTTGATAATTATCATGCAAATATGTGATATCATATTTAGAAGTTGCTTTTTCAAATTACAAGTTCCTAGTTCGTAAATGGAACGATCTTTTTTTGTCTTAATATAACAACGAACGTGCTGCAGATAACACTCTACTTCGACATTTACTTTATATATGTGGACCAACTTATTTGTCAAAAATGGACTTTATTTAATTGATGCAACCTAGAAGAGTAAAACTCCAAACTCCATTCATTGTTGGAATCAGCACAAAATGAGCACAATTTGTAACCTATTAAAAATAGATTAAATTAAAACTGTAAGTAGAGTATTCCATTTAATCATCTGGATATTGTAGACTAATATCTGAAAGTAATTATCTAATGCAAAAGGTTTTGCCCATGGAAACGCTCTAAAAAATTAAACAAGGATATTCTAATCCAGAGCAAATAGGATTCAACAGAAACAAACTAGCCTCGTGGCACGACGCTTTTACGGTATGTTGATTTAAGGTGACTTAGACCAAGGTCTTCACGGTGTTGTGCTCTATTTGTTCTCTGTGGGTAATATTGACAGTGCTGAAGTCTGAAAGATTTTTCTTGCCGCCATCTGAGTGATCATGCCCTGTCATGTATCATGCAGTCACAGAGCGTCACTTTTATCCATTTAAACATCTTTTTTCATTACAAAAATGATCAGTGTTTTGTTTTTCTCTGTGTCCAGGCACTATGATAGAAGGCTACTCCCCTGTGGCACAGGCGCTGCTGGGGACTCTGTTTACTTGGGGTCTAACGGCCGCTGGGGCCGCCATGGTTTTCGTTTTCTCAGGTCGACAGGTTTGTGCAGTATAACCTGTTTCTCCTTGTTTTCACATCTTAACTGAATTTTAAAATGGGAGTATGACCACACATTCAAGGTAATAAAAAAAAAAAGGCAAATGTTTTGCTCCTATACTGCATGGTCTTGCGATGACCAACGCCACACATTAATAAAACTATCGCTTTATCGCTATGACAGCTGTTGTAGTACCAAGTCTGACCTGTGAGGGGCAGCACGGCGCAACACGTCATCCACACTAACGAAATGCAAACGAAATAAAAAAATGATGCTCCAGATTAACTGTCAGCGTATCAGGGACAGCGCAAATGTTTACGTTTCAATTTGCAGACTACTTCTACTAAAGTATCGTTTGTGGCTTCACGATTGATGACGTAATTTTGGTTGCTATCAGTCAGTTTTCAAATTAAACTCTTATGAGCTATTTTTGTTGTCATCATTGTGTCCAAACAAACAGAATTTTAACTGTAGAACAAATTATTTGAAGAATCGGTTCTATTGGTCATTTCCCATGTGGGCGTGTTACCGTTCCAAATTGTTGACCAAAGTCTTCAAAATGACATGGTCTGTTTGACGATGCAATGTTTAAGACTCAACAAATCCAATATTCTCTTCCATTTACAGAAGCACATCTTGGATGGAAGTTTAGGATTTGCAGCAGGGGTGAGTTTCTGTTCTCTTCAATTATGGTGACACGGTGGAAGCTTGTGACTATTTGACGTCTTTCATTTATTTTTGTATTTAATAAACCCCCAGTTGTCTGATGAACATTTTTTTTATTTCAATACCTGCAACCATATGATTAAGTGACAATGTGAGTATAATTAGCATATAGCAGACAGGTGTGTGGAAGTGTACTTTCTTTCAAGCCATCCGGTCTCATTTATATAGGCTGAGGAAATAATTTAAGCTTTCCATTGAACTTGCAAGCATAGTGAAACTGCTGGTCAATTTTTGAGTTTAGCACAAAAATGTCATGAATCTGTCTTTTTGTTCCGCCACTCGGCTATCAAGGCAAACTTTCTGATTATTTTCTGATAGTTTGAGGTGGTTGAAGTCAATGTAGCCAAATGAGTTTTCTCCATATATCTGCGTTTTGTAACTCTGAATTTGTGAGAGAAACCTGTTAGCTGAAATTAGATCGGAAGCGCTGGCTGGCACTTACGTTCATATTTAGACTTGCATCTAGTGTTACGAGATTGTGGGGAATCTTAGATTGTAATTGCTTACTTTGGTTCTTATGTACGGTAATTATGCAGATTTTTTGAATACTGGCCTTGATTACCGGTAGTTGGGTGATAATGATGATAATGGTAGCTCTTTGTCAAATCTTAATTGAAAATCCTATCCAATTTTCTTCTGATTACATCCTGGAATATGATGCCTTATTTGATATCAATCTTTTTTTTCCTCCCAGTTTTAAGGCAATAACTTGAACCCAATCCCATGATTTAATGACACAAATTGAAAAAAAAAAACCCCATGTTGGCATAATGCGTTTTCGTAGACTCATTTTAAAAAGCAACAAAATTTATCACGTGGTTCCTTGTATTTTATGTAGGGCTCTCGAAATGAAAGCGTTAACTCAAGATGAATTTTTTGAAAAATTAACGCGATTAAATATTTTAACTCGGTTTTATTTTTTTCAAACATTCATTTGCATAACTTGGAAAGCCAATATTCCAAATGAGCTGTACCTCTTTTTCACATGATCTCAGAACAAAACACCTTGCTTGAGTTACCACTGGACCTTGCAAACCAACACTGCTGGAGTTTGGTGCTTACAACTAAATGGACTGGATAATTTTTGAGAATTGTTTCGAAAAAAAATTCCTCTCAAGATGACTCGGTTTAGATCGCATTGAAAGATCACACACTTCATATTTGGTGATATTACATTAATTACAATGTATTATTCAAGTAAATAGCTGTTAAAAGCCTCACATAAATTAGTAGTAGAAAAAATGTGATTAATCGCAATTAATTACTGATTTTTTTGCGATTAAATAGTTAAAAAATGTAATCGCTTGACAGCACTAATTTTATGTAATGTTCCTTTTTCTATTTTCATTAGCTGAGGGCAAAAAGAATGGTCCAGTGTTTCTTATTTTCCACATTTTGTGCAAAACTAATGTCTTCCCTGTCAATCTTGGGAATTGCCTGGCAACTCATAATGTTACAAACATACACAGTAGTTGTTCTGCGGCAGTTAAACCCAATCTCTTTCCGGTCGCTGATTGACCTCTTATTTGATCAGATTTCGAAACAATTTTTCCCAATGGAAATAATGAGTTGCAATCACAAAGTACATACGCAAGCAACCATTCACAATTGCATTCACACCTATGACCGATTTCCAATGGACCAAATATTCACGTCATGACGCACAACTCGTAACGGTCGCGAGACGGCAAGGGAGACGATCAAACGTCTTACTCGATATGGTGTTTTGTATCAAAGTGGCTTCCCCAAGTGACATTGAGTATATTAACCACGCTCTTGCCTCAGCCACATGTGAGCCATTTTGCTCGTGCGGTATTTCTAGATCTGATCTCGAGATTAGAAAAACACACCAATCTGTTGTCATTGGGTTGAATCCATCAATTTGCAAGCCCTTCCGAGGCTTTTACAGCTTCTGAGTGTCGACAATTCGGATAGTGTATGTTCAAAGCACTTCAAACAAATCTGCTTTATTTGATGCCTAATAAGCAATTGAGTCGGACGCTGATTATATTTACGTTAGACGAATCGATGCCTGCCAAAGACTTAGCACAAAGCCTTCTTCGTTCTCCCGTTCAAGGGGGAAATATCCAAGAGTGTGCACAGTGGGAGCCGTCTGATCAATCGGGCCACTCTGTGCTAAGAGACACTCGGTGAGAAAACAAAAACGCACATGCAGTGCTGTCAAAAATTCAATATACTTTCAATTTTGAAGAAGCTTCGGGACAATAGTAAAACTAAGTACGTATCCGTGATTTCCATGGTTACGCCGATGATGAGAGTTTTTGATTAAAGACGGTTGAAGGCTGGTATTCCATTTTGTCACGGGTTTAGAGGGAGACCTGAGCACAATGTGAATGTAAATTGTGTTTACGGGAGTCTGGGGAGGGAAAGGGAACGTGAAGCAGAAGATTTGATGAATAAATCAGTGAGACGTATTAGCGTCGACTAAATATGTGATGAACTAAAGTGCAAGACACTGAATCGGAACGTTGTTTGCTCGAGGACGTGAATTGATGGATTCCATATCGGAGAGAAAAATGAATGATTTTTGTTGCGATGAATAACGTATGCATCTAGAATTGAGGTGCCACACTTGCGATATGAAGTTCAGTCAAATTTGTGTCTCGGTCAGTCTGTGCAGTTGATAAGATTTTAATAATGATTTTGGATTTGGTCTTCACTCCATCTTAAAAACATTATTGAAGGATAACAGCTTGTAAAATGTTAGCGGTTTAGTCTGAAATGACACAGAAATTATTTCGATAACTCTCTCAGACATTCAGATTTGAGTAAAAAGCCACTCTTGCACTCTCTGACTTGTTGCTAATTAACATTTAGATAGCTTACCACCGTTGCGCAATTGGCATGAAGAGAACTGCTACTCTTCAGATTGCTGGTTTGCGCTGTATTAAAATGATGCCTCTATATTTTGCCTGGATTTAAATATGAACACTGCATCGACAAATACTTTACAGAGAACGCTCTAAAGTTAAGCAAACAATTTTTAGATTTTGGTTGACTACCTCCAGTTTCATCGAATTGGAAAAAAATAATTCGTAGCATGTTAGCTAGCAGAGCTGGGCAGTCCATCCCGGGGACGGAACGGTCCGGCCCACCGTCCTGGCTGGACGCCCATGACAATTTTTTAAAAAAGATTTTGATTAACAAAAGCCCGGAGGTTGATATTAGTCACGAGATAGTACAGAGATCGCGGCTCGCGGGGGACTGAGCGGAAAAAAAAGGGTCAAGTGCCCAGCTCTGTTAGCTAGTTAGCTACTTTGCCATTCCTCATAATATTTTTTGAAACCATTTCACCATTTTGACTGTTACGCAACTAAAAAGAGATATAATAAGTCAAATAAAGGTCAACTCAAGTAAAACTGCTCACCTTTAGGTGAGACGGTTGACTTATTTTCATGCTAGCCATTATGCGTTTAGCTTCATGCTATTTCGGTTAGCATCTGCTTGGTAAAAAAAAGTGTCATTGAGGACCAGAGCAAGAACAAAAAAAATACATCATGATCAATATGCTGAATATTGTTGTGAAATAAGAAAATTTTTACACATGTAACATTAAAAGAAGTTAGGAAGAGTAAACGGCTACGTAGCTTTACATCCACTTATCGGGAAAACTTGTGCAAATTGCTTCAATTTGCAAAGGGAACAAGGGTGACACAATGTCATGGTCTAATGAGTCGACACTCACCCCTGTTCTACATCCGCCGGGAACAGCAGGTTAAGAGCGGCGGATAAAGTGGCGCAGTGATTCATCATGCATGTTGCTCACCATACAAACCTCCCATGAGTTGAGCTTTCAATCCAAAATTTACATACCGCCGAATATGAAAAATGTTTTTTGCCAATAAACAAGAGGAGAGCGGAGGGATCAATATTGCAGGCAGCGGTGGTATTTGAGGTAGAATTTTTATTTTTATTTTTTTCAATTTTCTTTTGTGTCCATTCTTGTTGGATATTTTTATTTTTTTTTATATCACATCTCACCAGGGCTCCTTCTGTTGCGCTCGGTCCTTATCCGTACGGTTGCAGGATATGGGCAGCATTCCAGATGAAATGTGGAGTATGGAAGGCTCATCTGTACACAAGAGGACCTCCGAGGGTTCGTGGCGGGGGATAAAGAACAAGCCTGACAGAGAGTAGTGAAACTCACTGAATAATTAAAACTCCGAAAACATTTTGGGAAAAAAACTTGACTTCAACCCCGTCGAGCTGTCTTTTTGAAGACAAACGTGACAGCGGCGAGACGTGAGTCAATTTGAATTTGAAATGTGCTGTTTAGAAAGGAGAAATTAGGGGAGTTTAATACGGCTAAGGATATTACGCCAAATGACCTCGTTGACATTAATAGTTGAAAATAAATATCAATAAATAATTTTTATTTCTCACTTTGTGCTCTAATCAATAAAATGTAAAGACCAGTCGTCTTTCCTTTTGTCTTTTATTTGACCTTTTCGTCCTTACTTAGGTGATGCTGGCTGCTTCCTATTGGTCATTGCTGGCACCGGCAATCGACATGGCCGAGGACTCCGGGAAGTACGGCTCATTTGCTTTCCTGCCTGTGGCCATCGGCTTCACACTCGGGGCTGCTTTTGTTTACTTTGCTGACGTGGCCTTGCCCTTTTTGGTAAGAATCTCCATCTCATAACTGATCCATGCCCTAAAGCAACTTGAATGAAAAGGTTCACATCTGCAGCATATGGAAAATATTTGCATTAATTTTTTTTTTTAACTTGTTTATTGTCACTCAATAACTTATTGACTGTACACACCGGGGATTGTTTACCTGAATTCCGGGCCTGTGAGTTGCTCTTTAGCAGATGTTGTCACAGCACGCATGATACCAAGCCGTGCACATGGAAGAGTGCCTGCTGAGGTTCCCCATTACCAATAGATAGAAACGTGCCCCATGTTGTATAAAAGCATCCTCGCTCGACATGTGTTTGGGTATCATCCAGCTCTTGTGCGGATTTGCTCTTCCGGTGAAAAAAAAGTATCTCCATCCACTTGTAGTGCAAATGCTCGGTAACCTGCAGTGAAGGCAAAGGAGGCAACTTGAACCAAATTTTGAGTATTGGGAAAATTGACATCGGTTGATTTTTTTTATTTTATTTTTTTTATTTATTTTATTTTTTTTTGTAATTCTTTTTTTTATTTTTTTTTCAAATTTTTTATTTACATTTTTTATGCCATACTAAATGCTGTTTTTTTTATTTATTTATTTTTTCTTTTTGTAATTCTTTTTTTTTTTTCATTTTTTTTCAAATTTTTTTATTTAAATTTTTTTATGCCATACTAAATGCAGTTTTTTTTTTGTAAAAACATTATTTTCACTTTTGCCTTTGAGCTGTGCTTTTGTCCCCCAAAATTCTCCGCCATTAAGGTGACAACTCCGGAAGAAGCGAAAAATAGCATTTTCATGCAAACGTATGTCCCAGGCAAAATTCTGGTTCAAAATAATTGAACCCATCATTATAAAATGAGACACAAGGGTTAAAGCAGGCTTCATTAAATATGTCTGTGGAATGTGAACTGGTCGAAGTAGCAGGGAACAGATGTTGCCTTGAGCTTCGGTGGTCATGTTGGGTCAGAAGCATTGACACAAATTGCATATGAAGGAGCGTCTGACACATCACAGTCATGCTATCTTTATAATATATGACGCACACACTCAGATCGAGTGCACACCAACAGTGGACGAGAGGACGGAGGAGGACAATGATATTATTCATTCTTATTCAAAATACAGAAACATTCTTTGGACAAATGTCTTCAATAAAAAAACAACTTTATTTATTTTACAGCACCAGGTGGGCATTAGTGTTAGCGCTCTAGAGGCGTTTAGATCCTATTTGACTGGCAGGAACTTTTGTGTTCGCCTCGGTTGCTTTGAGTCCCACTCTGCCTCTTTGTCATATGGTGTTCCGCAAGGTTCTGTTTTGGGGCCCTTGCTGTTTTCGTTATACTTGCTGCCCCTAGGCTTGATCTTACGAAAACATGGACTTTCCTTCCGTTGCTATGCAGATGACCGTCAGATACAGTTGTATCACATGCATATTTTGCATGAGTTTTTCGTCCGCCCCCAAAAATAAATAAATAAATAAATAAAAATTATTAAATTAAATAGAAATTTAGTTTTGTTACTCAAACGTGGTTAACTTGAGTGTTGGTCGAGGCATTTTCGTCAGTCTCCGCAATGAAGCAGTTTTGAATACCTGCTGTGGTGGAACTCCCTTTTCCACTGGATGTTTTCTCCATGTTTCCCCTCTTCCCTTTTCCATTTTGTCTTCATATTTGCTCATTTTTCTCCTCTTACATCTGCTCTCTCTTTACCTGGTTCCATGGTGACTGTAAGGGAAATGTTGAGCTGCGATAATAGCGAGCTTGAAATCAACTGGGAACATTGGGGGGTCTTGAACACAAACACAAATGGTGCCATCCGTGTTTGGACAGCTGCTGGTGGCCAATTTTACTGGTTCCTCAACAAACACCAAAGCCGAATGAAAAGAACTCTTGAGAGGGGGAAAAAAGATAGATTGTGAGGAGGATAAGGTGATAAGGTAACAAAAAACGGGTTAGGTGTTAACAAGCGGGGGGTGAAAAGGACAGCGAGCATGATTGAGTCGTTGGTTGGTGATGATTACCTGACGCCTGTATGTTGTTAGCATGTCTTGCTAACAATACAGATTTTTTTTTTTCTGACATGAAAAGATGTCTTTCCCTTGGCACCTCAAGTATGTGTAAAGTTTTACTGCTGGCATATATTTAAGTATAATGTCTTTGCTGACACTTCCAATAAAATCTACTCAGAGTTATTTTCCTTCAGCACTCTCGTTTGTATTTCACCTCATAAGAACTTTCCCCAACAAATGGAGGCTGATGTCATGGTTCACAATATATCAGCTGATGCGGGGTTCCCGCTCTGTCGTGTAGAAGAACCATTTGACCAACCGGACAGAATGACCAATGAGCAGCGCACAGCAAACACATTGCATCGTCACTGTTTGCCGTGTCTTGAGTCGTCTTATACTGGAGTGAGCAAATTGAATATTTCGTCATGGTTACTCGGGGTGAAAGTTGAGGCTCTGTAACTAAAGGACAGGAACTTTACTCGAAACTGGTTACGGGTAACGCTTTCGCTAAAGGCGGACGAGGCGGCGCTTAGCATGCAAATACTAACAATCGCTAATGTGAAATGCAGAGTATGGAAGAGCAAATAAGTAGTTAGGTGGACGGCCATCTTTTCACAGAAGTGTGGCGAGAAGTGCGTCAGGTTGGAGAGCAACGTGCTATGAACGGATAATGAATCTCGCTATTGATAAGTGTCAAGAGACAACATGAGTCGACGGCTACATTAGCGCGCGCTCAAAAAACGGAACATGCTTACGGCTAATGGCCAGCCGTAATAATTTATTTATATATTTATTTTAATTTAATTTATATATATATATATATATATATATATATATATAAATTTAAATATAGTTTTTTATTTAATTAATTTATATACATATATATATTTAATTTAAATATATATTTAATTTAAATATATATATATATATTTTTTTTTTATTAATTTTTTAAAATATATACAAGACTGTCTTCTTCTGATACTGTACGATTGTTGAGCAGAATTGATCCGCTTTCCTTGTGTGTGTGTGTGTGTGTGTGTGTGTGTTTTTTTTATTATTTTTTTTTTAATTTATTGCTCCGCTCCCACAACTGCTGCCAAAGCGGCCCCTTCCATCTAATAGGGTTCTGTTTCTTTTCTTGTTCTGACAATACATTCGCTGGCTTTCTTTATCCCTCGTCCAAAAAGAGTTGAGCTGACTTTATTTCGTTAGTTTTGCTAAAATGGCGAGACAAAATGACGCTCGACCTCGTATTAAATCATGCTGTGATCAAATAGCAACGATGAGGAGTTGCCAGTGCGTGTTGTGTGGATGAAGTGGGAGTGATATGCGTTGCATCATCATTTTTAATTGACCTTTATGATGAGCTTTCTTAAATATATGCCAAACGTCGACATCAGACCATCTTTTCCGTCGACGCTGCAGTCACGTTGGTTGATATTCAAAACATAGTTGATTTTTATTCACATTACGAAGAGGCCTTATCCGGATTTTCTCGTGTCTAATGAAAAAGATGTACGAATTTTGGATCGATGTAGAACTTCGTAATAATAATAATGTTTTGTATGTGCTGTTGTGTGTTGTGTGTCTTTTCTGTCTGCACATTATTGGTGCCATACTTGCGTTAGGAGCTGGAGCTGCAAATGAATACAATCAGTGCTCGGGACTTCCTGTTCCAATGCATGATTGCTTCAATTTAGAGACGCGACAGCTTTGTCGCAGCGCTTAACCTCCCGAGCAGAGCTTCAGTCTTAAAATGTTTGCGACATTCTGTCGGCCTCCGCGCTTTCAGTCTCTAGCTCACTGTGCCAAATTGACTCCACGAGGTGTCATTTTTCAAAATTAATTGACGAGTATCTAAATCATGTGAGTGTAATATATGTGAAAAAATACCCTTATATCATGAGATCAAAATGGCTCACTTAATGTGCTACAATCGGCCCATGATCTCGCTGACAGAGTAATTTTTTGTCTTTCTAAGCACCAAGCCTCACATGTACCAGTACCGCTTGCCACCACATCTGAAATAACACGCAGACGGCAGCCCTCGCTCTGACCCACTTGGCTCAAGCGTCATTTGTGAATCTTCATTGTGGCAGCCGCCATCCCGAATAACTGTCTCGTTGTCGAGATCTGCCATCTCACATCTGATGATCTTGTGCAAAAAAACAAAAAAAAAAACACTTAAGTGACCTCTAGTCACACCTGTCATCCCTGGGTTCTAAATAAAGCAAGCATTCACACAACTAAAGAGACTAATTAGAACTTTTTTGTGCAACCTCTTCTCTATTCAAGTCTGTCTTGAATACAAAATAACATAATGGGCCAATTTCGACAAATAAAAGAAACGTGTCGAGGAACTGAAGGCCTTTTAAAATGAGGCAGAATCGACTTCTCTATTTTTATTATATACCTGGATATAAACTCTGACCTTGGCTTCAGTTGCTCTTCATAAATTCCTATAATTGGACGGGTTGCGTAATGAATTGGAACAGCTCATTATCCAGTCGTGGCAAACCTGACAAGCCAGATGGCTCATTTCATTGAAACGGTGCGAGCGGAACGAATTCCAAATTTAAACTACAATGCTGGGGGCTGTTTTGAAAACGCAACGCGTTAACATGCTGACATGCCGTAATGCTTTCTTTGCAAATCTAGTTGGTAAAGAGGTGAAATTGGGTGGGAATTTGTGCGTGTAATTGACGGCACTGGTAGGTTTGCGTCATGATTTAAATGGATTCTTGCGTTGAGCTGCACTGGATTACTGTTGTGTGCGGTTGACTGGGTGCGCAGCAGACAAACCAAGTGCACCGTCTAGCAGAGTAAAAAATATATATATCGCAAGTGCTTCATGAAGCTTCATTTTATTCCTCATAAAGCACAGATAAAAGTTCAGATGTCCAGCTTTTATTTTGTGGTATTTACATCTTGATATGTTAAATGACTCAGGAGAGTGTAACCTTTGTTTGAAGCCGCCCATTTTCAAGTGAGCAAAAGAATTGGGACAGACCCTTATTTGCCAGAACTGCGTCATTGACGTCACCAGACTGTACACTTTATTTATTTTTTATTTTTTTTAGATCTTGTTTGTATATGGCGGTTTCTCCCTCCAGTCTCCTCTCCAGGACGTCAGATGCATACTCTATTGGGTTCAGATCTGGTGATTGACTTGGAGTATGGCACTCATTTCATTTATTTATTTATTGATTCAGAACAATGCGCACTTTAGTTGAAATCCTGCAGTGTTGCATTTTTTTGCAGTGCACTGATATGAAAAAGAAGCTGCTACAAACACTTAGCTAGCGTTAAGGCCGATATACACCTGCGGGGCATGACACACATTAAAACATCATGGTTATGTAATTGTGTGCAATGGTAGCATGAGACTTGCGTCACTTCTGTTTGTCGTCGCGTTCCTCCTTCCTAGTGCGGGAGCAGCATACAAACCTGGTGTGTGGTGGCAACTCTTTTTTTTTTTTTTCCATCATAGGACAATTATGAAATTTGGCATCTATATTTGGACCAAAAAATTCTACTTCTATTTATTATATGGCCTAATTTGCATTCAATGGATTTCTCTTGCTTGGCAAACGGTGGTTCTGAATGCGCTACATGTAGATGAACTTTCTGAACCTTTCTGCATGACGTCCCCTCATCAATTGCAAAGGACGTGCAGTATTTGCTGTTAATCGTTAATGGTTGCTGGCTGTGTGTGAATGTAACCCCAGGGGCCAGGTAGCAAAGGTCCTGCATAACCCGATGATTCACGCAGCCGGCGGTGTCTCTCCACCTAATTTATTCACACGCACATGTACACGGAGCTCATGCTCCATATTGAATATCACTTTACAAAAGGCAGCGCGCCCGTGTGGGTTCTGTGTTTTTCCTACCGCGGTGGCTGTCGTCTGCGTTTTTTTTTTTTTTTTTTTTTGAATAATCATTGTTATCTGAAATGTCACCGTGCAAACTCAGTGGCCCTCAGACACCCAATGGAAATTCTGCACGGGTTCTCTATCTCTGTGTATGTATTGCACAGAGCTGGGCAGTCCGTCCCGGGGGCGGAACGGTCCGGGCCTCCTCCTCCTCCAATAATTTTTCTGGGCCATTTATATTCATTATTGTATTATTATATTTATATTTTCATTTTAATTTTTATTTTATTTTATTTTATTTTATTTTATTTTATTTTATTTTATTATATTTTATTTTATTTTATTTTATTTTATTTTATTTTATTATATTTTATTATATTATATTATATTATATTTATTTTATTATATTATATTTATTTTATTATATTTTATTATATTTTATTATATTATTTATTATTGATTTATAAACCAGTAGCAGAAAGTTGAAACAATTCTTTTTCAAAACTAAAAGCCCACATTTTTTATTTAGCGCCCCTTCATTAGGACGACAGTATGTTACAAACCGAGTTTGTATCGACTCTGTATGAGATTATTTATGTGATCCAGGAAGTCAGACTTTAATTGGCTGTCTATTGCCTCAGGTTAATGCATAACAATTCACCGCTTCATTAGTCTTTAGGTGTCTTGACACTTTAGTCGCAGACAAGCTGAAGATGTTGAGGCGCCGCTGTCACATCGAAGCAGGATTGTTTTCCATGACCCGTGGCAAGCGGCTAAATGTCGCCAAACTGTTCGGCAGAGACTGTCTGTGGTAGAAAGTATTCCTCTGGGCATGCACGCAGTCTTTTTCACTTGCTTGGCTGAGTTGAAGCTCTCAGCCCTGCTTTCATGGCTCGATATTGAGATCAAAGTTGGCCTCGCGGCTGTTTTCACCCAGGGAATACTTAGCCTTTGCTCCTATCATTGGTTTGCCTTTTGCAGATCAAGGCAAAGGTTCTGTCATTATTCACACTTAACGTGCGGACGTCAACCCCAAAATTGATTTCAATTAATATGTTTTATGTGCGTCAAGCAGTAAAACCCACCTGTCGAGGCACAGCTCAGTTGGCGGCCATTTTGTCACTTTGGTTGAGGGAAATTGACCTCACAGTCGCTCAGGTAACGACCAATCATGGCTCACCTGTTATCTGCAGCTTAGCCGTTATTGGTCGTTGGCTGATCCCTGAACAACTGTGATGTCATTTTCCGTCAACGGAAGTGACAAAATGGCCGCCAACCGAGCTGCGCCTCGACAGGTGGATTTTACATCTTGACTCATATTCTGTAAACACAATATTAATCTAAGATTTTTTTTGTGTGTGTGTGTGTGGACTTCCGCTTTAAATAAAAAACCTATTTTGCTCATAACAGTCTTATGTTAACATGAATCGATCCATTTTATTGAGGAACGCGGTCTGCTGCTCATTTTAGTAGAATCTGTTCTGTTCAACGGTCTTTGTCTGTAAGCGGACGCGTAGACAAAGAGAGTCGGAGGAAATCAAGTGAGTGCTTTGACAAAATGGGATCAATCTGGGATGGCGCCCGAGGGCCCATCTGTCAATCTCAACATGCGTCACATTTTCCCCTGGCAATAGAAACATCATACAACAGCGCAATAACGCAACAGAATGACTGCACCGTGTTCCATATTTTTAGCAACAGAGGCAGATTTGACAAATGAAAAATAAAAGGAAAGTGTGATTAACTCTTACTATGCTTGCATTTTAAAATTAATCTATTTCATGCGCAACTGGGAAGTCAGCCACATTGATTAATTAATTTAGAAATAAGAGACAGTGGAAAAAAAAACTGATTTTCTTGAGACAGAACCGCACTAACAAGCGTCAAAGTTAATTACCGTGTAATTCATCTTGTTTTGTGTTTCGACGACGGAATGTCTGAGGCCTTTTATTAAGACACCGTGTACCTGTTTTTGTTTTGCTCTCATCCAGGATTTTGTGAGACGTCCAAAAGGATCCTCGGCAAATTTGCACGAGATTTTCAAATGAACACTCAGTCCTGTATTTTCTGTAGTCAGCTTGATTAAGATTTGTTGCTGCATCCAAGCACATATAGCCTTTATCGTGAATCATGAATTCCTGCAGGTATCCCTCTAATTAACCTCGCCAGCCCATTTCCTGCCGTGTGTTTGGCTCAATTAATTTGCGTGTGTTTCAGGACTTGTACTCGGTTTTCATCCTCTTGTGTTTTCTTCAACTTTTTCTTCAAATCATAGCCAACTTTTGTATTTGTTGAAACATGGTGTGATAATCATTTTTAATTGGATGTTGATCTTCACGTTTATTTTAAAATATACTTACAGGCTTGTGGTATGTTCATTTATTAAGGTTGTTGGTTCTTGAATTTGCCGTCACGGTCTTGTGAGTTTTTGGTCAACTTTAAAACAGTCAATTGCGGAAGTGTTAAAAGGATAGCTTGATAGGTTGTTGCGATACACTTTTTTTTTTTTTTAATTAACAGTTGGCATCAAAAAGTCAAAAGGTTGTCAAAAAATGGACTTGGGATGCTTTGTGTATACAAATACAATACGGCGGCCATTTTCTCACTTCTGTCGACTGAAAATGATGTCGCAGTTGCTCAAGGCTCCCTTAACGACCAGGCATTACTCAGCTTAGCTGCGATTGGTTGTTAGCTGAGCCCTGTTGTCATTTTCAGTTGACAGAATGTGACAAAATGGCCCGCCCCGGAGATGGGCCAATTTTGCTGCTTCGCACATATTCCGCAAATGAATTAATCACAACGCCATGCTAGTAAAGGCACATCGAACATTTTATTGTAAATATTTTTTGGGGGGTTGACTGCCCCTTTAACAGACGGCTTTGTCTCAAGCTCCACCCACTTTTGTTAGTATGCCAACAAGACGTGGTAAGGTATTGTTCTGTTGTTTTGGTGCCCTCCCGGCAATATTTTTTCTGAAATACTTGTTGATTCAAAATCCAGTGTTTCTCAACCTGCACTCCGGGTCCAAAATAACTCAATTTGCGTCAAAAAGGATTGACCTGTTACTTCAGTCAATTTGAATCAACTTCAGGTCGTTTTGCACAAAATGACCCAGAGAATTGACTAAGGTCCCTTTATGGCCCAATTCTTTTGAGTCTAAGCACATTTTTAAAATCTCGCCGCACATCATCAAATAAATATTTTACAAAAATATATGCTGAAATGATAACGGTTGTCACACTATATTCTCTGATTAGTCATTTTTCAGGATCCTGCTTTTAACGTCATCATAATTATCCCAATCCCCCTTGTTGATGTCAACAGGATTTCCACCCTATTACACTTACCTATGTGTGCGCGTGTGTGTGTGTGTGTGTTCTAAATGTCAGTGCGTTCTAAATTTTACTTTCATCTCCGCCGGTTTTAAAGCTCTTTAATTAAGAGTCTGGCATCTTCATCATCTGAAGGGGTGTCATTTGCATTAACATTAGCCATGCTCACAGACTCATACACACGCGTGCACTGAGGATCACGCTGTCATCAATGATGAGTCCATCTTAAATCATTGATTGAAAATAAAAATAAAATGATGACGGCTGCTATATTTGCGGATCATATCTTCTGTTTGTTGGCTCGACTCACTTTGTCACTGCTCCTCATAATTTGAGATATCCTGGAAAGCAAGCATTGAATTTCCAGGTTTCCAAATAGTCCTAATTTTAAATGGGGGGCGGGGGGGGAAGTTTGCCATTCACCATTTAAAATGGTCTTGGGAAAAAAATGCATCATGAAGAAAAAAGAAAAAAAAAAGTCACATTTTTTTTTTTTTGTGTGTGAATAGTTATTTTACAAAACTCGCAACCAAGGGCAGTAGACCTCCCACTCACCCCTCCCAGATGGGAAACTCTGGGCCAAATTCACAACGAACACACTGCAGCCACTGATAGCACCTTTTAATTGCACTTCATTTGCATAATGTCCTATCCACAAAGGATATTGCACTAATGATATACCAGCGCAAACACGCCCACATCGTTTGGCAGCGGAGTGCCGTTAGCTCCTGATTCCCCCCCCCCCCCCCCCCCCCCCCCGGTTGCTAGAAGCCACACGTGGCTAAGTATCAATGCGCCAAGAACACCATGGCAGAACATTGGCCGTTTGGGAGAGAAAGATGAAAATCTTAGAACACCAGCTCGGGGGGCCTGACTAAGACGATGCGGACCGGGCTGTCAGAAAACTGTCACCGAAATTCATCTCAAAAGTACTCAAATCGTCTTAATATTTTGGATTTAATTTATTGACTTTAGTGTTTTCTTTATTAAGCGACAATAAGCCGTAGAGAGTGTCTTGTGAATTACTAGGCACTATGCTATGATAGTTGAATTATTTATTTATTTTTTTTATTGGTGCGTACCCGAGTATGAGTCGCAGGACCAGTCACATAATTAAAAACAATGTGACTAATAGTATCTAACCTGAGGAAAGAAAAATGCTGTCATTTTAAGCCTTCACATATACGCGGAGGCTAACGCAAGCTAGCCAATGAAATAATTTTAGCACACCGCTATTGTC
The DNA here is from genome assembly GCF_059441095.1 of Idiotropiscis lumnitzeri. Classification (NCBI taxonomy): domain Eukaryota; kingdom Metazoa; phylum Chordata; class Actinopteri; order Syngnathiformes; family Syngnathidae; genus Idiotropiscis; species Idiotropiscis lumnitzeri. The sequence goes on from NC_142410.1 coordinate 6,318,830, forward strand.
ATCTGAATTGAAGCGATAGGATAACTAATAATTTGCCAAAAGGAAACTGAGCATGCATCAGCATTCAAATTAGTTTTTTGTTTGTTTGTTTTTTTTGTAGCTGCAAATACTTTGAATACATTTGCCGCTGTTCTGTTCACAATGTCAAAGGCTTCTCTAATAACGGTGATTGTGAGCTCTCCTTCTCCATTAAGGCTGATGTAGGATGGACGGTTGCATAATGTTGTGTTGTTGGTTCAAATGAAAAGCAAGTCGGAAATAGTACGTGGCGTTTTCAAAGTGCTCTCGTAATGGATAAAATTGCTGTTTTCAGGTATTCATCCACTTTTTTTTTTTGTTTTTCTTTGAAGAGCTTTTTAAAACTTCAAGTGGAGGTCTGGCAAAGTGACAATACAAAAGGAGTCTTGTGTTCTCTGATGGCTATTTCTGAAATTGTTGGTGTGAATATATGATGCTTTAAAATGGCCATTTTAGGTAAATAGCAAGCTGTATCCGAAATTATACGGAAAAAAAAGTCAACTCAGGTAGTGCTATAGAAAATGTCCGAGTGTATTTAAAATCGTACACATTGTGAATGGTACACTGAAATTGGATTATAGATCAATACATCTTGATTCCATATTGTACCTGCTTAATTAATTTTCCCCTTACAAAATCGCTGCCACGATCGCATGAATACAAAACTTGCTTGACCTCAAACGGCGCGATTGTCGAAAAATCCCATTCTGATTATTTTTCAAATCAATTAACAGGTCATCGTAACCTATTTCCAAATAACCCAAACTGTCGAAGGGCTCAATGTCGAAATGACTAAAATCGATTTGCACGGCTGAGAGAACACGCGCAATTCCCAGCGCACTCATTACTTCATGCTCGAGCATACATACTCTTGTTTTTTCTTCCTTTGTGTCACATTCATGACTTCAGCTTCATTCATGCTTCATTGCTGCTTGCCCATGCAATAAGCTAAGAGCCACAAACAAACATCGAGACGGAGACGAAATGTTTAATTTTTTTTTTCTCATCACAATTTAAACAAGTAGAAGTGATCTTTGAAAAACAGGTTGAAGGAAAATCGAATGTGTGGTTCTGATGACGACATATCCATCCATTCAAATGATGCTCTGCTGAAAATGGTTTTCTCCATGTCCATCTTAAATGTCACTTTTCATTTGTCCGCAGGGTGTTTCTGCCGACCCCAACATTGCTTTGGCCCTCGCTTCGGAATCCAAGATAGTCAAAGAGAAAGAGGAGGAGCAGCTTTATCCGTTTTCCGACTCTCAAGCCATCAAGTTAGGTAGAGCAGGACCTCTTCCAGGCAAGCCACCCTTCATATACCCACCACCTAAAAAAAAAAACATCACCATTGTAGACGCATGCAAAGCTGTTCAGACATTTGTCGCGGTCTTCTGTGATGGCTTCTTTCTTGTTTTGTGTCCTAACATTTTAACATTTCTGATCTTTCTGTTTCTGCGACCCTATCCAATACTTTGTTGGGTTCGGTTCGTGGGGTCTTGGCTTTCAGCATCCGATACATTACATAAAGCGTCACGTTATAACGCCTGTCGCATGATAACTCAATGTGCTTGACGGAATTAAAAGGTGAACATTAAAAAAATAAATTAAAAAAATTGAAACAAAGTAAAGAAATAAAAAGTAGTTGGCTAAAATAACTCAAAGTACGTATAGTGCAAGTAAAATTTGGGCAAATTAATAAAAGACCCCAATCATAGTTATGTGGAAAAAAGACCAAGAGCAATTGACAGGACATTCTTACTTTTATGTAATTGCTTCAAGATTTGAAAATGAGCCAATATATATTAGGAAGTGAATTGTCCAGTTCTATAAATATGAGTTAAATGTAATTATGTGCTGCAGAAACATCAATGGATGGGTGCCGGTGGATATCGAACGATGCATTTTGCCACAATGTTAAAATGCCCAAATAAATAAATTAAGTAATAATAAATGATAAAAGTTGATGCACTGTTAAAGTGACCCTCATTTTTTTTGTGTGACAAAAATTTTGAGTGTGGAGGCTTTTTAAATTTTTCTTTTTTTAATATACACAGGTATGAAAACTGCTAATAGATATTATTGATATGTAAATAATCTGTTAAAAAAACTGACTTGAATTTCTAACCTGCATGACTGCTTGCTGCCTTTTCAGCGCCCGTTAGTATAAAATATTTAGATTTTAGATTTAGATTTTTGCAATTTTTTTTTTTTTTTTTAACTCTCCCCTTTAACATCATTTTCCTCACCTACATCTAAATCCCTAAATTGATTCTGGCTGTTCAGTCTTGGCTGATGCAAATATCCACTTAATGTCTGCTCAAAGGTGCCTCTCTGAACTGCCCACCTGCGCTGCAAAATCAAGCCATTGCAACAAGTGCTGATGATTCTCTTCGCCTTAAACACTCGTCAGATCGGAGTAGCTTTTTATATTATTCCCCAAAAACGCTCCCCCCCCCCCCTCGCCGCGACCGACACAGCTGCTTTGTCACTCAGTCTTGTCATGCTGACAGCCAAGAAGGCTCATTTGACCCCCTCAGGGCTCACATTGTCAACAATTCTTTCCATCTGGGTGTTACATCGACACTATTTGGCACTGTCGGGGGGGGGGCAAGTAATTATGTGAGGATGCAATTTTGCGCTGCACGGTTATTGGTTATTGTCTCAAGGTGGGTTTTCATTATACATGACTTTTAATCAGTTTTCTATCATTATTCTACAGGGAGGTTAGTCTGCGTGTACGTCCTCTTTTAAAAGTGAATTTTGTGCAACATGGATTTTAAATGAAAAAATACATAATAATTATAATTATAATAATATATATAATATTATATTATATAATTATTATATATATATATATAATAATATGATAATTATAAATAAATATTATTATTATTATTTATATATATATATATATATATATATATATGTGTGTATATATATGTATATATGTGTGTATATATATGTATATATGTGTGTATATATATGTATATATGTGTGTATATATATGTATATATGTGTGTATATATATGTATATATGTGTGTATATATATGTATATATGTGTGTATATATATGTATATATGTGTGTATATATATGTATATATGTGTGTATATATATGTATATATGTGTGTATATATATGTATATATGTGTGTATATATATGTATATGTGTATATATATGTATATGTATATGTATATGTATATGTATATATGTATATGTATAGATATATATATATATATATATATATATATATGTGTATATAACTCCTAACCAGTACAAAATTTAACACAATTATATATCCCAACATGCACGTCAGAATTCATATCATTACTTTCATTAGCAGTCACGTCGTCCGACAACGCGAGCGCTTTGTGTTCTAACTGCTCCGTTCTTTCTCTTTGGGTCTTCCCATGTTGACGTTGGTTTCATCAAGCCGCCGTACTTCCATTTGGCATTTCTCAAGTTGAATTCTCTTTTGGGATCTTTTGCATTTTGGAAGCTTTTTGGTGTGTTTAAATGATGGCAAGGTGATCGGTGATGCCGGGCCTCACCTTATTCTTCTGACTTGTGTTGTTTTAGTGATTTAAAACCTTTCTGTCTAAACTCCCTTCTTTTTTCAGCCATCACAGAAGGAAAAGCAAATATTGGGAAATTTGACGATTTAAATGTGTGGTATATGAATGCGGATGGTTTGTATTCTCATATCAATTCACTTTTTCCTCCTCTTCTTTTTAGAGTCTCTTAGTCCCAAAAAGATACACAGTATCCGATACATGAGAATCTACTTAATTCACTTGTTATAAACGAAGAGTCATTTTATGGCTCAGTTAACGTAACCGCATCACTGACTTAACGCTTCTACATGTGGAACCTTTCAAGCCGAACATAAGCACCGATGAACATGCTTTTCGTCGGACCAAAACGTGTTAAATGTTGGAAAAGTAATCATGACTATTCAAGGTCATATGGCAAGTCGACAACAACGTTAAAGGAAAAAGAACACAATGCACACAGCGGAGCGCGTTACGCTTCCCCCCCCCCCTCAGTGAAGTCGCCAAGTAATAATGTTTTTACGATAGCAACAGTTTAACCCTGAAATTACTTAAATCTGTATTTCCATCCTTTCCTGTGTGGAAAATTAGATTTTACTACTTAACAAATCAAATATCCCAGTGGTGCCGCTTCCATTGTTTTCGTGTCCAGGCGACTCCGACTTTATAGTTTGTCCCATTCTGGTATTCTAAATGTTGGAACCGAGATGCCATGCACAGGATCTTAACTCTCCCAGTTGAATAGAATATGTGGCACTGACTTCCGCACGTCAAACGACGTACTATAAAACAAGGCGCTGTGCAGAATATGAATAAATGAATAAATCCTTTTTGTACAAGGCCGTGGGCAGAACTATCGCTAGCTAACCTATCTTTTCAAATGAGTAAATGATGCACCAATTTTGATCAGAGTAAATCTTGACTGCATTTTGCCAGGCCATGTCGTGAGTGATGAACAAATGAAGCTTCATGAAGCGCTTGTGATCCTTTATGACGCCTCGAGGCTCTCTTGATTAAAAGATCCTGTGGAAATATATTACATTTCCACTGCGCTAGCTTTCGGCAAGAGCACCATCTAGAGGAGTTAGAAAATATCACAAGCGCTTCATGAAGCTTCATTTAACCATCACGACATGTCGGGCATCAGTCTTTCATATTTTCGAAGGCATTGCGCAACAGGTCGCTTCCTAATTGGCTAACATTCGTAGCATTATTTTTTGCGTTGCGTGCTAGCTAGCATCGACGTATATGGGAGAGTGCCGAGCGCCAATTTGGACAACTGCCGGCCAGATATATTAAATTCTACTTGTCACGTAAAGGCTTCTTGATACGCCCTAATAGACACGGGCACGTGACCGTTGGCAACATCTGTGGAGTGCGCGCATTCTCTCGTGATTTGGTCACATGCTGCGGCGATGTAATCAGTTTTCCAGGCAAAATTCCACAAAATCGGCATGTTTAAAAAGAGAAAGCATGGATCGAGTTGATCGGGTCATCTAGCTCCATCTGTTTCGCTTGGTTCTTTCTTTCGCAAAGCAAAAAACGGCTTTGGGAATTGGCCACAACATGCAGATGAAATGACATCCCGCAGAGTCCTAGCGAGCATCAGCCGAAACGACAGCCGACTTGGATCGAAACCACGGTACATTTTCAAAACGACGAGAGCGTGAAGGCAGACCGTGCGCCACATTGACGCGGTGACAAGCGCGAGGACGTCGCCCGCGGCCGTATAAGAAAAGCCTTAAATCTCGACTCTTTCCACAGTGAATCAATTTCATTTGCTCTGCGGCTGAGTTACACAATCAAGGTAACGGTTCTCGCCTTGTGTCATATTCAACAACCTCGCAGCTGTAAAATCTACTCCCCCTTTCTAAATTTCCCTCCAGCGATGCCTCAGCCCATTCTTCCGAATGACAAATGAATCCCGTTAGGCACCTCAAACGAGGCGCTTTGATCAAGGTGAGCGTTAGACCAAAGGGGTGAACACGAAAAACAAAGCTCGGACATTCTGTCTTTTGTGTCTCTGTCTCTGTTTCAATTAGAAAATTCAATTTTCATTGACTGATGAAGACGTTCTGAGGCCTTCACTATTTTCCCATGATATCATCAACGAGGAGAGCTATGTCACGGCTTCGCTTCACCCAGCAAGGTCACAGTTGCCTGGCAACATTGGTCAATAAGCACAGGAAGCATTGGCGCCATTATTTCCTCGCAATACTTGACTTTTTGTCACTGTCTGTGTCTTCTCACAAAAGCAGCTGGTGTCACTTGGGGCCCGGTTCGGTTGCAACAATTAACGTACATCAGTGATTTACATTTGTTGAGCCGAGGCACAGAGTTGAAGTCGGAAAGTTTTCACGGCAAGTCACCGGACAAAAATTTCACATTCTTTGATTTACAAAAAAAACTCTTTAGGCCAATTAAGTGAAATTTGCTCATTTATTGGCACACTGGTTGCGAATGACTGCAGTACATCATGTCGTCACATACTGGACACCTTCAAGTTCGGCTTACAGATGATGAGGTAAAATCTAACAAATTGTTTTTAGTTGAATATTGAGTTAGTAAGATCTGCAGAGAATTACAGAATATTTTTTCTAACTAGTGTTGGTCAAGAAAAATCGATCAGAGTTGGTTTAGGATTTGTGATTTGTGCATGCACTTTCTAGAATTTAGCAGCCGTTGTTAGGCGGCTTTATTTTGTTTTATGAATTTAAAAAAAAAAAACAGTAAGGCCTTAATGCTTTGAAATGACAGGCCGCTGTCTTTTTTTTTTTTTTTTTTTTTTGGTGCGTCGCTTGGTTTGGAAATGTTGTGTGGCCTTGATTGTGATGGATGAGATTGAAAGAGACTAATTGCGCTTTTCAATGGAACATAAGCGGCAATTCCTTTTCTCTTGGTCCTCTTTTACCCCAAATCGCTAATTACGCAGAGGCTATAAACCACTCCAGCAGGTATTAAAAGCAAAGCAATTATCGTCAACAACAGAATTTTTCACTTTTTCCTCCCCCAGAGGAAAAAAATATATATATTACGCAATTAACAGATTTCCACATAATTAATTCGATGCTCCAGAAGAAGGAGATTTAGTCATTCATATTTGATGGAACGATACATTGAAATATAGATTTTTTTTTTCTTTTTTTTTTTTTAATCGCTGCTGTATCGTTTTCTGACGTTCATCTTCCTCTAGTTGAAATATACAGTAATATCTACATTTTTTCTTTTTCTTATAAATTCTACTTTTTTGATTATTCTTTTTAAAAAAAAAATAAAAATCTAAAAATAGAATTTCCTCTTGCGGGATTGTAGTAATGCAGTAATAAGCACACATGTTTCAGCAAGATAAAATCAGTGTGCGGAAATCCAACCACTGACCTCTATTTTTTAAAACAAATCGTTAGAAATATGTTTCCTGGTATTCCTCCCAAAAATATTGTTTACTAACAACCAAATAAATCACATGGAGCAAAAATGTCATTGCAGTCGTGGTTTCTTTTAAGACGGTAGCTATAAGTATAAAAAGATAGACGTGAAGGTATGAATTAAGCACAGTACATTTAAAAAAAACTAGTGTGAACAAATGAGCCTTCAGTTACAGCATGGACCAAACTTTACCCAGCTGGGGTTCCCATCCTTACATGAAGACGGCTCCTTTTGTCTCACCAAAGCGACTCTCAATTTGTGGATCTTTAATGCCTCGGAGCGAATAAGTGGTTGCCTATGGCTTTGCAGCTTTGCTCTCGAACAGTTGATCAGAAACTCCAACGAAGGCTTTGGCTCATCTCCATTCCTTTTGTCTCTTCTCGTATTTGTCGTCGTAGCGTTACTGGGGTAGACCCATTAGTTTCCCTCTATATCTTATTTCTTCAGCTCAACGAGGCATTTGGACATTTGCGCTCTTGCATCATTGTGGGAACACTTTGTGGTTGACTGGATTACAAAGCGAGGTCCACCTTCACTGGGGGGGGGGGGGGGGGCACCTGAGACATCCACTGAGTCCCTCCAGCATCACTTTTGTTGCACTACTGCATACACAGAGATGCACATGGTAAAAAAAAATAAAAATAAATGGAAAAAAAAAAATGTTGATGTGAAGGCAGCAACGTATGTTCACTTTCTTTCCCGTTCTATTTGTAATAATATGCAAGGTTAATTCCATCTGACTGCATCCCTTTTGTTTCTTAGCAGCCTTTTTATCAGCACGGTCCGCTACAGAGGAATGATCAGTAGCTCCGCAGGTGCCGATAATGTCGCTGATCTTCGCTTGATTAAATGTGATGAATGGCGGTTGTCAAAACAAATGTTGGACTTGAATGCATCTTTTATTCAGATTTTTTTTTTGGGGGGGGAGCTCTGCTTTTCTTTTGTCGTGATTGATACCGGGCTTATCGGGTTGCAATTTAAAAGGTCATTTTGTCATCGATTTGATTTGAATGGAAATATTTGGATCGTTTAAAACCATTAAGTTTTATTTGATTATGTGTGCCACCAGTAACAAACATGGAACGGACGAACCCTGATTGATGAAATGAACGTCAATAATGTCACCCATGCATTATGCCTCGCTTAAAAGGATGTGAAATTGATCAGGGCGGGAATGTTACTTCGCTCTGTTGCAATTGCCTTTTTTTTTTTTTTAGCATTGAACCAAACAAGTGCAGGATAAAAGATGAATATGACAATTGCATATCGGCAACAACTTGTCAGGCTCTTGTATGCTACAAAGTGGGAGCTCCTGCTGCAAGGCTAAAGCAGGATTGTTTGTTAAGCGCAAATGCACAACCATAGCTGCAATCGAAAGGAGATTGGATACAAAATGACAGATTGCCTCTATAACAGGAGGGTGCTTGGCGGTATTTGCTAATAGAATGGCTTTGATTCTTTCGGGATGGGCGAACATTTCCAATGCATGCTGAAATCAGGTTTCACACACAGCTTGTGGCTAAATCGCGAAAGAAGTGGAGTGTGTCATGCAGCATAACCAAATCTTAAAATTCAAGGGTTTTATTAATCGCGGCCAAGCATGTCTGTGCATTTTTTTTTTTTTTGCCCGTTTAAATAGATTGCAAAAACTGTCCACGTTACACAGTCGCGAGTTAGCTAGCTCGTTAGCTAGCGATACCCTTTACATCAGCTGGTCTAATTGTGGTTGACGACACCTGGGACTGGTTGCCAGGGCAACTGAGTGGGAATGGATCTCCACGCCAGCAGCAATTTCAGCTCTGTTAATGGCTACCCGGCCAATAGCGCGTCTAGCTAGTAGCTAATCGCTATTAGCATGCATTATGTATGTTGAGAAAATAGTTAAATGAATAATTTAGATTTGTTTCAGGCACAATATAGTGTAGCACCACCTCACATTAGGAGTACAATGAGTCTAAAAAAAAACAGAAGCAACCTTGGAAAATGACCACTTAATACTTTCACGGAAAAGACAGGTGGTGCCACATCGTAGAAGCCAGTAAGCAATTGTTTGTTCGACAATTAAATTTATAATTTAAAAGGGGGGGATTGGTGACAAATAAATTGCGGTACATCATATTTCAATGTTGTTAAACGTGGTGTTAGAAACCGGAAGTTGATGCACATGATTTGTTTGCCCTTTGCGGGCCACATAAAATGATGTTGCGGGCCAGATTTGGCCCCCGGGCCTTGAGTTTGACACCTGTGCTTTTAACCAAACCATGTTTCCGTATGCTTTAGATTTTCAGGCTTCACGTAAGGCTTCATTTATTTATTTTCTCCAAAGGAGCACCAGTTATTTCGAGTGTGAGGTTTTTCCTCCGTCTCGCCGTCTCCGCCGTTGAGTGACAGAAAACTCTCGTCGGTGTGCCGTCCCTTTTTGCTGTGCGCTCTGAGATTAAATGCATCTCTGGCGATTAAACTGGTTGCAGGTTAGTGGTGCCAGTCATGAAAAATCTTTTCATGTGTTTGAATGCTCACTGACTTGTCAAGCATCTAGATCAGGCATCACCAAATGTCCGACTTTGGTTCGGAACTTTTAATTGGAAGAAATTTTCGTCGTGGACCTCTGTGACTTTTAATTGAATACCTCTGATCTAGATGGATATGAGAACCACCAATGTGGCCCCCAACGGAATATTGAATCGTAATAAAACACATTTATTTAGATAATTCTAAAAATAATCAGAGCCTACTTTAATAATTTTTAGGACATCTTCCCTGTCATCGACATAAGTTCCTCCCTTTCACCATTGCCTCTGATTTAAAAAGATTTTTTTTTTTAATCTTTCTGTGTTCCCCCATTAAAACAGAGGAGGGGCTTCAACTTCCGAGGAAGAGAGCGTCTCATTGGGGCAACTCAGAGGACCAAGAAACAGAAAGCACACACGTGGAAGTAACTGGCCATTCAGGAAGCAGCTGGAGACGCATCCTTCTCCTAATCCTCGCCATTACGATTCACAACATTCCAGGTGAGAACAAGCTGTGAGCTATTAAAAGCAGTTGAAAAGGGTCTCGGGAAATTTATTTGCACACCAAGTACCTGATTTTCTATCTTCAAACCGCATCACAATGTAATAAAAAAAAATTGTGGTTAATCATATGCACTTAAAATAGTTTTAGGTGTGTGCTGATTAGCCCCAGTCACATTGCACCTATGAGGGTGTGCAGACTTTTGCTACCATATTATCTCAGTTGCTTATGTTTTACTTGCACTCTCAAAAAGGCTTAAAAAAAATTTGAGCAATGATTTTTTTTTTTTGTCTACATATATAAAAATAAAAACCCCGATTCATGTTTTTGCATCTTTTTTTTTTTGCCACAATGTGGTAAATGCGTTTGATGACTCAAATGAAACTGCAAAACCCAGCTCAGCACCTTAATCTGCTCTTTCTATTGAACCACCGGCGCACCAGCTGCATACTAACGCAAATTGATTGGCAAAGAGGTTCTCAAATTTACATGGGGCTGGCTCGATAAACCTGACTGGCATTTGGTGGTAGTCGGTGAAAAACGACTGCAATGAACGGGGATCATATACTACAAGCTGTTTAACCGGACAAAGGAAAAAGGTCGGCTGAATTATTCAGTCCTTTTGGAAATCACCAAAGACAATCGTATTTCTTTCTTAATTTCTGTGCATTTAAAAAGGAAGTTAAGGGGAAGCCGACTCCGAAAATTTTCTTGACAATGTGTTTCTTGCAGGCGTGGGGGCGGCCATTTTGTCACTTCTGTCGATTGAAAATGACATCACAGTTGCTCAGGGCTCTGCTAACGACCGATCTCGGCTCATGTTCAGAAAAAGAAGTGAGCCGTGATTGGTCGATCCCTAAGATCTGAGCAACTGGGATGTCATTTTCAGTCGACAGAAGTGACAAAATGGACGCCCCCTGAGATGGCAAAAAAGGGTGGAATATTCTGCTTTATTCATATTCCACAAACATAATATTAATCACAATGCCGTGTTTGGACTAGTGGTGCTGCATAGAACATTTTATTGCTCATAATTTTTCGGGGTTGACTTTCCCTTTAAGCATTTGTTCAGTTTTGAGATGTTGTTTAATGTGCTAAATAAATTAAGTTGTATTGTATTAAATAATATTAATTCAATAGAAATATTCTATCTTTGATGAAAAGTAAGCAGGTCAACAGGTGAATATAAAGTGCTATTTCTAAAAAAAAATAATAATAATAAACGAGTAATAAAAAACAAGAGCCACGTTAAGCGTCAGGTGGGTAATAAGCAGCCAATGTGGTACCCGAGGTGATATTTTCTTTTTTTTTTTTTTTTACATAAACTAGTCCAATTTTTAACATTTCCTTTTATTCTTAAAATAACACCACTCAATTTCGCTTTTAAAATAAAACATTGTCAGAATTTGTTTTTTTTCCCAAGCCAATTTGCCAATTCCTCTTGAATGGAATTAGTTACTGCGCAACTTCAGTCTGACAGAAAAGTGAGGTCGCCGCTTTGATGGATGACTCGTTCTGACACAATTGATCAGAAATGAGCAAGCAGGATGAGATTTATGTCCCGGAATGAATTTTTTGTTGTTGTTGTTGTTGTTGTGCCAATTAGCTGTCAGGAACAGGAGAGTCAGACTCCCTCCCGTGATTGAGCGCGACAGACAGCTATTCCACGGGTGGATGCATTCAGACACTTAAGGAATCGTGTGGAGAGCTTATTTTGCGGGGAAAATATGTACAATTCTGGCCATCATATTCAGCAGAGAGCAGAGCATGACATTGACTTCTGGTCTCGGACAGAATAACTGCTCGATATTTCATAACAGGTAACAAATTGTGACACAAATCAAATATTTCAAGCTGTTGCATTAGGCCACGAGAACAACGAGGGAACATAAAAGGCTGAATTATTTAAATGTTGGTGCAGTTTAATGCCCGAGGATGAAATCTGCCTCACTTCCCTCACCTCCTCTCTTTGGTATTCTGAGATGAATTGTTCCTTGATCGCAGATTTTGATTTCCTTAGTTGCATGTGGTGACATGGTCACGTTTTAAAATTGGTTAAGTTGTTGAAAAAAATAATAATAAAATAAAATAATAAGTATGCGTGTACCCTGCTATAGGGTTGTAACGTGGCAGACAATTTTCAGTCGATGTTGGCAAACTATGGAAATAAAATAGATGATTTTTATTTATTTTTATTTTTTTTAACAATGATTAATTTGTGATTATGACTATAATCCAATTAAAAACATTTAAGTCAATTTGTAACCGACTAACATAAAAAAAATAAAAATACTCTTTGAAGATACACAATTCCTCAGATCACCCATCACCATAAAATTTGGTTATTTATTTTAACCGAGATTATGCTACAAAATACAAATAATTCCTATCCATTCCCACAAATCCTCACAAATTCTTTTTTTACTAGCTTTATTTTTTTAATATCTTTTTAATTTGTGCGATAAGTTCCACCCCGGGACTCGAATTGAAAACAAAGCGCCGCAAATTTCACCCACAAATCTGAACATATGAATCATACGCCTTCAGGGGCATTCAACTTTGGTTTCCACCGTCAAAGATAAAAAAAAATCCAGCCATGTTCAGGAAAGTGTCGCAAAAGCCAAACACTAAACCTCGTTAATGTATAGTCAACGTTAGTGTGGAAAGTGCAAATAGAGTTTCCAGGGCCCTGTGGCATTTCAGACGGATCCGGAGAATTGAGTGCAAGTGAAGAGTGCTTTCCCCCATGAGGGTGCTTCATTATGTCTGGCCGGATGGACAGTGGGGAATAGATTGGAGCCAATGTGTCGTTATCCAAGGTAATGACAGGAGTTAGATGATGATGAAGAGGCCCTTCGGGCTGGTGGATATCTGCAGCTGCACGCGGATGAAAATCCTGCCGTCTCCCCCGGTTGCTTGTGCGCAAATGCTTTCATCTTTCATTTGGCTCCTTTTAAGTCTCCACTTTGATTTCGATTTTTTTTATATACTGCGTGCCATTGTTCACCTGTCTCTTTAGGCTGGTAATAATTCTAGAATGGATCCAGTAAAATACTACTGATAATATCAGTCATATGTACTTAGTGTTTGTGTGGGTTTTTTTTTTTTAAACTACCTACCATTATTTGGCTACTTTAACTCTTTCACTGCCATTGACGGGTATAGAAGCCAAAAAAAATGCATTCATTTTACCTGAGCTGGTAGTGAATGAGCTTTAATGAATTAATTGTCAATTTAATTTTTGATTGGCGGGCCACAATGGATTTCTAAAATTTGACAGAGGGGTCGGACCAGGAGCAGATGGATGGAGCGTTTTGGTAACCTCACCTCATCCGGGGAAAAAAAATACATATAATTTTGAATGAAAGTGAATGAAAGCAAAATATGTCTTTGACAGACCACAGAATTTAGAAAATAAAACATAAACAAGGTTTATTCATTTAATTTTTTCCCCCAAGTTCGGCGGGCCGGATTAAAACGTTTAACGGCCCGCATGTGGCCCCCGCGCCGTAGTTTGCCCACACCTGCCCTAAATAGATTGACTGCTTCCAGCAGGCTGCAGCCTCCTCATGTGTCATCCTAACCACAAGAAGATGTCAGCGAGAACAAGCCGGAGTTAGATGTGGCAAAGGCTGTTAAGTCTGCCATGTCTGCACTTGCCCTAAGAGCAAAAAAAAAGATTTGTGACATCTTATTTGAGGATTTGCTCCCCTGAAAAATCACTCAAAGCGGGTTGTGTGCAACTGTCGGCGACGAGAGTCAAAATTATAGTCTGCCACTAAAAGGAAAGTAAAAAGATATGTCACGTTGCTCTGACATCGTAGCCTGCATCGGTCCCGCACACAAAAAAAAAAAAAAAAAAAAAGGGAAATGTAAGCTTCTGAAAATCTCTCATTTGCATTAATAATCCTCATGTGGCCGACTTTCAAAGCTGTTGACTTAACATGGTGCGGGTCACCCTGCAATAGATTGCACGACATCAATGAAAATGAATTCTCGATCTAATGAAGCATCTCTTTGTGTCATGAATATGATTTATTTTGCGAGGTGCCGATCTTTCAATGGCGTAAATAGTTCTCCTTCCACAAGGACAGCCAATTGGGAGAATTTATATATTCAAATAAATTAGCTCAAGAGCATGGATTAAGCCACCCATGCACACCGTGTAAATAATTCCTGCCTCATTTGCATTTTTTTTTTTTCCCAATTTGCAAGTTGCCCTCCTGCTGTCTGCTTGTGTTTGTCTTCTTTTTGATGGAAATTGTAATGAGCTCAAAAAAGGAAGGCCAAGGCGTCACATTGCGCGATGTCGAACTCATGGTCATCTTTCCGCAGAGGGGTTAGCTGTGGGGGTTGGATTCGGCGCCATCGGGAAGACGTCATCGGCAACGCTTGAGAGTGCCAGGTAAGGCCGGTTGGTTATCAGATACAACTTCAATTGCAGAGCTGGGCAATTGACCCTTTTTTGAAAGTCAGTCCCCTAGGTACCCTCACGACCTCGACCCTCCCGGCCTTATTCATAAAAATTTGGTTCTGCCCTCATTTTGCTGATTTCCTCTGCGCTTCTAACTTTTATGTAACATTTATGTCCCAACATGCGCTGTATAACAAAAATCCAAAACATTTCACCAAAAAAATAATAATAATAAATAACTTACGACCAGTAAATGACAGAGGTGTATGATGTATATCATTTTTGCATCACAGTCTGAGATTCTGGGTTTGATTCTCTGCTCTGCTCTCCCAGTATGGAATTTGTACTTTCTCCGCATGCGTGCTCTGGGCTTTCCCGTTTGGCTTACTCCCACGTGTTCATGTTCGGTTCGTAGACTGTCCGTCGGAGTGAATGTGCGTTTAAATAATTGTTTACTGATACAATATGTGACCTGCTATTGATTGGTGATCAGTTCTGGGTAAGTTAAAGTCAGTTGGGACAAGATCCAGCTGTCTGTACCTGTTTCCTGTAAATGTGCCTCATTGTGTGCTGTCGCCCTCTAGTGCTCGGATATGATACTGCAACGCACCAAAACTGTTTTTGTGAGGTCAATAGTGGTCAAAAAAGGAACATGTCTTCTTAATTGAGCCTTCAATCTGCTCATTCCAGACCTCGATGTACTCTGCAACTTCAATGCACCTGTCTCTTGGTTACAAAAGAAATTCGAGTAGTAGATGATTACTACTGGGGGAGAAAAGAAATCAATTATCTGCACTTTTGTAATCCCTGCAGGAATTTAGCTGTTGGTATCGGCATCCAGAATTTCCCAGAAGGCCTCGCGGTCAGCTTGCCACTTCGAGGCTCAGGCGTCTCAACGTGGACAGCCTTCTGGTGAAAACATACACATTCTTCATGAGTCATTAAGCACACTCAGTCGGGAGCCAGAAATGAGAATTCATTCTTTGCGACTGTTTCCGATCACCATCGCAGGTACGGGCAGCTCAGCGGCATGGTGGAGCCCATCGCTGGGATGCTGGGCGCCGTCGCCGTGGTGTTGGCCGAACCTCTGTTGCCGTACGCGTTGGCGTTTGCCGCCGGGGCGATGGTTTACGTGGTGGTGGATGACATCATACCTGAGGCTCAAGTCAGGTGAGGATTTAAAGGGGAAGTCGACCCAAAAATGTTCTACGCGGCCCACGAGTGAAAACACGGCATTCTGATTAATATTGTATCGTGGAATCAAATTTTTAATCCATCTCCGTGGGCGGCCATTTTGCTGAAAATGACATGTCTCAAGTAACGGCCAATCACGGCTCAGCTTGCGAACGTCACATGGCCACATTCTGAAAACAGGCGCTAAATTCCTCAGTATTCTCTGATCGAATGGAAACGTCCACATATATCAACGCGGTTCGTGCAAGATGGAAAAAATTTAAAGGGAGGACTCACTTGTTCACATCAACACTTCGGACAAATATTGTAATGATAAACGAACATCCAAATGTTCACTTTCCACTTTTGTCCGTAGTGGGAACGGAAAGCTGGCCTCCTGGACCGCAATCTTGGGCTTTATCGTAATGATGTCACTAGACGTGGGGCTGGGCTGAATCACCGTGGCGACCGGCACCGTGTCAACAAACAGCCTCCATAGCCAGCATTACCACAACATACCTGACCTCAGTGTCAAAGAAGGGGACCAAGTCACGTTTTTGTTCAAAAGTAAATAATTAGCTGACCACTTTCCTTCAGTGCAACTCGTTACCATGGCAATCGAAAATGTGACATCATCCCGAATGTCACATTTGATAGGTGCCGTTTATCCTTTAAAAGTGGTCATGCTACGCAATGACGGACGTAAAATTGTTATTGCGCCTCTGTTAATGAAAAAAAAAATCCGACTGGCCGTAGGAAATAACTGGAGAAAACAAAAAAAAAAAAAAAAATCAGATATTGTTTTTGAATGAGGGGGTTCAACAGAATTGGTTTAAAAATCAAACTCATGAAAATAACCATAGCGACATGTTCAAGCAAGTTTGGTGACGAGGTGTGTGTGCGTGTGCGGGGGTGTGTGCGGGGGTGTGTGTGGGGGTGTGTGCGTGTGTGTGTGCGTGCCACACTAAACATGGACCAGGAGGAGCATTAATGGCAAAGGTTATTAAAGGTCATGGGTGTTGCAACAGGATAATGACCCTAAAACACCCAATAATGGCTAAGAGCAAAATCCACACGTGACCTTAAATTAGTACCATCACTTTTGTTTTTTTAAACATAATTCAAAAGCAATGTCTGATTTAATTTTGATTTTTAAAAATAATTAGAACTTTTTTGTCAGCTGAAAATGATCACTTTCACTTTTTCGTTCACTAAGAAGGGTACCAACAATTTTATTTACTGTAATAATTAATTTTATCTCTCATTTAGGTCCAAAACTATTTGAACGGTAATAATTTTTTCCTTTATACATTATAGAAGCACATTGACTTTATTTCCCTTTAAAAGTTTATTTCTCAGCGAAGACAAAAAACACAATCGACTTGATCATTGACTGCAAAAGCTTTTCTAGGTTTTAAGAATTCATTATAATTACTAAATGGCCCCCCCAAATAAAGGTACTTTGCATAAAATGGCAATAATTTCTAAATATAATATGCTTGTGATGAGAAAATGAAGCTTAATGAAGCACCAATAGATATTTTTTTTATTCCTCTTGATGGTGCACTTGCTTTCCAATTCCACCGCATATTTAAACCAAGCGTGTCATCTACATTGGTCAAAAAAAAAAAATGGCTTCACGAAGCTTCATTTGTCCATCACTAGTATGTCCCGTGTGGTTATGTATGAAGACATCATAAAACCCTCTGTAGCTGTCCAAAATCCATCACGACCTAAGTGTATTTTCAGATGGAAAAGCAAATTTTAAAAGTCCCGCTTTTTTAACAGCTTGCAACTTATTTTGATACAGAGTCATTCAGTCTTAAAAGTGAAATTACTCTCAACTTTTTCTTTGTTTTAGTTATTTGAATTTCCAATTTTGCTGTGAGTACCTCATGATGGCAATACTTGAACTCTGTGATATATTGGACTTGGAACAATTTGCTCTTTTGATATTTTGAAGGGAACGTGCCTGTGTCAGGCTTGTAAAGAAGCAGCTGATTATTTCTTTAAGAAATAAGTTAAACTACAATCACAATGTAAATATGCTGTTTCATATGCAAATTTAATGTGACTTGTTTGGACATAATGCTGATGAAAACTATTTGCCCAGCCCAAGTCAATAATCGTGCCTTCTTCTTTTCGGGCTGTCTACTGCCATCTGCTGGCCAAAATGGTCAATTCTGTAAAAAAAAAAAAAAAAAAAGAAAGTGTTGATGCTGATTTACATGTGAATTGTTTATTTAAATAAACAGCTCCGTTAATGTAACCAGTCTCAACATGAATGATATAAGGTCATTTAATGTATATATTATTTAATGTTAGCTGTAATTATGATGAATCACTCAACCAAGTATGCAAATTAGCAGTAACCTTTATTGTACTTTGTTTATTTAAGCAGATAATTATTGCTAAAACAGCATTTAGCATGTAATTGAGCACGCATGTATTTGTCAATTTGTTTTCTATTTCATAGAAATACACAGCAGTTATTTTAATTATTTCTGTGTAATACATTAAATATTTCATATATCTTGGATGTTTGTTTATCCCAGGGGGTCCGTAAAAATGAAAAAAAAAAAAAAAAATCATCCAATATTCTCAATTTTAATAACAGTTGAGGAAAAATAAGTGATTTGATTTGGGTAAGGCATTGTCAAGATTGAAATTACATTTCAAAACATCAATTTCTATTCAATGAGGCTCTAAATACATTGCACCTGAGATGAATAACAAAATAATTAATAACAAATGCACACACAAATATGTTTAATGTATTGGATTTTAAATCACAAAGCAGGGATAGAACAAGGTCAATTTAAAAAAAAAAAAAAAAGAAAAATCTTCAAATTCACTTTTTTTTTTTTTCCTTCACACGACTTAACATATATGCTAGAGAATCATAACCGCCATCGGCTTGTACTGCAAGAAGCTGATGAGACTCGTTGGCATGTCCAGCTGCTCGACGCAGTGAATCTTGTTGATCTTTTTGAGGTATCGCCGCACCGCCAGTCGGCAGAGTGAAGTCAAGGCCTTGGGATTTCCTGAGGAGGAAGAGTAAAGGAAACAAAATATTACTTATTGTCGTAAGTATCACTTTGAATTTGTGAGTGTCCATGTTTATTTATATGTGCCCTGTCTGCTGTTTAGTTTTTTTCATTTGTTAAACGCAAGTTGCTTGAATTAAAGCATCTTTTTGAGCATGCTGATTAACTGCTAGTTATTTACAAACATCTACATATTTGAGATTTGCATATTTTTGGAATGTGGGGAAAACCTAAAAACCACTCCACAATAAGGCTGACAACTTGCTGTCAGCCAGTGAGATCATTGAAAACCGAATAGATTTGCGACACCTCTCTCCTGCAGAAGCAGCTCCACGGCCTCGTTCTGCTTGGTGGACTTCTCAATGATGAGCGTGGGAAGGTAGACGTTGGCGCCGAAATCGATGAGGAGCTGGATGTACTCAACCCCGCAGCCGTGCCTCAGACACATCTCCAGGACTGTTCTGGGCTTCTTGATAGAGCTCAGCACTCTGGCATAAGCGCAGTTGTAATCCGGATCGGCGCCGTAGAGGAGCAGCAGTTTGAAGCACTCTATGTGTCCGTATACGGCCGCCAGATACAGCGGGCCGCTTGAGACCCTGGCGCTCGAGGTCCATAGCAGGACTCTGGAGCGCGAGTTGGTCTCGGCGCCGTGTTTGAGCAGTTCCCGTAGTATCTCAACGTCACCCTCGCGTGCGGCGGTCAGGACAGGGGAGCAAATATTGTCGGAGCTCCCGTTAGGGTCGGCGCCGGACCGGAGTAGCGCTAACACGCAGTCTAGGTACTTCCCCCGCACGGCGGCGAAAAGCGGCGTTTGGGCTTTGATGTCCAGGCAGTCCACCAGGGCGCCGTGGGTCAGCAGGACCTGCAGGCAGCTAAGGTGGCCTTTGGACACGGCGGCGTGCAGAGGGGTGCCTGGGATGCCCCAGCCGCCTCGATAGTTGATGGCTTTCTTGTAGATTTCCTGGCACAGCATCTCATCCAGGAGTCTTTCATCGTTTTGCAACGCTGCTCGTCGGAGCTTGGAGATCTCACAACTTAGTTCATCTTCCGTTGTCCTGAACTGAAACATAGAACCTGCTGGCAAGGAAAACAAATGCATGACGTCACCTGCATCACAATAAGCTACGTAACTATCTACTTCATGAGTCGTGTACAATAATCATTTTTTATGCCGTGGAGGCATTAATTCAAGATCTTTGAGAGAATTCGGCGTACATTTGAATATTAAAACACATTCGTGATCGTGTACTCAGACCACGATAATAAAATACACAACTTATATTGGCGTAATGTTAACTCAACGTAAGCGACTATTTGCAGCCTCATTCAACGGGCCTCAAATGTTAATCTCTTAAATCAATCTACATTTATAATTATTTTCGATCACGAAAATAATGACAGATTCGAAGCTAAAGCTAACTTTAGCAGCTAAATGCAAACATACACTTGCAGCCAAGACTGCATTACGTTCATTCTCTGCAAAAACAACCACAGCCGCCGCCCCAAAAAAATAAACATTTTTCTTTTTGAGTGGAAGCTACTGTGTTTTTTACAACATTAAAACCCCTGAAAAAGCATCGCTTTTTTACGAGGTTTTACCTGCGATTTGTCATCATAGGCCGTCCGCTTTTCCTGCTCGACTCTTCGTCGTGATCGCTTTGACGTTCAAATTCTGTTACGGGTGCGCAGGACTGCCCTCTTCTGTCTTCATGGCGCATTACACCTTAGTTGTTGATTATGCAAAAAACCCACAAATACATGTAAAAAATATTAGCAATCTGTATATTACTCTGTTTGATGAGAAAATGTGAGCGTTACTATTGTGTATTGTTAATATGCTCATCAGTAACATTTTCACCAATGGTTGACAGCATGGAAGTGGTGGTATATGAACAACAATCTGACAGTGTCGTGTCCAAGGTAAGACATTTGTGCTTTGTGGAATTGTTAGTTGAAATATTAAAGTTGATAGATCCCATCTGAATCAGGTCCATCGGGACAAAAACACAATTGTTTCCATGGCGATGGAATGAAACTTGTCTTTCTCACCCACCTTCAACTTTATCCCTTCTCTCTCTCTAGGCAACAGCGATGGCATCCTTTCTTTTAAAACCGGGCCCATTTCTTTTGCATGTGCGTCACTCTTTTTGTTCGGTTCGTGACGAGGTTAAAATGATCACACACCAACCGGATAAAGAAAACATTTTCAAAACAATTCAGTACGCACCTAAAATATGTCTGATGCAAAACTTTATCACACACTTGATTTATGTTCACCTCTTTGTGTCCTGTGTTGCATTGTGTCTGCCTATACGGGTTTACAACTTGTGAATTCTCCGTGTGGGCCTCCTCCGTCCCCTCCGCTTCCTTTCTATAGTTGTTGCTGAGAAACAAAGTAAAAGTCACCCCGGCACTCAAAGTGAGGAGTGAAGAGGCCTTTTAAACAGACACAGCAACACAACTCATTGTGCGTTGGCTGTGAGAGGACACTGGACATTCGTGTGAGGGAGTAAAGAAACGATCAAGTTTATAATGAGGGAAAAGCAAAAATAATTGGGCAGAATTGCACCGAAGCATGCTGCTTCTTCTTCGCCTTATACTGAGCAAGATGCGAATCATTACGACTCCAAAAAAGCGGCCATGGATGATCTTTTTCATGCTTTTGCTCAGCACATCAGAAGGTAACAAATTTATTGTTGAACTTAAAACTGCCTGTAGATTAATTGTCATGTGATGGTAAAGGCCGCCCTGCAGAGTTCAGCTCCTGTCCGGAAGGTGCTCACGTCCACCTGCCGAGCTTGCGGTGCTTCTGGCTCTCTGCGAAGACGTCCACGTGGTCCGAGGCTTCGTCTTCCTGTCGGCGGACCCGCGGCGGACGTGTGGCAGCTGCTGACACTTTGGGGCTGCAAAATTTCCTCCAGCACTCCTTCCCAGTGTGAGTCTACAAAGAATTAGAAAAGTGTTTCATTTCTGCGCTGACTGTTTGTATGCAAACAATTTAAAACTTTTTTTTTTCCCCACATGCCCCTTTTAAATTATTTATTTTTTGTCCAGGAAAAGCACTGTGTGGGTTTGGATTCAGGGCGGAAATGACGATGGACCTGACAAGGGCGGGTTTGTGGAGTCAACAAGTCCTCCATGGCACGATGCAAGCAGTGACAAACATCAAGTGTGTACTCAGATGGCTTTGGGGATGCCCGGACAGTGGAGGACGACCCCCTGTGATGCGCAATACCACTACTTCTGTCAAAATGACTTAAACGGTAAGATGTTATTTCCGAGTATTTCCATACTTCACTTTCATGCTGTGCTTTGTTGTGTGCCCCAGAATCCTTACCAGACCTGTACAGTTATGTGGTGGGAGTTGTTCTGATGACAGGCATCTACCGGCGGATCCAGATAGATCCCTTAGCAACTGTACCTGATGTTGGACAACTCGCAGTTGAGGTCGGTAAAATGTACAGATGGAGAGATGAGATGAGCACCATGTTCAAAAAATGGCATTTTTATTTTATATGTATGGAACCAGTGGTGGTCCATTTTTTTGAGAATAGCCTTGCGGGTAATTGATTCCCCACACAACCAGTTCAGGGTTGCCCGAAGATAGCTGGGATAGGCTCCAGCACCCCCCGCGACCCAAGTGAGGAGAAGCGGTACAGAAAATGGATGGATGGATGATTCCCCCCAATGGTCTATAACTGCCAGCAGATGCCACATTGTTATCGAAATGAAACTGCTTAACTCAGATCAACATAGTTCATTGACAGCTCACGAATAAGGTGCAGTCTAAAATAGAGTTTTAACAATGTTGGAACCCTCGGAATGCTCAAATGTTTGATTGAAAAATATTGTCACATTCTGCAATGCCTGATTATGCAACTTGACAAAATGGAGCGTCTCTTTGTGGTCCACAGATGCAGTTGTTCCCTGGCTTGTGGTTCAGTCATGCAGGTCAAGTGACATCACTGGAACTGGTAATCCAGCCCAGTTCGACCTCCTCTTTGGCCCGCGTTCAAATCCTTCGACCCTACTGTAACCCCAACTACCACCTAGTACCTCCTGGTAAAATACACTTCATCGCGATTTAAGGCAATATAACGCATCCGAGAAGACATATACTCTCTGTGTTCCTTTAGGTTGCAGTTCTTTGGTGAATCCATTCAGCTGCTGCTCATTGGCTCCATTGTGCAACACGACGGGGGGCTGCAGCGCGGGCCAATACTGGTGTCATATTCTCGAAACCTGCCTCCCCAACAATCGACCTTGTTCGCCCTACACCTCAGCAGCAGTGGGACGTGGGTTTGCGTTACCACCCAGATACACAGCTATAGCACCTTTTTACCACTTGGTGGCGGACGTCCCGCTGAAAATAAGCCCCATCGCACAAGTGCAAACGTTGAGCGTAAGTAGACAAACGTGTTCTGGCTGAATCGGTTATTCGTTAATTAATATAAATGGAAAATGCATGGGTGACCTCACTTGTAGTGGGATGCACTGGCAGAGCTAGAGGGGGGGCTGCAGGGGCACAATCCACTTATTTAAATCTTCTATAATTTACAGTTGGTGGATGCCTGGTGTTGCACTTGGCGGGTGTCTACAATTTAACTTACGTACTGTATATCACTATAGGTTCTTCTTCCAGACGGAGCCATCATTGTGTACCCTGACGATATTGTTGCCGTTCAACACACTCGCGACCCTGGAGCCTTTCTGCGCTGCCTCGCCAGCGAAGCTCTCCTAAATTCTCCGTGGCGACAGAGTTATATGTCTCTCCAGGGGGCAAAGTGGGGGAGCTGGTTTGAGGGAGGGCTCACTTTCATGCCCCAAGGTGAACACTGGGTGGATGGGGTGGTGTGTGATCTGAGATTGATTTATGAAGACACTCTAAATGGAGGTACTGAGCAAGAGTGGATGTTGGGAACAACCACACAATCGAACGTGAAGTCCCTGACTCCTCGTGTGAAATCGACATTTGGACTGAAGATCATCCAGCCTCCATTGGACGAAAAGAACCAGATCCACATTCAAGTTAATGTTCCAATGCCCATTGTTGTCATGGCGCTATCAGGAGAAAAACTCACGAGTTCATGGTCAGCTCCGGTGCTCCGAACTGGACTCCCCTTCGTCCGATCTTGCCCCGAAGATCTACCGGAATGCAAGACGTATTCTGAAGATGTGTGGTTCTCATCCGTGACTCTAGTCTTACCTTCAGTGGAGGTCCAGATGCTCAACATCAGTGCGGAAGATGCGGTGAGTTCTCAGAGTTTGAACGTGACACTGTGTAGCTACGAGGCAGTGTCGGGACTCCACGTGGAGCCACGCCGACGCCAGAGGATGCTCGTGGATATTCCCCAGGTGAGCGTCCAAAGCATAATTTCCAGTTTTCAAGAATTTCAACAAAATTCTTTTGCATAATCTCGCATTGTACTCAGTCATTTACAGCGCACGTTGAAAGTGGCTCATCTGTGACATTCTTGTGGGTGATTGACAACTTGGAGGCATTTGCATATGAGGGAGAATCTTATAGTGTCGTGTTCAAGAAACCTGCCGAGTACAAACTAAAGGTCAGACACTTTTGGAAATAATTATAATATTTATGTGATTTGAACATAATTTCTGGAAATAACAGGTAACAGCATCCAACCCCGTGAGCTCCCAGATCAAGCAGCTCGCCCTGACTGTCGATGAAATGAACCCACTCGGTGAGCCCGAGTTCATGTTTGTCAGGCAAGTTGTAGCCGTGGGTGCTCCTCAACTCTTTACCCTCAGGGTCAAAGTGGACATCGCCCTGCCAACTACCTTCAGGTAAAGTATGCTTCTCACAATGCACCTGCAATCTAACATCACTTGACACGCGAGTCGATGTCTGGATGTCATGTAGATGGGATTTTGGCGACGGTAGCGACAGCGTTATTCACACTGTGCCTGCTCCATGCGACGCTGTGGAGGAGCTTGCCGAAAAAGGAGCGACTCAATCGTTTGTGCGGCACTCTGTGAACTTTACCTATTCTGCACCAGGTAAATGCTCATGCCAGTAAAGCTTTCATTTAATTGGAAACAAAAAAAATAAAGTAAAAAAAATATTGGAAAATACCCCTAAAGTTAATTATCTGGCATAGCACCGGGGGAGTCCAACCATATTTCAGGGGGGGCAGTGCCCTGACACCCCCCACCCCGACCCCACCCCCGAGAACATTGACATTGTCATTTCTATTTAACCAAGTAAATTGAAATGCATCTGGTTTTACTGATCACAGGTAACTACAATCTTCAAGTGGGACTTTCCAACCAATATGAAAAAGTAGCCACAACTATCCAGATTAGTGTCCGTCCTCTGTTAAAACGCCTCTTCCTTAACTCCTCCGCTCTGGTGGCCATTGTTAATGAGACTTATGTCCTGGAAGCCTCCACCGATCCCGCCGCCGACGGTGTCATCTTCACATGGAATTTTGGCGACAAATCCAAAGCTGTCCAACGTACTGACGCAAAACTTGAACACATATTTCCATCTGCGGGAGATTACAACATCACATTGTGTGCCAACAACACTCTTTCTTTGCTTGACACCTGGCTCATGGTGGAAGTTCTGGAGAAAATAACTGGACTCAGTGTCCGTTGCAACGGACCCAGTGAGTTGGGCTCTGTTACAAATTGCAAAGCTACTGTCGCAACCGGCACGAGGCTTATTTGGGAGTTTGACTTTGGTGATGGATCCAAGCGGGAAAACCTTACAGATGGCTCAGTTTCACAAATCTACAAGTTTCAAGGCAACTACACTCTGAGGGTAAATGTCTCTAACTCTGTCAGCCACGCGAGCCAGTTCATCAGAGTGGTTGTCTACCAGTTAGCTGTCATAAGAGTGATACCGACTGAGTGTGTCATGACTGGTAGAAAAACCGTTTTCTCTGCTTTGCTGAATGCAAATATATCCATGCTGGTTTTCCATTGGCTGTTTGGTGAGGGAACTGTGACTGCGGTGACGGGGAGAGACACAGCTATTCACACGTTTTCCAGCCCGGGGTTTTTCAATGTTAGCTTAACTGTGAATAGCCCCATTAGCACTGTATCATACAACAGCACTGTCTGTGTTCAAACGGCAATATTTGAGATGTCAGTGCAGTCGTCTAAAGAAATAGCAGCCGCAGGAGATGAAGTATGCTTTAGGGTGTTTGTTTCTCCCGAGCAGAGAACAAGCTGCCAATTTAAGTGGGTCAGTAGCTCTTCCAGTCAAGCGGCTGTGACAGAACAGAGTCAACAATGTTTTAGCTTCAGAGATGAAGGCGTTCAAGAAGTATTTGTAACAGCGAGTAACAAAGTAAGCAGCAAAACCGCTAATGCTAGCATCACCGTTCAAAAACCTGTCGGTAGTTTCTCTTTGCATGGCAGTGAAACTGTGACGGTTAATAGCCCGGCGTCATTTTGGGTTGCTGGCTGCTCTGGCAGCAATGTGTCAGTGCTTTGGGATTTTGGAGATGGTTCCCCGACTGAACAGGAACAAAACGTGTCGCATGTTTTTACGTCAACGGGCGAATTCACAGCCACTGCCACTGCGTTTAACGCGATAAGTCAGGAATCTGGGAGCCTCAAAGTGAACGTCTTGCATCCGGTTTCGGATTTTAGCCTGCAAACCAAGCAGCCATACGGAGTGGTCGGAGAAGAAACGTTGATCACAGCAGTTAGCAGTGACGATTGGAGTGCCACCTACTATTGGACAGTGGATGGTTTGGTTCCCAGACAACGGGGAACTCGGGAGTTTCGATTTGTTTTTCCTAAAGCGGGACGGTATCATGTGAAAAGTTTAGCCCAAAACGTGGTGAGCAGAAGGGAGGCCGTGATTGTGGTTGAAGTCTTTGAGAGAATTGCGAGTCTTCACATGGATTGTCCTAGCTTGACAAATATGACGTACTTAGCGACCCGTGAGGACGCGGTGTTTGTCGCTTCCGTCACAAAAGGATCTAATGTCACATATGAGTGGATTGCCACGCAACAGGAAACAAAGCATCAGATGACATCTGATGGAGACCGCTTTCAGTTGCTAGTTGAAACTCCCGGTCAGCTTACAATTCAATTAAAGGCCTCGAACAAGTTGGGTGACACCACCAACGTCGCTTCTGTTGTGGCTGTGGAACGCGTAGCGAGCGTGCACATAACAACACTGACAGATATCGTGGCAGTGAGGACGTTTTTAAACATTTCCGTATCAGTCCTTACTGGTTCTGACCTGAAGTACTTTTGGTATGTCGATACCGACGTTCCACTCCTTGAGACAGACGTCCCGTTTCTTGTTCACCACTTCGCAAGCTTAGGAGATTGTTTTGTTAAAGTTGTCGTTCGGAATCCGATCAGTCTATGCGATGACATGAAAATCTTTACAGTCCAAGAGGAAATAGAAGAGGCGAGCTTTACAATTGACGGCAAGATGTTTCCGTTTCATATAAGCACAAATACTCCTGTGCACTTTCAAGCGGTCGTCCGCAAAGGTAGCGATCTGCACTGGGACTGGAAAGTTCGTGATTCCATCGCCACCCTTTTTGCGGAACGCAACCACACCTTCGCCTACATTTTTCTTCAGGAAGGCATTTACACCGTGGTTATGAATGTCTCCAATGCAATTAACTGGGAGGAAGTTACCCACAGCGTGATTGTCCAGGACCGAATCGAAGGCCTCACCCTAAACGTTACAAGGAATACCCTCTGTGCTGAGGAAGAAGTTACTTTCATGCCAACGATCGGAAAAGGAACCAATGCAAGCTTTGTTTTGATATTTGAAACTAAAGACTGGACGCATAGTCAGGATGTGGTTGAGGGATTGTTCACTACGTCAAACCTTCCAGCAGGGACGCATTCTGTTAATCTGACAGCTTGGAATCAGGTGAGTAGTGCGCAGATGTCAACCCGAATTCAGATTTTGGAGAATATCAAAACTGTGCGACTGTCGACACCTGCCCAAGACGCCATCGAGGCTCTTAAGGAAGTTCATTTTGAGGTGGATGATCAAAATGTTTGTTCAGTCAACTACACTTGGATATTTTACTTAGAAGATACTGAACCTTTGTGGCTCAAAGGAAAAGCGGTCATCTTAACTCCATACGTGAACGGTTCGTTGTCGCTGACCGTGCTAGCAAGCAATGGCATCTGCTCCAAGATTCTGAACAAGACTCTGACAGTCGAATGGCCCGTCAAGGATCTCCAGCTCGTTTGCCACTCAGAACCAATATTTTCCCGACATGCCGCGCTATTTTCCGCCAAAATTACCGGAGGGAGCAACCTGAGATATGCATGGAAATTTGGAAAGTCCATCAAAGAATGGCCCGCTCATCTCAGTTCGGTCAGTCACACGTTTGGCAATGCCGGTGTTTACGTTGTGATGGTCAACGTCTCCAACGGTGTCAGCCACATGTCTGTCCAACGCCGCATACATGTGCTGGAGTTGGAGTGTTCCCGACCTCTAGTCTCACTTATCCAGAACCAGCCGACTATCTTCAGATCTAGAGTGAGTTTCTTTGAAGCGAGTGTGGATACTAACTGCTCTGCCTACAAGACAACATACCAATGGGAGCTCTTCAGAGTTTCCGATTGCACTAACGGGAATATGGACCTCACTGGGAACCGAGTCCTCCTCAATGGTGCAACGTCACCTTTTCTGCACCTCCCAAAGAATTCTCTGGATGTGGGACAGTATTGCCTTTTATTTACCGTTTCACTCCAAGGGACCCCTCTCTTGCTGCGACGAAAAACCAAAGTCACTGTGGTCTGCTCCCCGTTGGTGGCAGTCATCACGGGCGGTTCACATCGACTGTGGCCAAGCAGTCGTGATCTTATTCTGGATGGAAGTGAATCTCAAGATCCTGACGCAGACCAAGGAGCAGACGATGCATTGCGATATCGCTGGACTGTCACGATTGAGGTGTGTTGCCTCTTGATTTACCGTATTTTCCGGACTATAAGGCACTAGTTTTTTTCCTAGATTTTGATTCATGCGGCTAATACAGTGGTGCGGCTTTTCTGTGGATTTTTCTTTTACCAGTAGGGGCGCTCTATAGATCAGAAAATACGCTTGGGTCTGTTCTGTTTTAATTTTTTTCAGCATAGAAAACTGCGGGTTGTATGGCATTTTTTTTTTAAGACTTTCTGCAGCTTATATACAGATGCGCCATATATTCTGGAAAATACGGTAATCATGCTTTCTGTCATTTTAAGCCGAATAATGCAAAATAAATGGAGTTTTTAGTTCGGCACTCTGGTCTTACTAAATTATTTTCCTCTGTATGAATTCACAGAATTCCACGATTCCCATTGAGAGCAACAGTAGTATTGTGATTGTACCCAGCAAACAGTTACATGCAGACACCACCTATACGTTCACTCTAATCATAAATAAGGCGGGAAGGACAGCGGTATCCTTCACGCAGACAGTGAGTTTTGAGGAAAACAGCCTCTCATGAATATGAATTTATGATTTCACAACTCATCTTGCTCATGCTCTTCAAATGTATTGTTCAGGTAACTGTGCGTGAAGCACCACAATTTCCTGTGTTTGTGGCGTGCGTATCCTGTCCAGGCCACACCCGCATTATCCTGTCTGGGCACTGCGGAGAGTGCGATGACCAAGCTCAGGTAGGAGTTCACATTCAGTGTAACCTCTAAGCTAATTAAACACGCTTGTCATCACAGTACAGTTGGAGCGCTGAGGATGAGTCAGGCGCAACGTTTGATCTCGACAAGGCCGCCACCTCTACAGGAAGACACTCGTCAAAATTGGCCTTGTGTTCAGATGCGGTGCTGTCGGCGAACATGTACACCTTCACGCTCAATGTGACTCTGCCTGGCAGTGGGAGGTGGGGCAGTGCAAGTCAGACGGTTGTACCACACAAGCCCCCTTACGGAGGTCTGTGCGAATTGAAGCCAGAGTTACGCATCCATCCGCTGGGGACTGTCGCCACCTTCAACTGCACGGGTAATCAACACAACGCTGTCAATCCTGCGTTATTTAAATCAGTTATGCACTTTTATGTTTTGTTTTGTGGCAGGGTGGAGAGATGAAGAAAATACATTGTCGGAGCTCATCTATACCTTTCAAGTTGCACCGTGCCATCCTATAATATGTCCTGTTCTCACACTGTACAAGTAAGTTGAAGCGCTGAGGATTGACTGAAAATCAATTTTATTTGTCGCTTATCCTCATTAGCGTCATGGCGAGTGAGCTGTCAAAATTATTTCTTTCCCAAGGGGTACTCGATCAACTTTTAGCAGCCTGGTTCCAGCGGGGACTCCTGTGCAAGGACAAAACCAGTCACTTATCACCGTCACTTTGCTCATAGAAGACAATCTTGGGTCAAGGGTCATTGCTCTAAACAGGTAATCCACCATGTTAATGAGTTACGTTTCCATTTTCTTTGTATAGTCATTCTTCCATTTACTTTTCAGGACTCTGAGTGTCCTGAGTCATCCAAATGCCAGAGAGTGGCTAAGAACAAAGAGCCAGGAAGACCTGTGGGCCTTAGTCCAACATGGCAACCCTCAGGAAATCATCCCATATTCCATTGCGCTTACGAGTCAGCTCAATCAGGTAATAGCCAAGATAAGATCGATTTCAGTCATAGATGGACAGGACAAGAGGACATTACTCACCGTTTACTACTTAGAGCAGGGGTCTTCAATCATGTTCCTCAAGGGCCATCGCCCTGCCTCTTTTCCATTTCTGCCTGCTGTAAAACACAGGATTCAAATGATCAGGATAGTTATCCAGTTTTAGATCATTTGAATGAGATGTATTGTAGCAGAGAGTAATGAAAAGCGTGCAGAACAGCGGACCTCAAGGAACAGGATTGAAGACACCTGACTAAGGTTCTCTGATATTCAAGTTGCTTTCACAAATAGTATGAAATGTAGAGACAGAACCTCAATATAAATACAGACTTAACTTAAAATAACTTTAGCCTTATTTTGTCAGTAATTTTGCGTCACTGTCCTATGAAAAACACGCTGTCCTGTGAAAAAGCTTTACATTTGCTTTACCGCACATATTTTTCACCCTTTGATCTACAGATGGCATCTGGACAAAATACCAGAGACCTCGCAATGAAAAGGGAGATAAGAGAAAATGTAACCAAAGCTTTGGTGTCCCTCCCCATTTCCTCCATGATGGATGTTGAGCAAATCAGCTCATCTTTGGCCCAGTCCACTGTCAGGATTATTTTTACTCTCCATACCATCATTCATTTAAACCTATAAAAATCGTTACAGTAGCGCAGGGGTCGTCAATCCTGTTCCTCGAGGGCCAAGAGAACTAGAAAACAGGCAGGACACCGGCCCTCGAGGAACAGGATTGAAGACCCTTGCAGCAGAGATTCACTCAACAGAGTTTCTAAGAATTTTCATTCTCCCTCAGGCTGTTCCTGCTGAGTTAACGTGTGTCGACTGTCAGGTAAAGATTCTTGAAGCAGTTGGGAAGATGATTCATGTAATGGAGGAGCACAAAACTCCTAGTGGTGGAGTTTCAGGGTCTGACACCGGGAAGAACATCCTTCGCATTTTAGGTAACCTTTGTTCATTTTCCATTTTTATACATTTACGGAAATTAAATTTATTGTTTGTGAGCAGCTCTAAAATTGAAAACATGTGCAGATGTGATCGGAATCGGTATCAGCAGATCTCACTCATGGCCGGATTAAAATGTTTGACGGGCCGCATGTGGCCCCCGGGCCGTAGTTTGCCCACACCTGATTTAGCGCCTTCAGTCAACCTAACGTGTACTTTTTTGTTTACAGGTAGCTCTCTGGCTTCGACATCATTATCAGCCGTTGCCACAAATTCTCAACGCGACGGCTCCAAAACTCTGCAGGCCGCCTCGGTTATCACCTTGTCGGCAATTAACAAGGCAGAGGCCTTAATGCGCTCCCTGATGCGTTCGCACATCCCCGGCGAGGTGCCCCTCTCGTTCGTCACACCTTATATCAGTACAGCCGGTTTCTATGGCGATCCCGCCGACCTCCTCTGCACTAAGCAGTCAACACAAACTGCGCCGTGCCCATTTCAAATCCCAACCTCACTCACCACCCACCTTAGGAGTCAGCGCTCAGAGTTGGTGCAGGTGGTTTTAGATCTGGATGAGTCTTTGCTAGCTGCGGCTGACCCTCCAATCTCCACCGCTCTGGTTGCCATGGAGATCTCCACCCCTCAGGGCGAGCCTGTGCCCATCCAGGATCTCGAGCCTGACCAGGCTATTGGAATCACGCTGCGCAGTAAGCTTCCTGTGGAGATGAGTGACGCAAGTGCGGACGGGAGAGTGGATGGACGTGCTGATGGCGCATGTCCCACCGTTACGCTGCCACTCGAGGGATGTCTGAACTTTACGATAAATACTGTGGGTGGCCTGGATGAAAATACTGGTTTATACGTCACCTTCAATTTCAGCATGTTACCGGGTAAATATATTTTCAATTTCAATTCAATCTTAGCTCATGAATGGGAGTGTTTTAACTCGTGATGCTAAATGAAGCTTCATGCAGCACTTGTCATATTTTATTACTCCACTAGATGGTGCTCTTGGTTTTAAGTCTTCAAATTCCATTGCACCCTTAAATCAAGAGTTCCACCCAGACGAGCCAAAACATATCCCAAGAGTTTCATGAAGCTTCATATTAGCATCACTAGTTTTAACGACGATACGTTCTGTACGTTATGCCGCTCCAGGACTTACTTCCAAGACCGTGGGCCGTGTTAAGCTAGAAATGACAAGTGGATCTTGGGATGCCTTCACAAAAGAGTGGCTTATCAATCTTTCGGCCTTGAGCTCCTTCACGGAGAAAACTGTATTTCTTTCTCCGCTGTGAGTACATTTCCTATTCATACTCATTCACTGCCATCGACGGGTGTAGACACCAAAAATTACAATTATTTTACCTAGGCTGGTAGTGAATACATTTTAATTGACTTCTTTATAACATGTTCTCTGTTTCAGTTTAAATCGGACAGCCAAGTCTCTGTCTGTCAGCCTGACCTCTTTTGAGGTGGAGGGTGCCCCCGTAGCCGTGTCATTATGTGTGTTCAGCTCTCTGTGTCAGTACTACAGCCTCAAGGAGAGGACGTGGACTAGTGAAGGTCTCAAGCCACTTGAGGGCACCACACTCCAAACGGCGCACTGTCTAACGCACCACCTCAGCATGTTTGGGGCCAGTTTGTTTCTTCATCCGGGGGCCGTTGTGCTACTGCCGCCTGTATGTTGTCTAATTGTGACGAGATTAAATCACAGAGTATTTGTCAAATTATGCTGCACGTCTTTCCAGGCAGCTGGACCCAGTCTTAATGTGGTGGTGGGGATTGTATGTGCGGTCCTGATCCTGATTCACCTGCTGGTGGGACTCATTGCTCATAAACTGGACCACCTGGACTTCCTGAGACTGAGCCAAGTGCCCTTGTGTGGTCGAGCAGGACTGTACCATTACAGAGTGCTGGTCAAGACTGGTTGGAGGCATGGAGCAGGTTAGACAAAAGTGTTGGTATCTATTCTAATTTAATTCTAATGCGGAATTTTTTTCGCCATCAGGCACCACAGCACATGTTGGCATCAGTCTGTATGGCGTAAACAAAAGCGGCTCTCGTCATCTGCGAAGGGTTGGAGCTTTTCAACGTGGCAGCCTCGACCAGTTTCACTTAGAAACAGACGTTAGCTTGGGCGAAGTTTGGAAAATTCGGATCTGGCATGACAACACAGGTTGGTGGTGAGAGCAGAATTGGAATTAAATTGTGCTTGAATCTTTGATATATTTATCGTCACTGTTTTCCTATTGTTAAAATGATGCTCAAATTTAAAGTTATATGATGTTTATGACCTCAGGGCATGTTAACTGTTAACAGATCAAATCTTAAATTGATGATTACGCTATACCAGGGATGGGCTGTTCGGCAGTTTTGTGCCATCCTTGAATGGCATTTTTTATACAACTTGAAAAAAAAAATCACAGTATGTGTGCGTCATAAATAGTGCATTGAGAAATATATATCATGAAAAATTCAAATTTTTGTCATACATCCGGTTAAAAAGTGCATGGACCTATGTGGTCCAGAGTAGCGCATTATCCTTTACTTTCCACGTAGGCTTGGACCCATCCTGGTATGTTCAGCATGTGGTCGTTTGGGACCCCGTGACAGACCACATGTTCTTCTTCCTGGTGGACGACTGGCTCTCTGTGGAAAATCCAAAGAATGGTACAGTGGAGAAAGAAATCCTCGCCTCGTGTAAGATGCTTTTTCTTCCACCTAGCAAAAGAACAACGTCAAGTCAACTATAAGAAAATGTTAAACTCCTTCTTCCCAGGCCCTGATGAGCTTTCCCAATTTCACCGAATCTTGTCCTCTCAGTTGATTTTTGGAATGGTGGAGCGCCACCTGTGGCTGTCGCTATGGGAACGCCCCATTCACAGTGTTTTTACTCGAGCTCAGAGAGTTACCTGTAGTGCTCTCATGCTGCATCTTTACCTGGCATTGGGCACGCTGTGGTACGGAGCTGTGGGTTCCCGAGGGAACAGGTAGGGAACCGAAGGACCAATCAAGGCGTTTAAATGCAATAATAGCACATTGAAAATAATTAGCATTTGATGTGTTTCCACAAGTGGGCCGGTGTCAGCCAAACTGCTTGTCAGTATGGAAACAGTCGCCGTAGGGATGGTCGTTGCAGTTCTGCTCTTTCCTCTCCAGTGTTTGATCTGCTGTTTGTTTAGAAATGCCCGCAGTCAGGTAATGTATTTTGAAAAGGAAATATACACATTCACCAATTTTAATAATAAAATCTGGGAGAAATATTGGATTGAGAAAATAAAATCAATCTAAAGCACAGACCCCAAATATATTTATTTTATTTTATTTTACTTAATATTAATTTTAATTTTAATTTTAATTTTAATTTTAATTTTAATTTTAATTTTAATTTTAATTTTAATTTTAATTTTAATTTTAATTTTAATTTTAATTTTAATTTTAATTTTAATTTCAATTTATTATTTTTTTTTATTTATTTATTTATTTTTTTACTCTTCTCATATAGGCGAAGGAACAGCATTGAGCGGCACTGCCTCACATGCCTACCCTGACCGCATGTCCACTCCAATTTCGATTTGTCATTTAACGTTGAATGCGTGTTTGTATCACAGGTTATCGTGGACATTTCAGTTCCTTCTTCGCCAGTTTGTTATTCTGTAGAGATGGATGTCTACCTCGGCCAATCAGAACTATCTGGGCCGTCTTTCTTATCTCTGTCTGGACCCTCCAGCCGACTCCAAGATAGTCCCTCATCCGTGAGAATACACAAACACGTTTTTCCTGCATCCCTTCTGCTTTAGGTCTTATTAATAATATGACATATTCTCAAATGATTTTTTTTTTTGCTAGTTATTGGAGAGCAATGCTTTTGACTCCAGCATCCTGGACTTCTGGGCCGCGTCTGGTTTGGTGCCCCAGAATGCTGACGTGTGTCAGGAAGAGACTGCGGCTTCTTGGGCTTCGTGCGACAGTCTGCTCAAAGAGTCTGAAGACCTCCACCCGTGCGAGGCTTCGCTTGCTTTGTGCGCAACGCGCCAACTACGGAGGAAAAAAGCTCGCATGCAGCTGCACCTGACCCCAGACTCCTCCTCTGACCCACCTGCTGCCCTTTTCCACCCTTTCCAAAATGACACTAGTGCCACGCCACTGCAAGCTCACAACCACAATATGAAAACCTTTTTAACCTTGTCTGGTAAGAAAATATTTGAAACAGAAGTAAATCAATTTAACTTTGCACAAAAGGCTTTAACTAGTGATGCTAAATGAAGCTTCATGAAGCACTTGCCATATATATATTTTTTTACTCCTCCAGATGGTGCTCTTTGTTTAAAGATCAATGCTAGTGCAGTGGAATCATATTAAATTCCCTTAAACCAAGAGTTCCATGTAGAGGAGTGAAAAAACATCTCAAGTGCTTCATGAAGCTTCATTTGACAAGCACTTGCATTAACTATGGTATGTCTGGCTTTCAGAGGAGAATCTGCTGATGTCAATAGAAGAAGCAACAGAGGACACTTTGCATTTCCCCAAAAACTTCTCAGACAGCGGTCGGGACTCTGCGACAACGAGTTCATCTTTCTCAAACACGTGAGGCTTGTTCGCTTATAATGACATGAAACATGTATTAAATATTATTTTTGTCTTTTCACAGCAAGAGCACCTCGTGTAGCAATTGGTCCGATCACACTGATGATAAATACCTCCACGAGCCAGAGTACTTGAAATTGGAGACACATTCGGGTCCTTCCCAGAGCGAGACAAAACTCTACCGATGTCCATCTGTACTGTCTTTGGACTCTGTGGCCAGCACCTTCTTGCCGAGTCCTTCGCCCGACTCGACGAGATGCTCCTCTACCACACGAATTGGTACACAAATTTGAAGTGGAAGTGCAAAATGAGGAGTCATTGTTATATCTTTAATTGAAAAAAAAGAAAATGAAGACATGCAAATGTTTTACAATTGAGTATACTGGTCAACAAATTATTTATTTATTTTTTTAATCAGAGATGCAAATAGTTTTTTTTTTTTGGCACTCATTCTGAATCTGACTTTGTTTTCCTTTAGTATGTTACATTTTCATAATAATCAATTATTTTAATAATAATTGTCAAATAGTAATATTGAACATATTTATGAATTCCAGTTCAGGCAGGCT
The DNA here is from genome assembly GCF_059441095.1 of Idiotropiscis lumnitzeri. NCBI lineage: Eukaryota > Metazoa > Chordata > Actinopteri > Syngnathiformes > Syngnathidae > Idiotropiscis > Idiotropiscis lumnitzeri. Next base: position 6,355,166 of record NC_142410.1, read on the forward strand.
TTTGCGTAAATTATACCAAAAAATGAAAAGTTAGAGAAAAAAAATTGTTCGTTGATTAGAATACGAAAAATGAACTAATTTGATAATTGAACTGCATTAAATATTGGGAAGAAACTTGCATTTCTATTGAAATGAAAAAAAAAATATATATATATATAAATCACCTTTGAGTGTGTGAAATATAAAAATTCCGTCCATATGTACCCCACTTTAGGCATCGCTCGAGGTCAGCCCAGCCGGCTGCTTCCTCCCTGGATGTTGCGTGCGATCTACCCGCTCGTGGCTACGCTGATCGCAGCAAGCCTCGCTCTTGTCGGAATCTACGGCCGCTTCTTCTCCAGAACAGTCGTCCTCATGTGGCTCATATCTGCGCTGTCTGCCTTCCTCACGTCCGCTCTCCTCCTGGAACCGCTCAAGGTCAGTTTCCTCACCAAAAGGTTGATCTTACCTCTTAGAACTTGAGCGGGTTTTCTCCCTCCCTCAGGTGTGCATTCAAGCCTTGATCCATACTGTCATTTGGCGACCTGTGGATCCAGAGGTGGAGGACCAACTAGCCCGCGAGACCGCCGTGGCGAGAGCATTTGGAGAGCACGGCGGGAAGGTTCGACCACCGTGCGGCTACGGGCTGCTGCAGGCTAAAGAGGAGGCTCGGAAAGTCCGTGCGCTGAGGTCGCTCATGAGGGTGAGGAGACGAATAGAAAAATCCTTGTCGCGTTTCATCTTGGGATGATTTTTTTTCTTCTTTGGAAGCATTGTGTGTTCCAGCTGCTATTTCTGTTGCTGGTGCTCATGGTGAACTACCAGGACAGTGCGGAACGACGGCAGGGAAGGCTGTTGCACTCTGCTGTTCGACGCCAGCTTCACACTGCACCCTCGGCGGGAACAAACTTAACGTCGATCAGAAAGTGAGCACACCGCTGCAGTTTCAATGAAAGCAGGGTAAATACTAAAACTGTGACAAATTCTAAAGCTGCTTAGATGCCGAGCAGTGGATGAACGGCACCTTGGTGACGTATCTCCACCGAAATGCCCCACTCCGCCTTGTGGGGTCGCCACGCCTCCTCTACGCACACGCACTGGGCCGGGCGCAGGTCACTCTTGGAAACAGCAGCACGGCCACACGGCGAGTCCTGGCGGAACTTCATATGCGAGCCTTTTGCATTAAGCAGTAAGAAGATGTGTCATCTCCAAAAATGTCAAGAATAATTAGCATTAGATGCTAGTTGTGCTAATTGTGATTTTTTTTTTTTTTTCTTTTTTTATTCAAATGAGGCTCAAAACCCTCTCGTTGGATTTTACGCAATACCACCGAGAGTCTGGTTTATTTCTCTGTCTGTCCATCCGGCTTGATTGGACACAACGACTCACCTCCTCCCTCTCCATCCACCCGCTCCTCATCCCGTCATCACATGAAGGCTTAGACCTCAATCTGGTCCTGATGGTAAAACCAACCCAGACGTTAACCTTCCCCTTCAACTCAATTCACAGCAAAAACGTTCCGGCTTCATTCGACAGGTTTTGCTTCTCAGTTCTGCCCTCCTCATATTGATTGGGGAATTGTGGTCGATGGCTCGTGAGCGCGCTCGGTATCTGTGTCAAGGCAAACATTGGCTGCAACTCCTGCTGGCTGCGTTGTCGTTGGCGACGAGCGGGTTTCACTTCTGTTTTCGCTCCGGGGTCGCTTCCTGTGTTTCCCAGGTAAATGTAGAATCGAACATTGTGGGCTAAAATACTCGGGTGATAAGAATGATTAAAGTAAGGTTTTTAGATGTGGAGAATATCCACTCAAATTTTCATTTAAGAATATACCAGCAAATAAAGTGTACCTAATTAATGATCCCTATTCATGGAAAAATCCAACAAGCTCCGAACAATTTTTCCACTCTGCAATTTTGACTTGAGATATTTTAATCTTAGATATTCCTCTGATCCTTCAATTTAGCTACGATCGCAGCCTGACAGCTTCATCAACTTCCATGACTCTGCTCGACTGACTCAACGGTCTTCTCAATGTGCGGCTGTCTTACTCACTTTTCTGGTGCTAAAGGTAACCGGGAGCTGTATTTCTCCATAACGCACACAAAATAATGCTTTTACGTGTTATTAAATACAGCCTCCCCTCTTTTTGTTTTCCAGCTGTTGGGAACATTAAGATTTGTGCGGAGGTGGGTTGTGATCATTAGAGTCCTGAACAGAGCTTGGAAGGAGTTGTGGGCTTTAAGTTTCCTCTTGATGCTGCTGCTTTTGTTCAGTTCTCACCTCGGGAAAACGGTAAAAAGAAAAAAAACAGGATCAATTCTCAAAAATAACTGAATTTGACATCCCTGCCCTGATTTCAGCTCTTCTCACAGTCGGTGGAAGGCTTTTTGTCCATGCATCAGGTTTTTGTGTCGTCGATGTCCATTCTGCACGGCCGGCTCGGCCTCCGAAGACTCTGCAGGGTCCACCCTGTCCTCGGCCCTTCGTTTGGACTAATACTGACGGGTGCATGTGTCTGGCTTTTAGCTAAAGTCTTTGGAGCCGTTCTCATTTGTGCATACAGGTACTGCACTCCTCGTTTGTGTTTGACCTAAACATGATTGATATGCTTTCCAAAACAACTCGCAATTACATTTTAATGACAGCTAAATTATTATAAAGTGAGTTTTATGACTTGAATCCGTCATTTCAATGGTAAATCTAGATCATGTACGGTGTATCGTGGACCAACTGCCCATAGCTTTTTTTTTTTTTTTTTTTTTTTAATTAATTTTTTTTATTTTTTTTTTTTTTTTTATTTTTTTTTTATTTTTTTTTTTTTTTTTTTTTTTTTAATCAATTATTTTTTTTTTTTTTTTTTTTTTTTTTTTTTTTTTTTTTTTTTTTTTTAGAATAGAAATAGAATAGAAATCCCCCTACAATGACAATAAAGGGATTTCTATTCTATTTCTATTCTAAAAAAAAAAAAAAAATTAATTAAAAAAAAAAAAAAAAAAAAATATATATATATATATATATATTTATATATATTATTTATATATTTTATATATATTATTTATATATATATATATTATTTATATATTATATATATTATATATTATTTGTATATTATATATATTATATATATATAATAAAAAAAGTCGGAGGATTGAATTATACAATACAATTGATCATTTTCTTCTAAATGTTGTTTAAGGGCGGAGAAGGCGGACATTTATCGTCCAAAAGCAGAACCTCAGGACTACGAGATGGTGGAGTTTTTCATTAAGAGACTCAAGCTGTGGATTGGACTCACAAAGACTAAAGAAGTGAGCGTTAGCATTAATTGACTTTTATTGAGTGGTTAGTGCATCTGCCCACCTTTTCTCTGAATGGAAAATTGATTTTTTTTTTGTTTTTTATTGAATTAATTTTATTTTAATCATAGAACTAACTTGTCCATATAAAAGTAGAGCTTGAGTGGGCTACATCACAGATGCTGTCTGTTTCCTCTGTTGTAGTTCAGGCACAGGGTGAAGTTTGAAGGGATGGACGTTCCTCCTTCCAGAGCCTCCCAACAATCCCGTCTTTCCACTCTCTTTTCCTCCCTTCCATCATCTCGCTCATCATCCTCATCGCCTTCCCTTTCATCTCCACGGCCCTTGTCGTCGTCGCTCTCCGTTCTATCCGAGGACTCGACGCTTTCTGAACAAGGCTTTGACGTCCAGCCCTTCCTGGACCGCCTGCTGCCGTGCGTAAATGCTTTGCTTTCTCAATTCGATCGTGTCACTCAGGTAACGGAGGATTTGAACCACCTGGAGATTGAACTGGAAGACATGCTGTCCAGGAGAAAGAAAAGTAGGATCAGTTTTAAGGAGAAATGTGAGGACAGATTCCCCAAATCAGCAAATCCAAAGGATCAGGAGGGTGATGGGAAGACTAAAGGTGAAGTCAGACGCAGGAGGACAGGTCTGCTTTACACCAATCCACAAAAATCTATTTCGGCCATGTTTCCTTTCACTCCTTCCACGATTCATCCCCCAGCTGCAGCGGTCCACCTCTTCCCACGTACACGGAGCTCTCACTCAGAATCTGAATCGCTACATTTACAGTATCACGTATCGAGTGACACTGCTGAGGCAGCAAAATCTATCATAGGAAGCTCCAGTTTGCATCCTGTAAATGCGCCTGATTTAATAGCGTTTCCCAAGAGGAGAGCGTGGCATTCTGGAAGTTCGCACTCAGCCGATGCAGCTCAAAGGTTGGGGCTAAAACAAGGCGCAGCGGCTCCATGTGGCAGTTTCGCACTCACCTTCATCAGACCAAGTAGCGAAGAGGGCATCAGGAGACGTATCAGTGATGGGGCACCGAAAAAGAGGAAGGCTTGGATTTCTGAGGGACCTTCCTAAAGAGTTGTGCTTCAGAATGACATGGGTGTTTTTTTTTTTACAACTCTGTATTTATGGTACATAAACACAAGGCAGTAGTTCCTTTGCATACAGTTGTGGGAAAATAGAGAAATTTCTCAGTAGAGGAAAGACGAGAGACAACACAGTCTGAAGTTAGTTTGTTATATTTTTGTGGGACTTTTTTTGTTTTTTGTCCCAGCTTCAGAAGCTTGCCAAATGCATTTAGCATTAGTTTAAGTGTTAAAAATTATTATGACATGAATGAGTGATATGGCCACACTGGAAACGAATTTTGTGTACACAAGTAGTTGCTGATTTAAAAAAAATATATATATTTTTTTCATGTGTTATGCTGTAATAATAAAATCTTGTTTGGTTTATCTAAGAAAAAATAGTGAGACATTATGCATTTCTTTTAAATTTAATAATATTCAGTAAGGTAAGAAAGTAAGGAGTTATTTTCTTTTTTTAATTATAGTTATTGTTTCTTTCTCTACAATGGGCAAAAAGTAGATTATACTGGACTGACACAGGACAGGTATTTTTTTTATTATTGTACACAGAAACTTGCACGATAACCTGTTCTAACATTCAACTATTTTTTACTTTTAAAAATGTTTAAAATTAAAATACCCTGTAATATCTTCTAACATTTAATGTTTGCTTGATTTCACTGGTGCACTTTTGAATTTGAATAATAAAAATAAATAAATAGATAAATAAATAAATAAATAAATAAATAGCCAATATCTTAATACGTTTATTTGCTGCTAAATAATAATAGTGGGATATCTTGTAACATTAAGCACAGTTTCCGAATTTATCATTTTCAATAAAATTCAAAAGCAGTTTGGGATTTTTTTTTTTAAGTTTTAAATAAAAAAACTAATCACAATGCTGATCCTTGCGACATATTAAATCTCCATCGTCATGCTCACGTAATTTCGTATTGTTTGTCCTCGAGCGCTCTTGCGCGACATCGCGTGTCCATTGACGGTATTACAACAAAGCCTCCTCGTGGCTGCAAGTTTGGGGCGAAGCTTCGGCTAGTTTGCCACACTTTGTGGATTAGGATGCTCAGACTGGCATGGCGTCGCCTGGCGTCCAAATATAGCCGCTCGGAGACCGAGTGTCTTGCCACTGCAGCCTTCAGGCACACGACCCCTCCTTCCAAAAAGTCGGTCGTAAGGTTCTTACGACATTGTTGCCACCACCACCCACCAAACGTCAAGTCAACACCGTTCCACTTCCTCAGGTAAAAGACACACGGCTAATAAGCTAATGCTAGCTGCGCAAATTGCACGTACGATACTTAATAAATCTCATTGCATATTCAGGATTCGGTGAGGTGTTCTACGCGAGACTACACTATTAAACCCCAGGCTTTAGAACTCTCTAGAGGTTCCAGACAACACGCGCGAATATTACTTCGATTCACACTTTCAACTTTCACCATAGTGTCTTATATTTTTATTCGGCTTAATTGCATTTTCATGATAAACGAACCTAAATCACGTGCGTTGTGTTACTGTCTTAGCAAGTCGTGTCGAGTCATGGTGACAGGACAGCTCTTGCAAAGTTCAATTTATTGAGCAAAAACAATAACAACAGTCATAGAGATGGGATAGATTAGTTTAAATAGGGCCGAATGTTGGAGAATGACCTAATGTTAAATAATATCCATAGTGTGATTTTTGTGGGTGTTTTAAATGTTTCCTGTGAAGCAGAAACCATAAATGACAAATCCCGCAATGGAAATCCGCACTATGTGGTGCGTAGCTACGGAAGCCGATATGCGTATTAACTCAATTCTGACGTCTTTTTTTAATTTTTTATTTTTTTAACTGCAATTGAATATTGCATTTTATTGCAGTAAGGCACACGGTTGCTTCCCTTTCCAGTAGGGCAGTTACAAATAATTAAAACCTTCCTTATACTAAAAATGGTGCCAATGTTTTTGTACCTAGATCATCTCCCTTCACTAGCATGGCATCAGGAGGAGAAGAGCCACCTGCTGCAATCACGCCCAAACACACCAACAGGCTCGCCAAGGAGAGGTCACCCTACCTGCTGCAACATGCACACAACCCCGTGGACTGGTAAGTGCTGTTTCGCCACAGTTGGGCCTAAAATGTTTCTGATATGGACTCTCATGTTAACCTCGTCTTAGGTATCCATGGGGACAAGATGCCTTCGACAAGGCACGGAATGATGACAAACCCATCTTTTTATCAGGTATTGATTTTTTTTTTTGCATTGAATAAAAAGCAACATGTATACATCATTAAAACACCATGCAAGGGTGCAACACAATTAATTAAAACATTTTAGAAAAGCAGTTAAATCAACTTCTCTTTTATTTATTTGGGAAGTATTTTTTTTCGCTTGGAACTGTTTTGAAAATCTCAACATTTGGAACCTTTTCATCCTCAGTGGGCTACTCAACATGCCACTGGTGCCATGTCATGGAGAGGGAGTCTTTTGAGGATGAAGAAATCGGCAAATTGCTCAGTGACAATTTTGTCTGCATTAAAGTCGACCGAGAGGAGAGACCAGACGTGGATAAAGTGTACATGACCTTTGTGCAGGTATTTTAGCACACAGGTTCATCTTTCTATCAACACTACAAATTATTTTTCATGGATTTGAGGGCTTTCCAACATCTCCAGGCAACGAGTGGAGGTGGAGGTTGGCCAATGAGTGTGTGGTTAACTCCTGATCTCCGTCCTTTCATCGGTGGCACCTACTTCCCACCCAGAGACCACGGCAGAAGACCCGGCTTTAAGACAGTCCTTACCCGAATCATGCAACAGGTATCCTACCAAATTCCACATGCTTGTCTGTCATTTCATCACACGCTGTCATCGTCCTGTCAGTGGCAGCATAACCGTTCCAACTTGGAGTCCAGCGGGGACAGGATCCTGGAGGTGCTGAAAAAAGGCACGGCTGTGGCCGCGAGCCCAGGCGAGAGTCCGCCTCTGGCCCCGGATGTGGCTCAACGCTGTTTCCAACAGCTGGCCCACTCCTATGAGGAGGAGTACGGCGGTTTTAGGGATGCGCCCAAGTTCCCCACACCGGGTAGGCACGGCAACAGAAGCCCCGGCCAGTCGTCAGCGTTTCCTCTCAACTTGTTTTTGCCTCTCCGCCTTCCAGTGAATCTGATGTTCCTCATGTCTTACTGGTCCGTCAATCGCTCCACCTCAGAGGGTGTTGAAGCTCTGCAGATGGCGCTGCATACGCTCCGCATGATGGCGCTGGGGGGAATCCATGACCACGTTGCACAGGTTTATTTTTTTTTCATGATCACCAAACCTTTTTGGCTCTTTTTTTTTGGGCGTGAAAACAAAGCGGAATTCTTCATGCTCCCAAATTGCTCTCTCTTTATGTTTCTCTTCCTCAGGGCTTTCATCGTTACTCCACAGATTCTTCTTGGCACGTTCCACATTTTGAGAAGATGCTGTACGACCAAGCCCAGCTTGCCGTCGCCTATATAACCGCTTTCCAGGTGTGCGTTTAAGTTTAGAGTCGTTAGTATAAGACAGGGGTGGGCAACCTTTTTGATTGGCGGGCCACAATGGGTTCTAAAATTTGACAGTGGGGCCGGACCAGGAGTAGATGGATTTTATTTATAATGAAAGTGAACAAAAGCATTACAACAATATATATATGCCTTTGAAAAACGACAGTGTTTAGAAAATAAAACATTAACAAGGTTTATTCATTTTTTTTTTCGAGGTTTAAAACATTTAACGGGCCGCATGTGGCCCCCGGACCGTAGTTTTCCCCACACCTGGTATAAGACATTTGAAAATATGTGGAATTATTTTAAATCATTTCAGTATGTTTGCTCATTCATAGGAATTCCATCATTAAACATTCACATTATTTTGTGGCAATATTTAATTTAACATTCAACCTTAGCTGGTTTGCTCTCATTTTCAGAGAGAGGGAGACCATTAAAAATGAAATGTTAATTAGGTAGGCACATGTAAGTTTGCTGGCTTGCTCAAATATGAACAGCCTCATACATGCCCTTATATAATGAGGCGACCTCAGCATTCATACGGCATATAAATCACCTGACAGCAGCCTGAAGGTTACGTTAATGTCGAATCATGACTCGAAGCATCTGTGTGCTGTGTGCTTTTTTTTTTTTTTTTTAATCCCCAGGTATCGGGTGAGCAGATTTTTGCGGATGTTGCTCGGGACATACTGCTTTATGTCTCCAGAGACTTGAGTGACAAGGTGAATCATGGATTGTCTTTGTGTGTTTGTTTGCATTTTTCTTACGAGAAGGATGCATGAAGCCAAATCATTTTATTTGCTCCAAATAATGCTTTGTTACATTTAATTTTTGGGTAAATTGTACTTGTCAGTAATTTTAATTCAACACACTTTTTACTTTTACTGGAGTGTTTTTTTTTAAGAAACAAATTGCAATTTTCCTATTCAATTTTCAAATTCGTTGATTCAGTTCATCTCCAGGCCAGGAGGGGGCGGTGCTCCGCCTGTGATTGTGACTCAGGAGGCTGTCGCGCTCAGTGGAGAATGCGCTCTGTAAAAAATAAAACAAATGAAAAATAAATTAGAAGTTACTCATACTCACCAGTTACTCAGCAATTATCTGGACGACGACATTAATTTCGGCTACTCTACCCCTCTCTGGTTAACGTTGCCTGCATCCATCAAATCATATCAAAATGGGAGTAATTCTGTTTAGAAATATGGATTTTAACAGCACATTTATTTCGATCTAATGACTTGCTAAGTGTTTGTCACCGTTTATTGTTTGCATGTGCTAACGAGCGACTCGTTAATCACACAATGAGTTGCATTCAAAAGATGTGACCTTACAAATATCCTCTTAAACCTTTCCAACCTTTCCTCAAAGGGTCAACCTTGTTTTTTTTTCCTCTTGATGAATGAGTTTACAACAAATAGGCCATCAAGTGACGCCCACACCTGGTGTAATTATTAGATTCTCTATTATTAATGATGTCATTATGTTGCAGTGATTAAATGCCCAACAAGTAGATTGCTTTTTGCTTGCATTTACTTTCTATGACACAATGGCTATTATTTTTTTGGAATTGCGACGTAACGTGTTTTGTTTTTTTGTGACTTAAAAATTATTAACGATAATCTATTCATTTTGAGTGTTGACATTCTCATGTATTCATGTCGTGACTGTAAACTATAACTGTGAGAGCTGCGGTTTATTCATTTCAAAAGAGCTTGTCGTTACATTTCCACCTCCCTCGCTGACGTCTTTCAACAGTCTGGGGGATTTTACAGCGCAGAGGATGCCGACTCTGTCCCAACGTCGGGGGGCTCCGAAAAGCGCGAGGGAGCTTTCTGCGTCTGGACAGCCTCGGAGGTTCGACAACTGCTAGCTGATGTGGCGGTGGGCGCTAGTGGCTCCGCCACCTTAGCAGATGTTTTCATGCACCATTATGGAGTGAAAGAGCAAGGGAACGTCGCCCCTGAACAGGTAGGCAGTTGTGTCACCCTTATTGTCACGTTTCAACATTAGCGTGTATTGCAGGTAAAGATGACACTCCAAGTGAGAAATTCCGCCAGTTGGAATCAAGACGACAGTCGCAGTCCGTGTGACTTCATATCAGTTCTGTGTTTTGCCAGGACCCTCACGGGGAGCTGCGGGGCCAGAATGTGCTGATTGTGCGGTATTCCGCAGAGTTAACAGCTGCGCGCTTTGGCATCAGCGTGGAGGCGGTCAATGAACTTTTGGCTTCGGCACGAGCCAAAATGGCAGAAGTGAGGAAGGTTCGGCCACGCCCACATCTGGACACCAAGATGCTGGCCTCCTGGAATGGTAAAGAAATGAAGCTTCATGAAGCACTTGTGATGTTTTTTTGATTCCTCTAGATGGTGCTCTTGGTTTAAAAATAAATGCTCGTGCAATGGAACTATCCAAGATTTCCACTCCATTCTTAAACCAAAACTAACATCGAGAGGAGTCAAAAAACATCACAAGTGCTTCATGAAGCTTAATTTAACCATCGCTAGTTAAAGACACAATCGTGACGAGTTGCGCTTGCAAAATTCCTCTCACGTTTCCATTTGACTTGGTGGCTTATAATTGCCATCAAATATGCAACATATGAATCGTGCTTTCATTTATTTGTGGCTTATTGTGACACATCCCAACTGCTTCCCCGTTGTTGTAAAAACCGAATCAGCATTTACTCTTCCAAACCTGACCACACCAAATGAAAAATCCAGTCCAATGAATGAAATGCTTGGTTGAGAGACCAAGTTGCATAAAAGACTCATTTATATTTGGGGTGTGGGAGGTGCGGTTTCCTCATTTACGTCCCACTCACAGGACAGATTGTATTAGCGAGCTAATGAGCCCCCGCGTTCCTCGGGACATTCCAATTAGACGGAATACTTCCCCCGTTTTCTCTAATGAAGAACCACCCCTCCCCACCACCCCCATTAGTCACCTGTCCTCGACTGCAGCACTTTGGAGACCAGACTGTGCCCTCCCCAGGCTTTGATACACTACATGAAAGGGGAATGGAGAGGGAAAAACACAAAGTAAATGAGCGCGTAAGAAGAGCACAACGATAAGACTTCAAAGAGTAGGGGGGGGCGGGGATACCTTTGCCGGTGTCGAGTGGTTAGAAGAGGTCATGCTATTTTCAGCAGTCATATTCTAACAAAGCAACATTTTCATCATCTTCGCATGCCAACAGGTCTGATGCTGTCAGCCTACGCCCGCGTCGGAGCTGCGCTTGGGGACGAGGCCCTGCTGGAGAGGGCGGTGCAGGCCGGGCACTTCCTCAAGGAACACCTGTGGGATGCGGAGAGGCAGAGCGTTTTGCGATCTTGTTACCGTGGAGACCAGATGGATGTGCAGCAGATGTAAGAGTGCGCGGGTATCAAAGGCGTCAGTCGGGGCGTTGGTTACAGCACCGAAGCATGCCAGAAGATGGTAGAAGAGTGTAACACATTGTCGCGTCTTCAAGGAGGAAAGCGGGCATGCGGGGAAGCCGTATGATTTCGAAGTTGATCTAAGGATAATGTCATTTTATTGTGGCAGCTCTCTTAGCACATGCAAGTCATTTTATGACTTACATTTAGGGGGAAAAAATTGGCCTTAACACATTCACAACCAGCAGAGTAAAAAAAAAAAAAATTGTGATCTTTGACGTGTTTATCCGTCAATGGTAGTAACCAAGTTAAGTACAAATGATCAAGCTAAAATGTTGAATCAGAAGCAAGTGTGCGTTATTTTATATTTAATTTCAAACTCTATCGAAATTGGTCTGGCTTTCAAATGTGCTCCAGAAATTGTTGCTTATTTTTTTTCCCCACTCAACCTGAAATAAATGCGTATATGGGAAACAAGAAACTATTGAGAGAAATAATATCTGTAATGGGAAGTCCAAAAACATGACACAATAACCTCTATATAGTCAACTCTGCATTTGCATGAACCAGGCCGTAATTTTGTTACGTCTCTGCAGTCTCATCATAATGCACGATTGAAACAAGGTTGGCCATATTTTAAACGGATTATATAAGCCTGTTGCATGAATTTGATCTCCTGGCCAAAGACGTTTTCAGGTCAGAGGCTTTTTGACTGAGAAACCAAGCACACGTACAAGCGACGTAAACCTTGCTCACTCGTACGTGTGCTTTCACATGTACGTATCCTCGCTCATGTACGGCACCGCAGCAGGTGTCCCGGTTCTGTTGGGTTGGTTTCGTGCCCTAGTTAATGTGAATGAGTGAGTGTGAAAAGCCACGGCATCAGCAGAAAACCAAATATACCACGAGTCCCCCCAACGCCCAAGATAAAACGCATTCATTTTTAAACACACATGAAGAGCTACACGCTAGCTGGCCTTGATCCGCAGCGCCCGTCTCATTCATAATTGTCATCTTGGCTTGCGTGTCAGCATGGAAAATTCTTATCGTGGCGATTTTTTTCTCAAGCTGGATGCAGCTTTTAGATATGTCGTACGGGGGCACGTATGAGGTGTGGACTCAATTAGCAGGAAATGCTCGATACCTTGGCCCAACTGGGTTAATAGTTTGTGGATGTGTTGTTGAGCTGATGCTATCGATTTTGTAAGGACGTCGCCTTTCCTGCGAGAAATTTTAGAGCAATTTTTTTTTTACTGCTTTCACCACCAATGAGGCGAGATGAGGAGTCATTGCTGTAATTTGGTAAATAGAAATTAACAAATTGACAACAAAGACGTATCTAAAAGGCATCCTGTAATTGTTTTTTGGAATTGGCTCAAATAATAAAATAAGATGGAGATGTTGATGTGATAACTAATGACGGGCAATTTTTGGCTGAAGTGGAAATGTAAAACATTTCCGTTGCGCTAGCCTTTAGCTTTAAACCAAGAGCCCCATCTAGTGGAGTAAAAACATATCACAAGTGCTTCATGAAGCTTTATTTTCCCCATCACTTATCCTCCACTGCCTATGAAGTGTAAAATAAAGAGAATGCAAAAAGCCACAAATGAAAATGTCACTGAATGAACACATGACCTTGAATATAAGAAAAATATAACGTTACTATCGCGTCCATATATTTATCGGAACCAGAATTTCACATACGCTATATCAAGCCACGAATAAAAAGCTCCTTGAACATTTCCAACCCGCTTTAATCTCCTAAGAGTTTTTCCTCTTGAGCGCCGTCGTCCTTTTAACTGGTCACCTCAACCAACTGACATGCCCTTGTGCGAGGGAGACATTATTATCGGAGACAAACTGCCATTGTGATGTGGTCGCGGGGGAAATACTTTTGTGTGATAATGTAGGGGTATTTTCAGGATCGTCGTTTCGTAATGTCTCTGTTTTTTTTTTTTGTTTCCCCGCCCCCCTAAAATTTGGCACCCCGTCAAAATGTATCTTTCAAACATATAGCCTTGTTTCGATGCTTCCCTGTCTGACAGAAAATGCGTTTCTTCACTTCTCCAAGACCACGAAAAGTTTCTCCATGTCCTCAAAAGGCCTCTTTTCCAGCCACTTGACCGCTCTCCATCGCGCTGTCCGGCCGCTTTTCCGAACACAACGCTATCTGACCCCTTGTCACCGTCCATCCGCTTGCACTCGCCCGCGCGTGGTGTCACTGTGAGAACCTGAGCGGGAATGCAATTAGTGTGGGGAGTCAGGACGCTTTTAGATCCTTTGGAGATGCACTCCATGCGTACGGGGAGGGGAGTTAGTGTCTGAGACTGTCAGAAGAGATTTGGGAGGAATTTGAATGGCTCAACAATTTGGATTGTACGCTTTATGCCTGAATTATTTTTTTTTTTTTTTCGAAATCCAGCAAAATGTCCAGAAAAAAATGCATCTGGAATACTGCAAAATATTGTGTTGAACTTCCTTTATTGTGGAAATACTGTGATTTTTTTTTTCTATTAATAATACTTTTTCTAAGAAGTTTTCATTCATTACACTACAATAATGACCATCATTAAATTGTTGTCTTGTCGCTTTATACAAATGCAAATTATATCCATAATAATCACGTTGATAAGTTTTTGCTGATTTGGTCAAGGTAGAATGTTTTTCAGCTCAAATATAAATTGCGCAAATCCCAGGCCACTTTTCATTTGTGATCCTAAATTGAAGCTTCATGAAGCAATTGTGATGTTTTTTTTTTTTTTTTACTCCTCCAGATGGTGCTCTTGGTTTAAAGATAAATGCTCGTGTAATGCAAATGTGTTAAATTTCCACTGCATCCTTAAACCAAGAGTTACATCTGGACGAGTCCAAAAAAAATTATCAGCAGTGCTTCATGAAGCTTCGTTTTACCTTCACTACTTTTCACATAACAAATAAAAATTAAATATTTTTTTTATAGCTCACCACCTATTTCTGGCTTCCTGGACGATTATGCATTCGTCATTTGCGGCTTGTTGGATCTCTATGAGGCCACCCAGCAAACAGAGTGGCTGCAGTGGGCCGAAGATCTGCAGCTCCGACAGGATGCGCTGTTCTGGGACTCAGCTGGTGGAGGCTACTTTTGTTCTGACCCAAGTGACAACACCGTTCTACTGCAACTCAAAGAAGGTGAGAGCACTTGGAATAAAAAATGGATGAATTAGTTGAATATAGTCAGTCGCTCTCAACGACATGTTAACTGATTATTTTGGTTTGGGTCCAGATCAGGATGGCGCCGAGCCCAGCGCTAACTCTGTCTCAGCGTCCAGTCTGTTGCGTCTTTCCCAGTATACTGGAAGACAGGAATGGCTCCAGCGGTGCCAACAGCTGCTGGCAGCATTCTCCGACCGTCTTACCAATATCCCCATCGCTCTGCCAGAGATGGTCCGGGCCCTTATGGCACAACACCACATGCTTAAGCAGGTTAGTCTCACAAAAACACGCGCAATAATGAATTATTGTTTGTCTACTCATTTAAATTTTAGTTCTGTGCCATTTAAACGGATCAGAACACACTTTTGAAGTGTGAAATTTCTAACGGTCTCAGTCTCTCACTTGCACAGTAATCCATAGAAGAGGTTAAGTGTGCTTGCTTCAATTTTTTATTTATTTAAATTTAATTATAAAACGGAGAAATGAAAACAAACAAAACAAAAAAAAAAAAACATGTAATACACGTGTAATAAAACAAAATGTTCAATCAGGCCATGTAATTTAATCTAAAAAAACTCAAAAATAATTTGAAACGCCATAGATGGGCTAACGACAATCAGTATTGATGTTACAGTAATTAAAAACCTTGAAAGTAATTGCTAATTTAATACGACAGAGCAGCAATGCATACAACGATAATCAGCTGTGTAATGAGTTTATACACAACTGTTGTTTTTTTATTCACAAAATATCATTTTCATTTCTGAGTCATTTTACAGTTGATATTAAAAGTGCACTTTTCTCCAAATTTGCCTCTTAATTAAAAGTTGACTTTCACCTTTCCCCTGTCAGTGAGCCACTTGCATGATTTGTTTTGCTAACGCGACGCACTCGTTTTGAATCCAGGCTCTCAACCGGCGGTGATTTGTTCTACTCAATTCACGAAAAAAAAGGTGAACTCATTTGTTTGCGTGGGAACAGAAACAATTCCAGTCAGATTTTCCCTGACAAACTTTCACGGACCAAACTTGAGCACAAAAAACTATTGCAAGTCTAGTTAACTTTCTTTCCTCTATACGTGACCTGCGGAGGATGAGCGAGGGCCGCGGGGCAAGAGTAACGAGCTCAAAGAGTGAGGCCGTCGCAGCGATAACACCTGCCTTCCTCGTTACCGCGACAAATACGACGCTGACTTGCGTCACCTCATCCCCCTCTAACCCCATTTTAGGCACCACCTTTCCCCTCTTATTCCACTCTAATCATGTTCTCTCATTTTCTTTCTGTCTTTTTCTCCCCGCCGCTTTCCATGAACTTTTTTCTTAGATTGTGATCTGTGGCCAAAGAGATTCCCCAGATACAAAAAGTCTTTTCGAAGCTGTCAACTCGCTCTTCCTACCGCACAGGGTAAGTATGGTTGCGTGTGATTGTGTCTGCTAATTTTGCGTTATTTTCCCCAAATTGGGTTGAGGAAATATTCACTTTGACACTGAAAAGTTTAGTGATTATCAAGAAACATTCCAGTCAAAATCAACCGAGCAAGATCACAATATAATGTCTTTGCGCACCTTGGGCATAATTTGTGGAGGGACGAGGGTGGGGGGGATTATGCACTCGGATTTAGAGTTTTTATCGGCACATTTTTTTTTTTATCTTCTTTTTATCTCCTTTTCCCCTCGGCTAATGACTGTTTGGTTATTTTTAAATAAACACATTTTTCTGTTTGATTAACAAAGGCAAACACCTGCAGAAAAGTAAGTTTCTCCAAAATATATCCACACACACACATCTAAAAAGAAAACATGCCGCTACAGCAGATCCCACAAAAGCAAATTAAAAGTTGGCATTGTCTTGCGTTGTACTTAACCCGTAGCCATAATTAGATCCGCAAATGGAAGTATCTGTTTCATTCTCACTACACAAAAACACTCGCACTCAACAGGGCTCTGAATGTAATCGTTATCACACCCGAGGTTGCGGTTGCATCAGGTCACTCCAGATCCCTGTGGGGAGAGAAAAGACCGCCAGCCAACTAGATAGAGCCATTATCAGTCTGGATCTGTTAGTGAGGGGCACGCGCTGGATGGACTATCACACCCGGCCCAGAACCACACGCATGCTGAGCCGTGCTACTGTCAACTTTATCAGACTGGCTTGTCTACGAGAGCGCAAATGGAGAGTATTTTTTTTTTCGTCCTTTTAATTTATTTTTTTTTTAATAGGAGGCCGTTGGGTGGAAAAAAAAAAACATATTATGGTGATATTATTCTTGTAATAAAGTGTTATTAAATCTTGAGATTGCAAACTATTAAACCAGTGCTTCTCAAATAGTGGGGCAGTGTGAACCTGGTGAACATGCGGTTTTACTGCAATAACGTGTAATTGCACATCCACTCCAGTAGTTGGCAGTGGCGCTTTCCTTACCCATTGTGCGCAGCGAGTATTTACTCTACGGTGTAGGTTTGTCTAGAAATTGAGAGACCAGCAAGGTAACAGACGCGAATGCTGTTCGCGAATCCTAATCTGCGAATCCTGCAACACTCAAGAGCAGCTCTGCTTACCTTTTAGCGGTAGTGCAAAATATTGATTTATTTATTTTTTAACACTCATAGACAAACAATGAAAAGTGCATTATCGTTGATATGTTTGCAGCTTTTCACTGCCATACTTGTCCATATTTATTCCAGAGCAACCTGCTTGTACAATATTATTTGCTTGGGAAACAAATATTCTGTTTCAGCAAGCTAGTATATATGTATGTCCAGATGTTGGGGGCAGCTGCTGCCCATTAGTTGCCGCACACACACAGACACACACTCACGCACAAGCAGATGATGAGATTCCGTCCTCTCACTTACCGGGATATCCCTGTACAAATGAAATCACATGCTAACAACACGTTTGTGGTGAGGTCATGGCGGTTTTATCCTCGTCTGCAATGACCTTTAGCATTCTACTGAAATCATTTGACTGGTGGAAACGTTTTGAAAAGAATATGAATATAATGACTGATAGGGTCAAGGGAGGCGGGACATCATTAAGGGTGGGAAAATTGGTGAAAGGGGATAATTGGATGAGAGTGAGGGCATTCTGTTTCACGTTACATTAGGACGCTTTGAGCCGAGGAACATGCCTAATTTAAATCCAATTACTCCTCGCTTGTGTGCTGAATGAGCTGTACCCAGCCCTGAGCGCTTGTGTGCACGCACGCACACGCAAATATCGAAACCATATCGTCATCGTGATGATGGCACATACAATCTGCATATCGCAATGACCAATCAAATGCACGTGAATATCCAATCAGTGAACACGGTCTTAGGGGCATTTATAACAGTAAATAGAATTTATATCGGCGCGTACAAATATACATTTCCCTCATTAGATAATAAAGATGTCTTTTCTTTCATGTTAAATATCGCAATATTCACCACACATTGCATGTTTTCCAAAATTGTATTATATAAAGATATTTTATTTTTTATTTTTTTACGCCTCTAGATGAAGCTCTTACGATAAATTCTATTGCAATGGAAATTTATTAAATTTCCATTGCATTATTAAATCAAAAGTTCCATCTAGAGTAGTCAAAAAACATTGCAAGTGCTTCGTGAAGCTACATTTTTACCATCACTACTGTATATACTGCCTTAACTATGCAGATATAGTCACCTAAACAGAAAAAAAAAAAAAGGCAGCTTCTGAATCTTGGTGCCCAGTCACATTTTTTCTCCTCACAATATACTGACGAAGAAAAGAGCAGGATAGAAATCTCGGAATCAAAGATGCAGTAGCAATGGCCTTTAAGAGAAAGCAGAAAGCACCTTTGTAAACGCCGGAGGGAAACGTCAGGATATCCCTAACAAGTCCGCGGAGACTGAGAAAGGGTGATAAAGAAGGCAGTGAGAGGAACCAACATGTAATGATGGGTAGACTTAAAGCACCAAGCCAGAGGCAAACTAGTACTCCTAAGAAAGCGAGCGAGAGGATTAAAGCATTGACATCTTCTCGCCCTCGCAACCAATTTCTGTCGTCGCTACTCACATCTCCTTCTGTCTTAATCAACTTTCACCGATCAAAGATGTTTGCGTTTTCCCCTAAACATTATTTTGGCCCACACTGCAGTACTAACCCGCTAAGCCCAATAACGAATCAAACAGGACACATCGCGATTGGCAGCTGTGTGAAAAGTAAAGCAACGAGATACCTCAGCTCTCATTTTTTTTCTGTGCATCCATTCTCCATAAACTCTTGACATTGATCCTGCTTTTCACTTCCGAGAATCGCCAATCTGAAATATTACATTTTTCTCCATGTCCCCGTATGTCGTAATTCCTCATCTGTGTATCGGCAAAGCTCCGGGGGAGTTGTGTTGACGACCGCTTTAGCTGTGTTGTTTGAGATTTAATCCTCGCCGCCGAGCTCGCGCGTCTGCCGAGGTCGACGTCCCGCACGGTTCATTGGTGAATAAGACGGCCACGCGCGTAGACCTTTAGACAAGCGCGTTTACAGATGTTCATGTTTGGATCACACTATTATTAGACGATCTTTTTTAGTGTCGTAATCTAAGTTGAAACTGCATTTTATTGTGAATGGAGGCTTTTGCCAAACATGAAAATGAAAAAAGAGGAAGTCACTCTTAAAAATTGATTTTGCAGGTTTTCGAGACCGTGCTCTTTTCAGATCGTCGCCCCCAAAATCCGCGTTGCCTCATCGTACGTGCGCTCGGAAATACGTTCCATTGGTTCATCACAACGGAAATGATTCGCAAATGCCAAAAAAAATGAAACCAAAGGAGGCAGGACTATCAGCCGAATAAAAAATGGATCTTTGACGTCTTTAGCCGTCAATGGCAGTAAATGAGTTGAGTGACAGTGTATGTTACTTGTGGCTTAATAGAGACGTAAATTGTTGACATCCAGGAAGTTGACATTCACAGATATTTTCGGCGTTTTATGGCGTTGGCATAATCTGCCGCGTGTCAGTCAAGTTGTAGTTGTTGAAGTGTCTGTTGGCCTTGTGTAGCGTCGATGATGTCATCATAAAAGCTTCACCAGTCAATATTCGTTTATAACGCTCGCACGTCAGGTCTTTAAACTTGACGGGGCTTTTATGACTCCGCCAAAGAAGCATTTGCTTTCATCGTGACCGAAATACGTGGTAGGTGTCGGCGACTGATTGAGGAGCTCGGTCATTAATTCCGCTCTGATGCCGAGGTGTCTCACGACTCGCAGCAGACCTTTGGTGATTTAGTGGAGAGGCTCCTGTGGAGAATGTCAACTGGTGAAAACTGAGGCCGACGTGACACATCTTGCCCCTGGGACACGTCCGCATACTCTTTTGGGGAGTCAGATGTATGTCGTGTTTTTTTTTTTTTAAATTAAAATAAATAAATAATTGTTTAACGTTGGTTTCATTGGACGATAAAGCTTTTATTTATTTATTTTTTTTTTTAAATCTTTCTTTTGTGACTGGTGTTATTTACAAATGTATCACCAATGAAAATGTGACGTTAGCCATTCATCACAATTTATTACAAACAACATTTTTTTTTTATTTTAATTTCAGTGATTGAATGGATGTGATAAAAAATCAAGTCAAATTGATTTATAGAGCCCTTAATTCCAAAAAGTGTCTCAAAGGGGTCCAACAGATATAGAGATCTAAAATAAATATTAAAAATGTAAAATTCCATCCATTTTATTTGAAAGTCGGGCATGGTTTCCACATTGACAGTGTAGAAAATGCACCCCCAATTAATTCGGATTCAGGATTAGGCAAACATGCACCGATACTATTAACCAAACCTGCTATAAATTTCGATTACAATCAATAACATGTAATTGTTTTTTTTGGGGGGGGGGGGGTCAGGGGGGGTGGAGTTTCTCTGTGTGTGTGTGTGTGTGTGTGTCCTGAGGCTGCAGTCCAGATGCCCGCTTGTTATGATGACCGGGCCTCTTCCTTCATATGTGTGTGTGCGGGAGAGAGAAGCAGTCAAAGGGACAATGCGGGATGAATTGAGGAAGTAAATCTTCTCATGCCCTCCTGCACTCCGAAGTCGACCAAAATTAGCGCAAGAGCAAGAGCGAACGCTTTATCTCGTTCAGAAAGCTTGTATACAGAAAGCTGAGCTTGTCTCCCGATCTATCCCCCCCCCCCTCCTCCGCCGCCGCCGCCTATTACTTTCAATCTTTCTGTCCCCATGGGTGTTTCAATAGAGTTGTGACTCCGACACTCTACAGCATGACCTTTAAGTTGCAGGATGTGTAGCGCCATGTGGTCCAGCCCCCCCCCCCCCCCCCCCCCCCCCCCCCCCCGCCCCGTGGAGACAACATGATGCTGACAAGCGGGAAAAAAAAAAAAAAAAAAAAGGAG